>NW_026136722.1:18951977-19241977 GCF_905237075.1 Dicentrarchus labrax
CAGTGTTTGTGTTACTGGTGGCGGTTGTTGTTGTTGTTGTTGTTGTTTATGGCGTTCTGGTCCCAACTCTTCTCTCTTTCACTCCCACAGAAATTTGCGTGCAATGGGACAGTGATTGAGCACCCAGAGTATGGTGAAGTGATCCAGCTTCAGGGAGACCAGCGTAAGAATATCTGCCAGTTCATCATGGAGGTAGGTCTTCTTCTTCTTCACAGCACCGTCTGTCGGGTTGTTGTTCCTGTTTTTAATGTGTGCTGAGGTCAGAGGTCATCTTCATTAACTGATCCCTTTGTTCTCTCGTAGGTTGACCTGGCCAAGGAGGAGCAGCTCAAAGTCCACGGCTTCTAGAAGCTGCTAGCAGCCCTCTCCCCCCTTCTCTCCTAGAAGGCCATTAAACAACCCCCCCAACCCCTCTCCTCCCCCCTTCCTCTTATGTGCTGCTGTTGCTCTTTCTCTCCCCCCTCGCAGCCCCACCAGCTCCTATTAGCTAACACGTGAATTACCTCTGACAAACATGGGACTCTGTAACACCGTTGCCCCCCTTCGACACCAGGGGGCAGGCTCGCTCTCTCAAAGACGCACCACTGCAGCTCCACACAACATCAGGGATGAGTGGTGACGACCCGGCCACACACACACTTCCTCCTTCCCCCTTTGCCCCTCGTTTATTTCCTTTTTTAATTTTCTTTTTAGGTTCTTGTGCCACAACGAGGCACCGTTTCATGTAACTTTTTTGTTTTGTACTTAAAGGTGTTTCAATAAAATGATGAGTGTCCATATGTTGGAGTGAAGTGGTGTCATGGGGGATGTGGGGGGGGGTGCAGGAAGCTCTCAGTGATTGTGGCTGCAGGTGGGAGGAGGGGAAGGAGGTTTTTGTTGAGGCTGCTGAAATAAGGGACGTCGGTGGTTTCAGTCTGCGTCAGTGTCCCACGCTGCGTTGTTTACACGCCCAGCGGCCTGCTCAGGTTACAGAGCGGTGTTTGTGCAGAGCGCTGACTGCTCCACCGTCCCGACAGCGACTTTCTCTTTTATTGCTTTTATTTAATGGCACTTTTTTTTCCTTCTCCAGATCTTTTATTTTATTTTGCTGCCAATTTAAAGTATTAAAGCTAAACGGGGGCGTTCAGTGGTCTTACTACGTGTGGCCTGTGGTTATGGACACTTGAATCTTTTTAATTTACGGTAGAATGATGCAATAACTTATAAATGTTGGTGTTGCTGATATAAAGATCGAAGCCACGATCAGCTCGTACTGACTGAAGACGATGGAGAGCAAGCCTGTTTTAGTTTTAGTTTTATTTTGCAAGAATCCACGTTTGGTTCAATAAACTTTCTGTAGTTGATGAGCATGTCCTGTTTTCTATGTGTGGGTGAATGTTCCTCAGTCCGTTGCAGTTATATTAAAATAATATTAAACAACCTGTAGATCTTATTTTAGAACAATATGAGATATTTAAACTTTATTATTTATGTATCATATAAATGTTAATGAACATACAAAACAAGAAGGTTGTGTAGATATTTGTTTGACTTTTATATTTGACTTTAAAAATAAAATATAAGGAACGTTATTAAAAATAAAAGTTAAATATTTTAATTAAAATCACATTTTTATATAAAATTAAAACTTAATTCGGGTTAAAATTACGTTTAATTATATAAAATCCTCTTTTGTTCTCCTGAACGACGTCACCGTACAGCAGTGTATTTTCCGGTTCGCCTTTCCGCGCCGTTTGTCCCCTCTGAGGACCCGTCGGGCTCCATGGCAACGCACGCAGCTACCGCCAGAGCTAGCTACCGTTAGCTCTCAGATTGCGATCTTTTTCTAACAATTAACGATAAAGAAACGGCGGGAATGTGACTTTACTTCAAACATACCGCCGTCTGTGTTTATATTATTGTTATTGCTGTTGTTATTGTTGTTGTTATTGTTTACTAATGAACGTAAAGGACCGAACTGAACGGTAAGGAGTTAGCATTGTTAGCTAACGTAAACACATTATTAACTCGTTGTTTTATTTTTACTAAACTGAATTTAATTCCAAAGTCCGACATTTTTATTATCGTTTAATAAACATTTAAACTCTGATGGATTATTAGAAAGTACTGATGCTAAATGCTAAATGCTAATATACGTGTGTTCTATGGAACCGGAACCGGAAGTCGTGCTTTTATTTTCTTGCCCCGGTTGGTTTCCGGTAAATAAGATGTTTATTTTAGATTAGTTGTTGTTGTTTTGTAAATAATATTTAACCTGTATAATTTTCTAAAGTAAAAGCACCAGAACAAAGAAATAAAAGTCCTGATTTACTATTATAATATTATATATTATATTATTTATTATATATTATATTATTTATTATTTATTATATATTATATTATTTATTATATATTATATTATTTATTATATTATTTATTATATATTAATAAATGTACTTATAGTAACAAAAGTAGTAACTGTGCACATTTTCACTGTTACATTATTAGATATAATATTTGACATTAAAGTTATTATTATTGATATTTCAATAAGGCCAAGTGCAATATTTAAATCTCAGAAGCTGCAGTTATTTGATAAAGCTAAAATAAGAGACAAAGCAGCGTTATAATTAAATATTATAGAGCTGCAGAGATGTCCTGGACTACTAATTCTTTACTAATGTTTGTTCTCCTGATTTAAGACAACATGTTTGTTTGCTACAGACCCTAAAAATGTCAAATCACAGTGAAAATTAAATGTGTCGCAATATCTGTCCAAATAATAATAATAATAATAATAATAATAATAATAATAATAATCTTAATGTTGTTGTTTCTTACGTAGTTTTGGAAATAATTTAACCTAGATCATTTTCTTGAGTTAAAATACCAGCACAACAATATAACATTACTCATTTACTCAAAACAATCAAGCATCTTGTACATATCCGCTGTTATTCAATGTTGTTCTCACTGGTAATGAATCTCGTGTGCAGATTCAAACGTCTCTCACTGCTTCCTGACTTCCTGTTTGAGCCATCGGTTGCTCCTGGAAACGTAAATCTTCACAAACAACCTCGATGTTTTTGAAATGATCGTTTGAATTCCCAGAGATGTGAGCCCTGTGACGGTTAAAGATGTCCTCTCAGGAAGAGACAATGCAAGTGAGTGAGAATACTTTTACCTGGACACCATTCAGAGAATATATATATAATATAGATATATAATATATATAAATATAATATCTCTGTCCTCAGGTGCTGCCGATCTGGGGGCTCGCCATCCCTCTCCCCGCGGTGCTGATGATAACTCTGAGCCTTTACATGGTCGTTCTGGGGATTGGGCTGTGGATCCGGTTCTGCCTTAAGGTGGGTTGCTGCTGGTCCACTGACCTTTCTCCTGATTACACTGTGTGGAATAATAACTCGAGGCTCTGTGTGGAGAATGTGAAAAGGTCCTCTGGTGGTTTAACTGAGGCAGACAGCAGAACATTACATTAAATTACATTAAATCTACTTAAAGGCAGACAAATAAATCAATAATATAAAATCATTCAGCAGAAAAACGCACTTAATTGCTGAGTATTTGTATTTGTTCCCTCTTAAAAACAATATTATACATTATATTACGTTAGAAAGACATTCAGCATTATACAGGTATATTATTTATTATATATATTATACACAGATATATATATGTGTGTTTTTATGTGTTTATGATTTCAGGAACCTTCCTGGATCCACATGGAAACAGAGAGAATTGAAATTATGTATTCGTCGTTTCTTTTGTTGATCTCAACGTATTTGTGCTCATAAAATAATACAATTAAATTCTGAATTTCAATGAAAAGTGGGGTTTTTGTTATCACACTATATTTAGTCTTTTGGCACATAGGACTTCTACTTTTCTCTGAGTAAGCAATAAAGAGGGATTTTATTCAGTACACACATGCAACAGACTCATATCTGTATATTCCTTATAACACAAGTAGCTGGAAATGTTTTAATCATTCAACAGACATACAAACTGGTTTATATTCTGCTGTATTCCAGGTAGAACGATGTTTATATCAGTGATGCTGAGTTCTGTGTTCTCTCTCCCGAAGGACCGTTGTTCCTCAGAGTGTGGAGATTGCTGTCCAGACATTTCTGTATGTGAGCAGTGCTTCAGACTGGCAGAAGTGTGCAACTGTAGCCTGCCGACCATCAACTCCTGTCGCTCCAACTCGTGTCCTGATCCTTCTGTGAGTAACCTCCAAACACACACCTTAAATACAAAGCACATTCACGGTTTAACCACGCATCCTGGAAAACCTGGACATTTAGAGACTAGGATTTCATGGGAATGTACTAAAATGACCAAATATCCTGGAAATAATCCACAGTGTCCTGGAGGAAGTTTAATTAAAAGGAGACGTGTTGTTGTGGTTGATAAACACAGACAACGATGTTAATTGTAAGACTTTCTACTTCTTAATTGGCACATTTTCTGTAAAATAAAATAAATTCAACTTAATTTGATCTGTTATTTATGGGCTGTTGGAAAATGAATGTGACAGTTGGAGTAAAAACTGTAGTCGCACATCAGAACACAGGCGACGTCCCTGGCACACGCTTTGTTTCTCTCTGTTGGTAAAGTGTCAGTGCTCCTTGGCAGAAAGCTCAGCGGACTTTAAGTGTAAAAGCATCATAGTAGTGAAGTGTTGTGTTTCTCCTCAGTGAACTCTGTGATGTGTGTGTTTCTCCCGCAGTGTGTCAAATGGGACTGTGCCTGCACCTGTCAGCCTCCTGAGTGTGACTCCTGCAACTGTCTCTGCTTCGAGATCAGGATCAAGTAGGAGAGGAGAGGATGGAGGAAGAGCTTCAGTCTTTGAGTACTTTAAGTGCTTTTTTAAATGTCTGTCTTTATTAGAGTTTACAGTGGAGAGATTACCGGTCGCGCCACAAAAAAACGACTGTTTTTGATCTTTTACCTTAAAAGAAAAATGATTCTGTTGTTGCCATCAGATGGCTTTTTTTAAAGATATTTTTTGGGGCTTTTCGTGCCTTTATTTTGATAGTAAAGACATTTTTATATGTACAGTAAAAACAGTCGAATGGCAATCATATCGACTCACAGTACGTATTAACAGCCAACGTAGTATTCAGTCATTCTACTCGTTTAAATGGTCACAGAACGCTAAAACTCAACTCAACATAAAAACTAGATAGATATCTTTCATTTTTAAAGGAGTAGAGGAATTGGCTGCAGTGTTTACCAGGAGCAAAGTGCTACAGGCTTTTATTTTGACACCAGTGTGACTGAGAGCTGGTTTTGTTGGTCTCTCTGACGTTACTGTGCCTTTTCTAATTCTGTATTTTGAGAAGCTTAAGGCTGGCGTTAATCAATATTGTTCTGACTCATAATAAATCTCACGTGCCGACTCGAACCAGCAATGTGTCGGTGCTTCCTGACTTCCTGTCTGTGGCTCTCAGCCCGTTGGTTCCTACAGAAGACGTCAGACGGTACCGAATATCCCCGCCTCTGTCGATGCCTCTCAGTTCTCCCATCAACCTGACGCTATTTGGATCAGAGGAAACTAGTTAGTAGGTCGGTGCCTCGGTCAGGATGAGGATCAGAATGCTGTAGTTAAAGTTTGCCCAGCAGAACCACCTCCTCCTACAGCCTCCAGGATCAGCAGTAACTCAGCCCGTATGGACTTGGCTTAAGAACCAGAGGGTGACCGGTTCAAGTCCAGCATGGACCACAGTGTGGAGGATGGACTGGAAGCTGGAGACGGTCTCTTTTTATCTTTGAACCCGGACACAATCCATTAGGTTCAGGCCCAAAACCGCTGCCATAAGTCGGGCTCAGACAGAATTCTTTTTTAAATATATGTTTTAATATTCTTTCAATAATGCAGCTTTAATTTATTAGTTTTAATAATAATTTGTATTAAAATTATTTATCTTAATAAATGGTTCTTTGGTTCGGGCTCTTGCAGAATGTTTGTCAGGCCCGATCAAAGCTCAAGTGCCAGCTCACCTTCTGGACTCTGCTGCATTCATTCATTTCAAGTTCAACTGTATGAAAACATCTTCTGTTTTCATATTTTCAGAATTAAATCTGAGAGCAGCGTCACTGAAAAAGTATTTTCACTTCATTCAAAAGACAAAGAGAGAAATGATTCAGTACTTTCACATTTACATGACGGATTTATTTCATGAGCTCGGCAAGATTGACATTTTATCTTTCAGACCAAATAATGATCATTGTAAAGTGCAGCTTGTGTACTTTCAGAGCAAAGACGTTCACATTAAGTGCTTTGTCAGATAGAAATGAACATTATGGTACAGTAGCTCTCTGGTAATATGAGGTAGATGTGTTCCTCAGACCTAAAATATGCTTCTTTACAGTGTGCAGGGAATTAAATGGCAGAGTTATTGATCACTGAATACCAACAATTATATAAATTACAAATCATTATAATGTCTGAATCCAACTATGACATACTGAATGACACTTATGGCTCCTGTTCAACAATCAAAAATAATAATAATAATCAGTGAAATCAATATATTACACAGATTTCACACATTTAACAACAGATTGATTTTTTTAAAAATCACAATAAAAACAGCAGAGTAGATATAATTATTGATCCATGTAGCTTCAAAAACTATGAACCACATTTCATGGTTTGCTTTCAGTGTTATGCTACATCTACATTTGTTCAGTGCATCTTTAAAAGTTCTTCATATCACACCCGTATTTTACACCCTTCAGTTTAGACTGGAATAAGAAACTATGAATCATGTTTTACTGTTGAGTACCTAATCTACATCAACTGTAGCTAGTTAGGTAGCATTTAACACAAACTATCAGATGTAACTAGTCAGCTAATGATTAATGTAAAACAGTTAGCTAACCTTTGCTCTGTAGATAGATAGACTTTATTGATTAACTGTCTACCTAACGATTGATGTAGATTTGTTAGCCAGTAAGCTAACCCCTACTTCACTACTCTGTTCCTGTCACCAACAGAATAAAGTCATAGATTACTTCATGTAGATTTAAGCCTGAATTGTGTCTCAGATTCAACGTTGTTTACTTTCATTTGTGTTCGTCACATCCTGTAAATCCCTATTTACGGATAAAGTTGGAGTTTCTATAAGAAGAGCTGGAGACACGCAGACAAGACGAGGAGATGGAAGAAGATGAAGAAGGAGGAGTGAGCGGGAGCGCCGGCAGTGGTGGTCTGGTTGCTGGGAGCTGTGGTGGTGGTGGTGGCGGCTGGAGATAAGAACGTCCCCAGAACCCCAGACAGGAAGGACTGAAAGGTGCTCAGTTTGGCGAAGACCATCGGAGGATCTGCTCGTGTTTTAATAATAATAATAATAATAATTCCTTTTGTATCGGAGTTCTTGTCAGTCGATAACACCGCCGCCTGGAACCAAGAGCCGTCCTTCTTGCACATCATCGGACCGCCATAATCGCCCTGAACAAACAGACAGATAAATTCAAGTCCAACGATTTTAACCTCGCTCTGATTATGGAAGTCAGTCACATCTTTTGGTGAAACTTCAGATTCAGAAGTTTAATAATCTGCTCTCACTACTCACCTGCTCCAGTGTGAAAGAGCTCGTACAAATGGTGTCACTCGATGACCTGTTCCCACAATTTACCACCGAGGTCTGGAACTCCTGCAGAACTTCCTCCTCTAAAGTTGGGAATAATAAGAAAATGATGAGACGTGTGAATCAAACCCAGATGGCAGGAAGCTAAAAGAGAGTTAGCATTAAACTGGACTCACCCCCTCCTCGCCCGGAGCTCCAGCCGGCAGCCCAGCACGTCGAGCCCTCGCTGAAGGTTTGACCGTTGTCCAGGCAGATGGGCTGGATGTAGTCGGACAGGGTGGGTTGGGTTGACAGACGCAGCACTGCTACATTAGACCCGGTCAGGTTGCTCAGAGTGATGTTGGTCACATTCAGCGTCACCTCAAAGGGGTTGGATCCATTCTGCTTCAGACGACCCAAAACGACGGTCCATTCAGACGCTACGGGAGAACTGCAGGAGACACAATCAACTCAGTCAGGAAACGACAACAACAGGACCTTCACAGATTCAGCTTCTGAGACTGTTCACACTCTTTGTAAGAAATCGTTTTCTTGGAGTTTTTCTAGACCTTTTTCACAGCAGCCCAACTTCTCACCTTGAGAAGCAGTCGGCGTCACTCAACACTGAGTCCTCGGACACCAGAGTCCCGCCGCACATGTGACTTCCATTCTTCTGTAAGCTCGCCATCCACGGCCAAACACCGGCTGTCGCCACCGAGCTTCCTCCCAAAATACGTGAATTCATTGGGGCTTGGCCGCAGACCACAGCTGGAGAGAAAATCAACATTTCAACAAGTCTTTAAACTCGGACCAGATACTGTTGATCCATCGTTACAATGCCCTGTTGTTTTATCAAACTTTGTTCAAACTCTGAACTTTATTTTAAGTTTCCAAAAATACTAAACATGTCAGGCTGAATGGATCCTTTTCACAGCAGCCATGAAACAGTAGGGTAAACACTGGTGTTACCAACCTACTGTGAAAAAGGTCCATGTTGGGAAAAAAACAAAAAGAACTGGAACAAGCTGATTCAGAATATTTATGATATTTAAGGTTAAAATCAGTCTTGGACATGGAAGACACTCACGTTTGGGTGTTGGAGCGACGGTGGTTGGCGGTGGTGGCAGCCCAGGACAGGTGACGCTGAGGTCACCGTCAGTCCCAGTGGACGTGAAGGTGACAAAGCCCGGCTGGTTGCTGGTGATCTGGCTGTTGATCCAGGACTGATACTGGGACACTCTGGTGTAAACTCCTGGCGTTTCAGGCAAAGCACAACCTACTCCGAAGCTCACGACTCCCTCCTGGATCCAGCGACTGTTCTGCTTGCTCACCATCGGACCGCCTGAATCGCCCTTTGAGGAGAGAAACATTTAGGAGAAGGAATCTTTGCAATCTGAATCTGACACAATCACGGCTGTAAAAATTATCACCTGACATGAGTCCTTCCCTCCAGCACGCAACCCGGCACAGATCATGTTGTCTGTGATTGAGCCCACTCCATAGTCACAGTTACACTGTCGGTTCCCCACAACCGGCACCTCCACCTCCATCAGGTCTTGTGGGGAAGGAAGTGGCACTAAATAGACACAAAGAAACAGGTAAATTAACAATACAAATTGTGAAATATAATTTAAAACCGCCTGTTTCTCTATGAATCAACAACAACCTAAAGGACCTTTGAATGATGGTTAAAATGTTCAGTGTTCCAAAACTGTGTGTTTGCTAATGTGACAGATTATAGTAAAAGTACCCCTACACACAGGATAAAGAACTGACCCACCTCCAGATCCAATGGTGCCCCAGCCGGTGACCCAGGAGTCCGTGCCATTGTAGAAGGTGCTGCCTGAGGCTGCCAGGCAGACGGGTCGAATGTAGTTGGTGAAAGTCACCGGTGAGGAGAGCTTCAGGAGGGAGATGTCATTGTCATTGGTTCTGGAGTCATATGAGGGATGATTGATGATCTGTGTTACTGTCCGAGACACCTCATTGGGGTTGGATCCCTCTTGACTCTGGCGACCCAGATACACAACCAGACTGTCTGTGCTGGAGCTGAGGGGATCAGAAGAGGAACCAAACTAAGTCCTTTTAAGACAACGTCTAGTCAGAGTTTGATGTTGCAACAGGGAGGTATTCCCACAAGTTCATCATAGTATCTTAATAAAGTACTCGTTCATGTGCTCAATGTTCTTCCATTTATCATCCTGTGACCCCGTTGTTTGTCTCTACCTTGGGAAGCAGTGAGCAGCAGTCAGCACCCATTCGTTGTTGATGAGGGATCCTCCACAGAAGTGACCCCCTCTGTGCAGACTGACCTGCCAGGGCCAGCTTCCTGCAGGGGCCGGCTGTCCTCCAACAATCCTGGTGTTGAGCGGAGGCTGACCGCACTCTGAGGACAGACAGACATTAAAAACACTGAGTGAGCAATCCTCTCCCTTCCCTGGATTACCACTGCGGTAGCACTGAACTGTTGATTGAGGATTATGATCCAGGGAGTGTGTCAGGATGCTTTCAGGTGTGGATTATCCAACATTCCTGAGTAAGAAAGGTTTAAAACTGTTCCACCGGGCCTGAATGAAAACAACCAATCAGAGCCGACAAAGATGGGAAGACCCTTTGGGTTGGAGGCTTCAAGATTGTTGAGTCTCGTTCCCAGTGTCGGTATTTGACGATCTGGGAATGAGACTCATCAACTATCTTTCCCGGCTCTGATTGGTTGCTTTCATTTGGGACCGGCGGGTTCTTGCAAATGCTATTTAGGGCCCAGGAGGAGCCAGAGGAACCTGGAACAGATTATCTGTCTCATGTACTACGGTCAGGATATACTGACGTTACCTACTGCAGCTTTAAATCTGTGATTCTGGGTTTGACAGCAAATAACAACAATAAAACATGTTTCAAATATCATAAATGACGGAGACAGGAAGTAGAAAAATGTGCATAAAAACTTTGACTTACCACTTAGTTGTGAGTGAGACTCTGGAAAACAGAACAAAAAACACTTTAAACAACAATTCTGTGTTTGTACTCATGTGTCTCGTGTTATATTGATTTGTGATATGAATGGGAGGAAATTTGTGAGATGTGAGATTTGTTAGCGAGTTACATTTTAACAAAAAAACAACTGTAATTTACTGCACACTACTTTCATTCACTTGTATAGCACCAATTCATAACAAAAGTTATCTCAGGACACAAATAGAGAATGTCTATCTCCTTAAAAAATGATTTACAGAAGTTAACTGAAGTAATTGGTGAAAGGTCTTAAACCTGCATTCTATGTAATGTCCAGCAGGGGGCGGCTCCATTGGTTGCAATAACACACTGATACCATTCAGTCTAATGGAGAAATTAGACAATTTCTCAGTTGATTTATGAGCTCAGTAAACAGTTTCCTGATGAGTTTCTGGTCTCAGTCTCTAGTTCCAGTCTTCTTCCATACAGCATGATGTTCATTTAGTAACTGATGGTCCCATTTAGAGTAAAACAGACCATAAAGCAGGGTATGCTTTAGGGCGGGGCTACCTTGTGATTGACAGCTAATTCTCAGTGAGTCCGATCTAGATTCTGTTACTGCGTTGACTATTTGGCATCACTTATTAATCTTAATTTGATTATTTAATTAATGATCCATTCCTCTTCTATATTTTATTGTTTATTTTCATATTAAAACACTGTATATTTCATTCATACACATGCTCCATTCAACGTATGTAAACGAGGGTTTAGTGACAGCAGCTGTAGAGTCAACATAGACTATATTAGTTACTATTATTGGCACACGGTGCTGTGATTTATCAGTGAGTGGGTGTCGACATACTCTGCATGTCTTTGTCTTTTAACAGCCACCTTTTACACACTGTCATGTTGTGTTAATAGATCCGTCTGTAGTGGAGCAACGTGCCGTCGGCTGTCCCATCCAACGGGTTTTATCGCCTTTTGAGAGGATTGTTAACGTACGTGTTCTGCACAGACAGTCTGTGTTTCTTGTAAAATATGCAGCACATCCCCTCAGTGTCCCATCCTGACTTCTACCTTCAACTGTCCCTGACTAAAAATATATATACATACATAATAAATAATAAGTCTGACGTGATTGTCTCTGGTCCGCTTTGGAAGTTCTGAATAAAATACTGAACTCATCCTTTAGTGTTTGCCCACAATCAGTTTTAATTATTAGTTGAGTTACTTGTTTATTTCTAACTGTTTGATCAATAACTGCATCACAGTAAACCTGTGTCTGATTGGTACACTGTAATAATAATAATAAGAGAGGATTATTGATCCCACACTGGGGAAATTAACTTGTTACAGCAGTTATACAATACATACACCTTTTATATACTATCATATGTTTGATGTGTCGCATTATATTAAAAACATTAAAAGTATATAATACATTTATAATATATAGAAATCTTTGTCTTAAAGGATGAAATTGCACAGCAGGATGTATTGATCGCTAATACAGAGACATTTTATATATAAAGTCAAAAGTTATGTTTTAAATCTACAAAAGGAGGAGTAATAACAAAGAAACAATTTAAATATTTACAAGCTCAAACTATTTACATATAAGCTAAAGGAACAGCCTGATGCAGAGACTCCTACCGACTGTACACGACCCAAGAGGAGAGGTAGAGACCTCGGTGCTGTTGGCAGCATTCATTAAATTAATGACAATTTAATATATTTGAATATAATTCTTGACTGAAAAGGTCACTACACTTTTAGAAATAAAGACTCAAAACTATGATTGATTTTGTGTGTAAGCTCACATTATTTGAGTTTTGGACACCTAACAGTTCAAATTATATATATTCCATGATGAATAAACCAGGAACCAGCGTCTACATGAAGTTCTGGGGACATTATTTTACTCCCCAGAAACTTTGGTCGATTACTTGCAGCATTTAAAAATCTGCACCCACAAACTAATTCGTCCTTTTGTGGACCCACGAGATCTTTGCAGGTCTTTAGACATGCAGACAACAATTGAACCCTTTAGTTCCTTGAAAAACTAGTTCGTGGGATTAAAAGCTCCGGGTTCTTTGGGAGCAAACACGACTCAGAAAAACAAAGACAGCAGAAGTTAAACTCATCATGAAGGAGAACTACTCAGCCTGTGAAAACAACTCTACAATGTTGTTGATTTAATCTATAAAAATCACCCTGCTTGAGTTAATTTTCCACTACTTGTCAAACATTCGGTAACAAAAGGATTTTCTGGATGAGCAACCGCTCAGTCAACATGTTCCTTTTTCTCAGTATTGTTTTGTAATGTACTGAGGCGTGGCTCCATGTTAACCTGAAACCCACCTACTGTAAACACTGTGTACTGTCACCTTAAACATCGTTTAAAACCTCGGTTCCTGTGATATATCTTATATATATCCACATTCTCATTAACACAAACTAAAGTTCCTTTTAATGAAAACGTGGACCTGGTCCATCAAGGATCAAATTACATAATGATACACATTAAAGTGACTTATTCCATTTAAAGTGCCTTTAAGATATAAAATTACACATTCCTTAAGATAATTAATGCCAAACATCCTTAAAAAGAAGAATAAATGAATATATAATCTCACTTTGAGTAACAAGTACCTTCCAATATGGAACACAGGAAAGTACTTTCATCTCAAAAACACTTATTTCTCACATTTAATCTCATCCTCACATCCCTTCATAGACACTAAGGATCTGTATTTAAAGCCACAAATATCCTTAAAACTCTGAATCATGACCTTCAGTCTATTATAAGATCACATTTGTTCCCGTTAGAGACTTTTTCCTAAGAAATGTTTAAAATGAATGGACACACCCTGTTAGTCCTTAAAACAACCACATTTACACTAATTTACCCAAACACAAGATATCAAACATCCTTAGAATTGATTAAATAAGAATAGAATAAAGACAATATGTTAAAATATTTCACTTTAAACAAACAACACTTTATAATAAAAGGAAAAACTCTCTCAGACCCTCATATATATCTCAGTTTAAGGTATAATGAAGTGGTTTGATTTTTACCATATATATCTCAGTTTAAGGTATAATGAAGTGGTTTGATTTTTACCACACGCTAAAATATCTCAGCTCTGGACCGACTTAAAACTCATTCATAAATATTTAAACATGAAGATTTTGCATCAGTTTAATGTTTTCTTGTCAATCACATGTAAAGATAAAGCTTCACGTACGTCACTGTTTTACAATCTAACATCTTATATCCAACGTTATTATTTCACTTTAATGCCTTCGGACAAAGCTGCAAATGAGACAAAACTAATAATCGAGTGTTTGTTTGTTCTTAATTGACAACGATAGTTATTATATAGTTATATTAGTTACTGTAGTTACTCTGCAGACTTTAATTAATGTTTTTGCTTTCTAGAAATCTGACTTTTTTTACTTTAAAGAGTTTTAAAAACTTCACTCAACATAGATTTTCCTTCAGATCATTTTCATAAATTTTCTTCATGAATATTTTGATTCAGCACTTTGAAAAAGTTGAATTTTGAACACAGGATTTACACTCACATGTTCTACTGTGACTTAATTCAAAGATCCTATACAGGAGGTTGTAGCCTGGCATCAGTTTAATGGAGTTCATTCAGATTCAGATGTGCGTTTAGGTTCATTTTACTAATACACTTGCAAATAAAAGACCTTTACCAAGATAATTCAGTTAATCTAACAAAGTAATATCAGTAGTTTTAGTTCACTCAACAGTTAAAGGAAGGCATTATATTGGTTCAGGTGCATACAGCGAGGAGGTTCCTTACCTTGTGTGAGCAGAGTCAGCAGAGTCGCCACACAGATCACTTTGTAGAAAGCCATAACTGAAAGTTCATATGATCGGACCTGCAGCTACATAAATATCCTCCTTCTGCCCTCCCTCTCTCTCTCTGTCTCTACTTCCAGCACAAACACACCTCTCTCCGCCTTACTGACAAACATTACCTGTCCAACGACACGCCCAGCACCTTGAAGCACATCACCTGTTTCACACAGCGAACCTGTCGACAACTCAAGTTTGAGTTCAGAGTGAAAAGTTTTTATATTTACTCTGTAAATCCTGTAAACAGCAAATCTTAATAGAAGAAGTTTCCATTAATTAAACCCAACTCAATAATGAACCGTTGAAGTAATAACTCAGTTGTTTAATATCAGTGATATAACATTATATATATATTTATATAATATAAGCCTCAAAATTAACTGGCTGTCTTTCTAATAATAAATTAATTGTAAATTGTTTTTTTATAGTATGTCAACTGTTTTTACAGGTTATATCATAATTTGAGTAAATTCAATTTAATTGGAAACATTTGTTTAAAGAAGATTCAAAGTGACTTTAATCAGTTATTTTAACACATTTTAAATTTGAGTGTCATATATTTACTATTTTTAAACACAATTAACTTAATTTACCTTTATTAAATAAAGTCTCGTTGAGGTAACTTGGATAAATTAAGTTAATTGAACTAGTTACACTCATATGCAGCATTTCTCCAGACTAATTTAAAATGTGTGAACAGAATTTATCAGAATAATAAGTCAGACTTATATATAAACTTAAATCCATCTTCTTTAACCAAATGTTACCACTAACTTTAAATTTTATTCCACTAAAAGTAAATTATTAATTATATAAAATCAACTGAGTCAAAGGAACAAACTGGATGAATTTAAGTGCCTGTTGTAATAGATTACATTACAGTATTAGTACTTTTATTTAACAATCCTCTTCCACTTCTGTTTAAACCATTTGATGAGTTCAATAAACTCATCTCGTGTTTATTGATTTAAAAACGTTTCCAGCTTGTTGAACCGAGGAGGAGGATTTGGATTTGAACTAAAGCTCAGGAAGTCAGGTGACCTGCCCCCCCCCGCAGAAGGGAGCAGCGTTGGCAGACATTAATCTCACCTGTCGACATTCCTGCATCTCTACACAGAACTCACACTCCAACTGCCTGTCAGATGTTTTTACCACTGGTGGCGCTGTTAACGACTTTACATATTATACTATTATTGGATTATTATTGGATGTGTTTAAGCAGCAGTTTACTGTTGGCTCAGTTTGAACTCATTTTAACAGAATGTCTGGTAGTTTAATTTATAAAATACATTTTAGTTTGTTTCTATATGAAAGTAGCAGAAAATGTAAATATCCACGTAGAACATTCACATTATTTAAAGGTTCAGTCGTTCTGGAGGAAGTTTCCCCGGTTGTCAAAATAAAGAACTTGTGTAAATGTACATTTGCTGCTTCCCACTGAACTTTCATTATAACTAATAACTAACTAATAAGTTGGTGAGTCATCATTAGACAGTTCCCAACGACCGAATATAAACTGAAATAATAATTCCTCTTCTTATAGAGCTCCTTATATCAGCTCCTTCTCCTGTATTATAATTTAAAATCCTCCTCCTCACCTATAAAGCTCTTCATGGTCAGGCCCCTTCATATCTTAAAGAGCTCATAGTACCCTATTACCCCACTAGAACACTACGTTCTCTGAATGCTGGGCTACTTGTGGTTCCTATAGTCTCTAAAAGTAGAACAGGAGCCAGAGCCTTCAGTTACCAAGCTCCTCTCCTGTGGAACCAGCTTCCAGTTGTGGTTCGGGAGGCAGACACCCTCACCACATTCAAGAGTAGGCTTAAGACATTCCTCTTTGATAAAGCTTATAGTTAGGGCTGGATCAGGTGAGTCCTGAACCATCCCTTAGTTATGCTGCTATAGGCCTAGACTATCGGGGGATTTCCCATGGTGCACTGAGCTCCTCTCGATCCTCTCTCTCTTCTTTCTTCTAGTTGTTGTGCACCTTTGTCTCTCTCTCTCTCTCTCTCATAATCATCATAACACACACACACACACACGGTTTAACGAAGCTTTTTATTGGATGTTTCTTCTCCAAACTTTTACTTTCATTGTTGTGTGTGTCAACATAATGGAAATAAAACATTAGATTTAAAGTCTTTAAACGTTTACAGGATGTAAACAGGCTGATATTTTCATTAATGATCAGCTGAGACGTTTCCGACCATCAGAGAGCTTCAGGTCTGTTCAGATTGACCTCCGACCTCCATCGGTGTCCACTGACAGACGGACGCAAGGCGAAGGACCGAACTGGTCCGACCACATCCGGCTGCCTGTGGAACGAACGCACTGAGCTCACTGTGAGTCTCAGATTGTTCTGGAAACAAGAAGAACCAGGGAAAACCCTCCAGCATCATAAAGGACAAACGTCACAGCCTCCATAATGAAGAATGTCTTTATTTTACACTCACACAAACAATGTAATGAGCTATAATACAAATAATCAGGCTTACATTTACAGCAGAGTGCTGGTATTATTGGATTTTTATTATTTTAATCTGAACTGTAATAAATTATCTGTGAGATTACAGTAATTATTGCTGTTTACACTGATAAAAACTGTATTTTGACAGTTTACCAACGCTTACACTGATAAACATTTATTCAACGTTTGTGTTGTGAAAACTTCCATAATTATACAAAATATCTGTCAATTAACAAATCCTTGTAAAATTATACAATACTGATAATTTTACATAATTTTAGAAAAAACATATTAAACTTGAATTTAAGAGTTTGATCTATTAAATAAACAGTAAAAATCTGTGAAAAAATGATAGATTTTAACTTTGTGAAAAAAAGGACATTTCCTTTAAATAAGCAGTAATTTTATGATTATTTACAGTTAAGTATTTAACATTAGTATTTTAGACATGTGAACTTACAGTGTTGAATCAAAGTGTATTGTCTGTAACAGTTTATGATATATGAGTTTTATTCTTCACACACTTACAGGCGATGAGTAATCGGTTGTGATTATCGATTATCATCCAGGATGGGTTTTTTTTTCCAGGAACAAACACAACGACATTAACACACGACTGCAAACCGGATCAGCCAGTTAGAGACCGTAAACAGTGAGACAGCTCGCCAAGAAAGTCTGCTTTATTCAGAAAGAGACAACAGGTCGGACTGCAGCCATGAAAACATGCACAGTCATTTTGGAAAACTCTGCAACGCGAAACAACACGACAACAAAACTCCAGAGAAAGAGCTTCAGATTACTGAACCTCGCCGGTTATTAAAGGTCACACAGAATCACACAAAACCAGACATTCATTCGTATTTATTACAGGTTTATTGTATCAAACATTAGTTTCAGCTCTATTTAACTAATAAACCTTTAACTTGAGCATATACGACAACTCGAATAGATCTAATGGATCAGACTTAAAGGTAAAGATGAGAATATCTGAGTTTATCATGTTTACCGTCTTCATTCGCTGTGTAAACATGATAACATTTGCTAATTAGCAGTGAACACAAAGCGCCCCTGAGGCTGATGGGAAGGTGTTGACCTGTCAGATGGAGAAAAGGGTCACAGTTCATCCCGAGGGAACATGAACACAGTTTGATTCTCTGGGGACCGTAACTTCAGTTTGGATCATTTTATTAAATATTAAACTCATCTATAAATACATAAACATACCCGGATCCTCAGTTCAGTTAATCGATTAATCGTTTGAGCTCTGATATCAACAACCAGTGAAGCTCACACTGAGCCGCTCTCAGTCTGGATATTTACATCGATGTGACTCTGAGCGCTGATTGTGTGCGGTCGTTGTTTGGCGTGTTTGTGCCGGCGTCCTGCAGCTGCTGCAGTTTGTGCTCAGTCAGCAGTTTAACAGTCGAGCTGCTTTTTAATTTGATCCACCGAGTTTATTTTACCACCTGAAATGACCTCAGGGTGATGATTGAAGTTAGTTATTATTATGATCTCTGAGAGTCGGGGGGGGGTTATATCTGTTGATGCACTAATAAAACAGAAGACCAGAGGAGCCTTGGGGCAGTGGTTCCCAACCTGGGGGCCGGGACCCTCAGGAAGGGTCGCTAAAGCTTCATATGGGGGCGCAAAGCCTTCTTGATTTTAAGGTTATTAGACAGACAATGTCTGATATAAACTGTTGTTGTCTATGTGCGGGCGTATATATATATATATATATATATATATATATTATTTTAACAGAAAAAAAATTCTTCTAAGTGAAAGTTTTAAGACATTTAACCTCTTTTATGAAGCTTTTGTTGGTTCGAGGCTCTGACTGAAGCAGTCTGACTGAAGCAGCTCCAGATGAATCACCCTTTCACACAATAGCTGTTTGTTCGAGTCCTTTCACGAGTCCGATAAGAACTATTGAATGTCAGCAGACTTATCCTTAGACCAACAGCATGAGTGAAATAAACTGACATTATAGGAGATTTATGACATGTTCTTCAGTTGTCAGGGCAACAGCTAGTCTACCTCACAGAAATTACTTATAAAGGAATCTACAAGGTTTTATTAACGCGCACACAGTTCCCTTTCTCTCTCTCTCTCTCTCTCTCTCTCTCTCTCTCTCTCTCTCTGCACACTGTATGAAACATTAATCTGTTATTAGACTTATCATCAGTTCATTTGGGAGCTTTAATCATTGCCAGGTTTAAAGAGGAGTGGCAGAGGAACAGGTTTATCAGAGAGAGCGAGCCATCACAACGCTGCCGAGAAGGAAACAGGGACGACATTATTCTCAACATTTCTGAGAATTATGAGGAATTAAACCAGACTCATCACCGAGCTGTGAGAGCAAACAACCTGCCGACCGATGTGTGAAGGACGTAGTGGGCGTCTCCTCGTCTGCAGGCGCTGAAACTTAACGCTGCTCTGGATATCTGAATATATAAAAGGAGTCAATAAGACGCACAGAGCCAACGTTTGGTTTCATCAACAACTTTCATTTGAAAACCAGCACATGCACAATACAAAAAACAACTCATAAATAATAAATACACTGAAACATCTGCACAGACGAGAGGCCTCGTTTACAAAAACTCATCACGATCTTTCCCCCGCTGTGACGTTGTCAGAGGTTGGATACGTGATTCTGAGCACACGCTCTCTACTGAGGGACAAATACTGGTTGTATATGAAACTAGACGACCAAACACATCCACTGCTATCCTGCTATTATTAAGCTCAATTTTGGTGATGGAAAAACTGGTGTTGGCATTTTTAAAAGGGATCCATTGACCTCTGACCCCCAGATATCTGAATGAAAATGGGTCCTATGGGAACCCAGGAGTCTCTCTTTATGTTGATCTCATGCAGCTTCTTGGGGGAAAAACCTTTACAGCTTTTTGAATGTGGTGTAAATGTTTTATTGTACTGTAATATTTCTGCAGACTGGTGCAATAAAATAATCAATAATTCCCTTCAGATGCATCAAAACTAAAGTAAGGAGCCTGTTCTTAAAGATATTTGTGTTAAAATGTTGAGGGAAAAGGGAAAAGTTGTCACAAAATACTCGAGTACAGTAACGTCCAACCTCTGACTCCAGTCCTATACACTGTGTGTGTGTGTGTGTGTGTGTGTGTGTGTGTGTGTGTGTGTGTGTGTGTGTGTGTGTGTGTGTGTGTCATTCCAGCCTGGTTTTGTGTGTCAGCTAACGTTACACATACACACTTTATGCTGGTTGTTATCAGTCACTAACTGACCTCCTCAGGTTGACAGGTGAGAGTCGGGCACGAGTCCAATTAGAGTGACACAGAAAACCTCCGACCGTAAAGAAGCACAAACGATTTTCTGCTTTTGTTTTCTTTTACATTCACGGGAGCGGCTTCAGTTCAGTTTCTGTTATTAAACCTGTTCAAACCGAGGCCTCGGGCCAACATCATGTCAGTGTCTTCATCCTAAACTTTCCTCTGTGGAGTTTGCTCAGAGCTGCATCATTAAAACCACCAAACTGCCATTAAATGTAAAAAATGTCGAGGTGAAGAAGACGCTGAAAGTTGGTCCATAACTGAGATGGATGAGAGAGCACAGTAGGACATTATTGATTAATTGATTGGCCAACAGAAAATGAATCAGCAACTCCTGATAATCACATTCTCCAATTTAGATAAGATAAATTATATTCTCACATTTAAGTGATTTTCTTCTTGATTTGAACAACCTCAGTCTCACTTCCACAGATTCTGGCCATCATTATTATCTGTTGGAAGTCGTTCCCTGACAGTAACTTCACACCAACAACAGAGTGACAGTGAAAACAACTCCGACAGGTTTTTAAATCCCCGACGTCGCCGAAGGTCAGACGAAGTGTCGGCTGTAATCCACCTCAAACCAGAACGACGGCTCGGCCACAATCTCTGCAACCGAATACAAACTTGATTCCCTCCAGACGTATTTTAATGTTTGTCTGCTAATAAAATTATAATTTACACATTAAAATCCTTAAAGTAAAGTAAAGTAAAGTAAAGTAAAGTAATCGACTCCTGAGTGTATGAATATATAAACGATGGTCAGTGTGTTTGTACTGGTGGATCAGGACAGACTGACAGTTATTATGGTTTTTAAATTTAGTTCTTTAATAGTTTTATAGTTCAGTCCAGAGAGTTTACTTGTTTTTATTAGTTTCAGTGTTTTAGTTTTTCTTTTCATTATAAAAGGAAGTCTTCAGAATAACTCGTATAATACAAACACATTCGACCTAATCTGATATTTCCTCTGTACTTTTATTCTACTTTATCATTTCAGTTAGTTTTATATTTTTAATTCAGTTCACCAAAATGTTTTTTCACACCTAGATTTTAGTGAAGTTTCAGTGAAACCTTTTACTACCTATTATTATTATTATTATTATTATTATTATTATTGTTGTTATTATTATTAGACTATTTGTCTATCGATCAGATGATGAATCAGATGTTTAACGAGCTCAGAGAAACTTTAAACTTCCATCAGAAGAATCACTGACTGACAGAGACTTTAATATCGTCCCAACTACATATTAATGAGTCATTAATTATCAGGTAATTCCTGATTGGCTCCTTAATAACACTCCAGGACTGAAACTCACACTCAGGTTGTTCTAAACGAGGCCGCGCTGTGCAAACACCGGACTGAACACCAACAAGAGCTAACTGAAGGAACAGGGATCGTCACATTTCTCTACACACTGGTTCAAAGTGAACAGTTCTATAAAAGGTGAAAGGTCACGGGACCGGGCCCAGCACGGACGACGGTACACACACTGGGCTTTGTGTCGAGGTTTGTCCTTGGTGGGTGAGTTAGTAGGGACGACCTCGCCGCTCCTGCCTGCGGTCACCCCTGGAAACAAAGACAGATTACATCATCAGCATCCGACCAATGAGCAGAGGTGTGTGTGTGTGTGTGTGTGTGTGTGTGTGTGTGTGTGTGTGTGTGTGTGTGCGTGTGGTTGAACAGTGAGAGTTTTACACAACCGAGACGTCGATGTTCAGCAAACACCTTTCAGAGACGTCCTGGTCACACAGTACGCAAACATTCATCGAGTACAAACAACATTTTTATCAAATTACACTTCGGCTCATTTTCCTCGTGAACAGACTTCAGGGTCTTTGGGATTGGGGGGTTACCACTACTGCCTGTAATTTGACGTTTTAAGTCTAATTGATTGTATTTCATTGTCTTTATTTTATTAATGTGTGAGGTTTCTCTGTGTATCTGTACTTATTCCTGTTTGTGCTGCTGTAACATCCACATTTCCTCTCTGAGGGTTCAAAGTTGAACCACAAATCAGTGTAGTTACTCCGACAATGATTCCACTGAAAAGAGCTGATTTTGCTGCAGATTAATTTGGCACTAAAAAGACTGTAAATCCTGTAGTTCAGACTGCTGACGCCTCATATGAGCTGAAACACTGTCTGTACATTTGATGCTTAAACACTTGACATTAAACAAAATGAATCCTAGTTTCAAACGTAGAAGCCTTTTTTACCAGAGAGTGCTGTTTGTTTCTGACCTTGCGTCCATCTTCCCAGGGCCGTATCCTCCCCGGTCGCCCCCTCGGCCCCCTCTGAAGCCCCCGCGGTCGCCCCCTCGGCCCCTGAAGCCGCCCCGCTCAAACCCCCCTCGGCGCTCTCCTCCGTAACCCCCTGACGGCAGAACAAACAATTTGGTGACAATTTGTAAACTCCTGCCAGAGGGCGTCACTGTCACTGCGTCTGACCCCGGGGGGGAAACACACACCTTAGACAAATAAACAGCTTGTGGTTTAAGATGACTCAGTGTCGCTCTATTGTACTCAGATGTAATGAATAGTGTTAGTGAAGTGAGTCACATTAAAGCTATAAAAGAAACAACAACAAAGCTATAAAAGAAACAACAACAAAGCTATAAAAGAAACAACAACAAAGAACAATAACTCCAGTTTAAAGCACAAAGTCCAGTGAATATGAGGATAGTTTACATAATATTTAACACCATCTCGAGTGGTGTTTATTACACAGAGTGCGGAGGTCTAACCTCTGTCCATTGGGGACATCCCACCAGCGTCCTCCGGTTTCGGGGCCTTGCACTGGTTGCACTCGTTACGCCACGAGAAGTTCAAGTTGCCACAGTTGCTGAAGAGAAATGACAGAAAGTATCAACGATAGATCTACAATATCACCACAGAATTATAGTTTATAATCTAACATAGGAGAGGAAATACAATATCTACATTTAATAAAGGCGACACGTCATCAAGATAGTGAATGTTGATACTTAATAAAATAATTAGGACTTTCTAAACTGCCGGCACATCCTAACCCCGACTGTAGTCGACGGGTTCCTGGCTGCGAGTTAGACCCAAGTTTAGGGACGGGCTAAAAGGTGCCAGTGTGAAACTAACAACAACGACGGACACTGGACGACAGGAAATCATCTTTATTTTTGCTGCTTTTTTGTTGCTTTGCTGGCAACACAAACAACATATTTTATATGCTTTATAAACTTAATTTAAAGTTCTAAATAAAAGAAAGAATCAAATATAAGTATCATTTATTTGTTCAGTATATAATCAAAAATATAACAAGAAATATGCTTTTAATGTACTTTTTTATATGTTGTAACTATTTATTGAATATATATATATTTTGTGATATGTATCGTTATCTGGATATGAACAATATTCGGGTCACACAGCTCCAAACAGGGCCGGTACAGGTGCAGTGTGTAGCCCCGGGCTCAGGTTAATCTTGGGTTAACAAGGTGTGTGTGTGTGTGTGTGTGTGTGTGTGTGTGTGTGTGTGTGTGTGTGTGTGTGTGTGTTGTTCCCAGGGCGAACTCTCAGCCCGGAGCTACGATTACACAGAGTGAAGCTGCACAGAAAGTTTCTATCCTGAAACCTCCGGAAATGATCACCAGAATCACCAAATCCTGACTCACGGGTTTGAACACTTCCAGTCTCCAGCTCTCTGTTGCCCCCTCCTCCTCCTCCTCCTCCTCCTCCACCTCCTCCACCACCTCCTCCTCCTACTCCTACTCCTACTCCTCCTCCTCCTCCACCGCTGCCCCCGTTGCCTCCTGGGAAACCTCCACCTCGACCCCCTCCGAATCCACCGCGACCCATCGGCCCTACGCAGAGCCAAGAAACAGAAATTAGACTGGAAACAACTCGTACTGCTATTACAAAATGTCATCCTTCAAAAGCTCAGTAACAGCTCACCTCCTCGTCCTCGACCTCCCCTCATCCCACCTCGGCCTCCGAAGTCGGCTCTGCGGGTTGCAAAAGACACCTTGATAGGATTGCCATTGAAGTCTTTACCTTCCGGGGAAAAACAGGAGTGAAAGGTTGTAAGAAGCTGAACTGAGGCAAGAAATAAAACAGCTGAGAAATAAGACCAAACTCAGATTCTAGGACCTTGTTTTACATGTAATGAGTAAGTAAGAGCTATCAGCCAAAGCTCGATGAGGATCAACTCACCATCAAACCAGTCGATGGCGGCCTTAGCTGAGGGGGGGTCATCGAAGGAAACTGTGGCCTCCCCCTTTAGCTTCCCCGTCTCTCTGTCTGTGTACAGGTTGATCATTGGGAGGCCGGTCTTCTTGTTGACCTGAGAGGATGGACAGACAGGCAGGCAGGCAGGCAGGCAGGCAGGCAGGCAGACAGACAGGACATGATTTTAAAGACGTATAAAATTATTGACCCAGCAGCAAAAATGTGTAAAATACGAGCAGACTTACCTTAATGATCCCGATCTGCTTAAAAAAGTCTGCCACTGATTCAACAGTGTAGTCGTCGCCCAGGCCTTGCACGAAGATGGTGTTATTATCAGAGTTATCCTGGTCTTGCACTGTAACAGGAGGAGAAGTTAGACTCAGATTCTGACCTACAACTACTGACTGGCACTAAAACGAAGCAAACTGATTCTTGCTATTAACACACAACATCTGAAATATTATGTCCTTATAAAGTTGTTCAGGTGAACCTGTCGGCTGTTTGCACTCGCTTCGAGGTGTAAAAGCTCCAATAGTGTGTACATTTTAGTTACTGTACCTGTCGTGGGTCTGGAAGGTTATTTGATTAAGTTTCAGCTTTTGTTTGTACATTTTCTTAATATAATTTTTGAATAAAACAATACAAAACTTACTGAAGCCGGGTCCTCCATGTCCCGGGTCTCTTGGTCCTTGAGAAGGCAAAAAAGAAGAACAGAAATTAGTTGTGGAAAAGAATAAATGAAAACCAAACACACACAAACACCAAATCTGTATATTAAATGTTATTTTATCTCCTCGTTCCAACCAGCTTCTAGTCACTCTGTATGTACACATAATTTCTAAATTTAGACACATTTTTCACCAATGTCGTCTTCCACCCGTGTAACTCTTTCATCACCTCTTCCATCACACCATTTGTTAGCAGAGGACAATAAGTAGCTGACATTATCTTTAAGTCCCCACGAACAAGCGTACGAAACAAGCTTGCCCACATTCTTGCCTGTCTTCGAGTAGATTTTATGCATCGGAGTAACAACCGTAACTCCTCTCACACAGCTTCACAGTTTCATGGGGTTTTGGTTGTAATTCTATAACACTTGCAGAGTCAATGTATTTGTGTTGATGCGTTTTCTTTCCTTTCACACAAACTTTACCAACTCTTCCAACACCGTGCAACACGATCCCCCTTTTTTAAAAAGTATTTACACCTTCAACTCACATGGTAACCCCTGTCATTTATCCACTCCTTTGTCTACTTTGGTTTTGCACATGGCTTTAACAAAGGATTCTGGGAAATTGTCCCAACGTATATCTTGGAAATAAGAAACACCATGTTTGTCATTCTGAGAGCGTTTTGTTATTCGGTAGTCACGGTTAGCGACACTTCACCCATTCATAAAAAAACCAACTTCCAATGAAGTTTCCAGAGAGGTGAACTGAAACACCTGAGACGTGTTGTGGTTCCTTAGGTCCCGTCAGCTTTTGGAAGATGGCCTGCACACTGTGTCATTAGCAGCTGGATTTACCAGAGTTTCTGGAATTTAAAACAAAGTCCCTTCTCTTCATTGTCTTTGGAAGCCAAAAAACCTTTGGCATCAACACGACATTTGAACCACTTAGGTAATAAAACTGGTGTGACTGTGAAAGCAAATCATTTTTCAGCACAGAGGTCATCGTTGTTCTTCTGTCGCTCTGTGAACTGACCAGACGACACTATTCTTGGAAACAGCTGGCAGTGATACCTGTTCCATGACGCTGCCATGTCACCCCACTGATGCACAGGTATCAGTGTGAAAGATTAAACTCTACATTTCAACTCAGATCTCAAGTCTCAATTCCACGTGGGACCGAGAGATTGGTAAATTCATTTCATGTTCTATAAGTGACATTAATGAATGTGTCTGTATTTTTCTGTACAGTTTATCTGAATATCTATAGATGTTTCATTATAATAGCACCTTCCCCCATAAGTTGAACAACTGGTTCACACTGAAACTACAAACTCTGCTACTGTAAAGTGTTTTTATCGCTGATATTTTGTGACGTTTGTTATTATTTAATGTAAAATATCACCTGAAGTAATAATCAGAGTCTCTCCGGGGGTCGTAGAGACAGTGGACAGCAGCCTACCCACTGGTCTGGGAGCTGCTCCGCTCAGGACCACAAAGCTGTACAGAGTGGAGAACCTTTAGATCTGCACTCCGCACTCTGCAGGACTTTTACAACAGAAGGTTCAGAACCAGATTTAAGTCGGATTGTGAAGGATCCACCACCTCAGTAAGACTATTCCAGCTTCTACACAACTCATCTGTAGCCACGAGCCCAACACAGAGAGACACTCGTCTCCCTCCAACCATCAGGACGGTGAACTCTGACCTCTGTTTGTCCTTGGACTCGTACAGCACATTGTCCTCTGTTGTAGAGTTTAATGTTTTATACTCAGACCACCTACAGACCGGGTGAATATGCACACATTTAATACTCAAACATATATTTATATTGTGTTATGTTGGAATGTTTACCTTATTTTTATCCCTGATTCTAGTTATTATTCACTACATATCGTATATTGTTTGTTTATGTAACAATAAAACTTTTTAAATCCTTGAATGATGCAGTTTATAATAGTAACTGCAGGGCTTGTTTGCAGCAATGGAGCCACTTAAAAAACAACAATTACAATTTAATTACGGCAATAAAACGTCGATATAATTATACATAAATTCTAATTACATAATTAATATCATCGTAAGTAAAACCTACAAAATACACTTCCTGACAAACTATATTTTTAATGGTGAACACATTATGTTACCAACTTAAACATTAACTACAGTAGATGTCAACACTGGAGCTTAAGAGTAAACCTCCAGTTGTAAACCTATAACATACAATCATACTAATTAGAGGTGGTAAACACACATTGCACGTGGTTCACTCATACAATGGAGGGAGTTGCGTGATGAAGCTCTAATAGGGGCTGGTGTATTGTTCCAACTGGACTACCACACTGAAATCACACGCTTCCCTTCCATTTACAGTACAATGTGAACCGGATCAGGTTGCAGATACCTAATAAAATTCACAGTTGTGCAATCAAACCAGTTTTTACTATTCAACTGATCTCTGAACAGCCGGACCGAAACTTGCTGTCAGGGGTCCATGTGACACACAACTTGGATCTGGTTTTGCAAAGTCTGCGGCATGGCGTACTTTTCTTATCTCATTTCTTTTGTTTCTCCATCTAATTCATCAAACACTGCGAGGTGTATGACTCTTACGTGACCGGACGAAAGCTCTGAACTCCCATCCATCAAATTCCAACACCAAAGCTGCAAGAAGATGGAGCGGCTGAAGCCATAATGTGCTGTTTAACTCCCTCTGCTGGACATTTACTAACACTGAGTACCTGAGAGTTGTATCCATTCAGATAACATAAACTGTTCTTACCTGTGCATAGCATATATATATATATAAACACAATCACACACTTTAATGATCACCCGCTTCATGCTTTAAGTCTACTGATCTTCCCTCCGTTTAGCTTCGACTCTTCAAACTTCAAACCTTTTGTTTTTTTTTTGTTGTTGTTTTTTTTTGTCACTTACCACCAAACTTATTGAATCCTCCACGATCGCCCATTCTGATGAGGAGGAAGAGAGAAACGACACGCATTGAAGGCTGGGTGCTGACAGCGATTTCTCTCAATGGGTTGTGGGTAACCTTCACTCTTTCACACAGTCTCTTAATTAAACCCACCCCTCTTCGTTTCGGGCACTCGTCCTACTGAAACCCCTACGTAATCTCAGGTCAGAGTCTCTTGAATGTACCTCGAAGGACAAGAGGCCAGTTTAAAGACCTTGTCATTATATGTTCAGAAGCAGCTGTAATTTGCATTTTTTTTTAACCTTTTAAGTTCTATTAAGTGACTTGTTTGCACCCATTTTCTTTCATCAAATCACTTCTTTTGTGTCAATTAACCAACCCAAACATTAACACCATTGATCCCTGGATGGATGTTTTGTTTTAGGTCTCAGACAACCTTTACTCTTTACACAAATTGCAGTAAATCCAAATGTTTTCTTTGAGGCTTTTTTCTCATGATCTCTCAAATGATAACAAAAAAGCAATTTAAAATCGTTTCTCTAACTACAAGAAGACTATTAACTGTTTGTAGATATCCCAAATGATGGCTTAAGAGCAGAAAGCCAGCCTGGAGAGAAGGTAAAAGCCTAGGAGAAGATTCAAAGATTGATTAAAGCAGAGTATGACACAGTGATCCTGTAAGGGCTGGTTGGGAAGGTGGAGGTAACAGGTGACAAAGGCAGGCGATGGGAATGTATTGTGGCGTGTTAGTGTGCGGTAGGAGTCAGTGCCACAGTTTACGTCCCGTGTTGGCAAAAAGACACTCGTGAGGAGGTAAAAACCCCACCCTATTGGCTTCAGACTTAACAGTTTGTAGGAGCTTACTGGTCAAGCTAGCTGTTTTTATTTACACACAACTTTCTAACTAACTTTAGAGTTACAGTTTGTGCTTCATTATACCAAGATAGCAAGTACAAGACACGGTTTTTACTTACACGTTCCTCCATTGTTAAATATTAAATCAAGATAACTGATAAACCACTTTAACTCTTCAATACATAAAAGATATATACCGTAAAACTTCAAATAAAAGCAGGGTCCCTAATAGACGCAGGTCTCTTTTAAAAGCCTGGTGTGGCTACTCGTTTTGACAAATAAACGCAGGTCTCCAATAGAGGCCTGGTCTGGATTTTATAGAAATTATCTCATGTATAAAACCCACCGGGTCGCCCGCTTCAGCGAGCTTTGAGTCGTTTTGATCTCCTGTTTAAAATGTTTAAACTTTTGTCAGTATGTACATAATGAACATCGTTAGATCAGTTATAGATTCTCCACAATTCAATCGTTCACTATATTTTACGAAAACTATCAACAACAAAGTATAACGTTAATTCATTCTGACTTACCGGTAACATGGTAAACAAGAGAGATGGAAAAAAAACCTCTGAAGCATCATAATCATCATGTTAGTCGTCAAATTTGCTGAACAAAACCTCAAGAGAAGCAGCAGTTAGAGTTTAGTTTAGTGTTGTGCTAAAGGAATTAAAGGCCTGTCCCAAATAGAGGCCTGTCCCCAATAAAGGCAGGGGGAGTTCAGTGATTTAAGCAAATAAATGGGCTATTATAAGAAGTTTTACGGTATGTATATATATTCAACAGTGATTTTGTGACAGATTTGAGGGATTGACTTCTGAATATCGTAATGGTGGGGGAAGGAGACTCTAATATTGTCCATAATGGATGAGAGAACATACAATGAAATGGTAAACTGATTTGTCTGTGACTTCATCACCAACATCATAAGGTTACAATAAAGTACATGAGATATTGTAACCCTCGATAAGAAAACAAAAAACATCAACTTACCAGTTTCTGCTTCATAGTTTTACTCATTCAGTGATCTTGTTGTAAAATCTCTTTTCTGTTCTGTATAATTTATTTGGTTTATATAAGTTTGTCCCCCGACCCATAATCCATTTTTCTGTATTCATCTTTTTCTTAAAGCAGCAACAAGGATTTTTCCCTTAGTGTTGATTGTGGCGCCCCCTGTGGACAAAGGCGGTAGTGCTTCCACCACCTCGTTTCATTGATTTCAAGGGGGAATCCGACCCGATGAAAACATTAAGAATAACTACATAGAAATAGCTTCTCACTGATGGTCTGAGTTTATGTAAGTTAACATAAATGAAAACTGTTTTATAACCTCCTTCTAGTACATTTAAGTTTGAACAGCCTCTTCAGGTTTACTCAATTTATTATAATTGGGTCAAATGAGTTCAGTTAATCAGAAAGCAGCTTGTGAATGGCAGACAACTCTCAACATTGCTCAGCGACTCACAAACAGACATCACAAATTCATTCTCAACCTGCGTTCGATGGATAAAAATAGCAACTGGGACACAAAGATACAGAGAAATTCATCATTAGTATGTAATTATTTTAGGTTTCTGTGCCATAGTATATATATATATATATATATATATATATAATTTTAATTGTTAGTAAAAACATGAGGTAGCACCAACTTGCCACTTATCTTAGTCTAGTCTATCTAGTTGTAGAAACTTGTCAGACCCTCTTAGTGACTTCTAAAAAGCAACTAGTGACTAGTGACCATCAGGGAAAAGACGATAAATATATTCAGCGCCGGGGTCTCTCCCTCTCCTCTTGGGATGTTTTAACATGAGAGAGCTGCACCTAGCTGGCTTTTGTTTGCCGTTACACACATTTCAGATCTTACTTGTAGATATCACTTGTTGTAAAGCAGATTAGAGGCGACAGCTGCAACACCACCACACACCAGTTACAGCCAAATCACCATTTAATACCACCATCATACGCTTATATGTTTCCTTTTAGTTTACACAGCGTTTGTTAGTTGTTGTACAAGGAGACACTGATCTGTCAGTGCAGATGTTTGCCATTAAAAGCTTTTGTATTTGTGCTGTTGATCTTTATCATAAACAGGTTTACTACAGGTGCCTTTAAGTTACATTTCTAAAAGTTTCCCTTTTTCCTTCCCACTTTTGTTCGCTTTCTGTTGAGAGTTGGGTCAGCCAGTCCAGCAGTAAACTGTCGTAACTGAACTGACTGAGAGCTGGACACAGTTTCATTCATCCATTTTAATACTTCATTGCTTTTTGTGGCGATATTGATAATGTAAACTTTGGTTTCTGACCAGCATTCAGCCACAAGGACCTTAACTTAATGAGCCCAACATCAGCGACTCCAAACCTCCTCATATAATCTGAATTTTACCCAGTTTACAAGCTCAACTCATTTAAAGCCACTCCCTTTCTGTTGGACCCAGGCAACCATGTTTTAAACATATACAGTTTCCTTTTGTGAGCTCTGGGCTGGTTTAATGTGTAGCATCCAGTAGGCTGGGTAATAATTTAAATGGATTACTTCCAGTGGTATCATATCACGATGATATGATTATAGCGTGTTACTGTTTTACAATCTGTTGTCGGTTAAACCATCGATTACAAGCGAACAGTAATGTTTCACACAAGCTTTTACTGATGAAATGAATCAGGGTTCACAGTTCATTGCATCAATTTAAGTTTGTTTTACACAGGATGTTGCACCGTATTGTTAATATTAACATTGTGATATGTGATATCTATCATACCGCCCGTCCACAGGCAGTGAAGGACACTAAAGGTGGGTACGTTGACACTCCCTGTCCTCAAATATCTCAGGGAGGTTCTGCAACAACACTTTTAATATGTTTGTGTTCACCTAAGAAAGGTGTGTGTTTGGTATTCAGCTCAGAAAACAAAGAAAATTTTGTGCAGACGTCACTGCAGACAGAAAACATATCGATTGCTTTGTGGCATTTTCCTGGAAAGTAAAAGATGCTCCGATACCCAACACTGATCCCGGAAGATTTGTGTTAAATAATTATTATTTAACAAGCTGAATATAACTAACCCTGTACGGCTGCTGCTGTTGTATGAACAAATACATACAGAGACATTAAACTTTTATATATTATCACGTCTGACAGTCAGTCACATTGGCTAACGCTACACTAACTCAACTCCACACCATCCGCCCTACTCTGACTCTGATTGGCTGGTACTCGTTGCCTCAGTTGATTTGGGTTGGTTGGATTAGGTTAGGGTGAGAATATCAAGGTAAGCCAATCAGAGACAGAGTAGGGCGGTTTATGACTTCAACATCCTGGTGGGGGAAAAACAGGACGCTGCTGGGAAGTAGCAAGGTGTATCGGATGGTACTCGCTGATACTCGATCCAGCATATTGGGTTGTATCTGAGGCATTTCTGATATATTGGTGTCAACCCTGAGTGAGTGAACACATCAGCACACACCTCTCAGTGGCTTTAGCATGTAGCTACAGATGCTACAGCTCCACGTGTAACCAAAGGTGAGGAAACATTGACACGAATCACTGTACTCAGGTTGATAACATGGACACGAGATCAGTCTTTAAACACTTACCCCATGCCTCCTCTTCCTCTCGGTCCGCCTCGGCCACCTCGGTCAAAACCGCGATCGTATCCGCCACCGCCGCCGCCGCCACCGCCGCCACGTCCTCCAAATCCACCCCCGCGGCCCCTGCCTCCACGTCCATCCTGACCGTAACCTCCATCAGGACCACCGTACCCTCCACCTCCTCCTCCGCTCAACGGCGGGCTTTCATCTCCGTATCCTGAGGAAGAGTTGAGACAATCAGACCTCCACAGATTTACCGTCTACGGCTACGTAACAGCAATTTTTATTCAAGTCAATCCAGAAAACAGTGTTACGATTTTTCCAGAAATCTCACCTCCACCTCCACCGTACTGGCTCTGCTGACTGTAGCTCTGAGGAGGGGGAGAGTTGTAGCTCGGAGGCTGGTTGTAGTGACCTCCTCCGTGTTGGGATGATTGCTGGTGGCCCCCGCTGCCCCCGTAGCCACCAGTCTGACCGCCACTGCTGCCGTAACCACCTCCGCTCTGTCCGCCGCTCGGTGGCTGGTTGTAGCCGGGAGCCTGCGAGCTCCCTTCATAGCTGTTGGAGGGAAGAATAAGTATTAAAAAAAACTAGGGAGCACTTGAGAGAGAACACTTTTCTTTATGTACCGACCTCGAGAGGATCGTTAGCTTTAAAGCTTTAATCAACAGATTCAGGTTTTCGAGCAGTTCGTGGTAGATTTAGATCGATCCAGGGGTCCGATGTAGGTTTGTACAAATATTTGTTTTCCGATGTAAAATGGACGCAGTGAAAGTATGTATGTCTCACATTTCATCACCCACATCCCTCCAGAATCTGTCCTCCTGTCCGAACGGGCCTTATAAGATATATAATGATGGTGATTATATAATATTAAGTCTGTAAATGAGAAGCTGTCCTACCCTGAGGAGGATGAGGAAGGAGGCTGCTGCTGGCTGTACCCAGAGAAGGATGACTGCTGGTTGTAGCTCATGCTGGAGGGCTGGTTGCTGTTGTATCCTCCAGAGCTATAGGACTGACTGGAGTGATTATAACCACTGCCGCCGCCGCCGCCGCCGCCGCTACCACCACCGCTGCCACCCTGGTTAGAAGACGGAGAACCGTATCCTCCTGCGAGAAGAGAGGAGATCGGCGTTAACCATAGAACAATGTGTTAGTGAACAACTGTTCCTGAGTCTTCCTCTACCTGACGAGGGCTGACTGTAGCTGCCGTATCCTCCCTGGTTGTAGGAGCCGGAGCCGCTGTCCGAGCTCTGGTTGTAGCCTCCGTAGCCCTGCTGGCTGTAACTCTGGCCGGAAGACTGACCGTAGCCCTGGTTGGAGCCGCCACCGCCACCGCCACCTCCACTTCCACCGTAGGACCCATAGCTGCCGGTAAAGAGCAAATAATAATCACTAATAATAATTTACAGTTTCTGTCCTAGAGGTTTATATTAGACTGACGGGAGCGATCAAAGCTTTATATAAAACATATTATAATATATTTAAAAACTAAACAAATGTCCTTTATATAATATCTGTTAATCCACTGACCCCCGAGGTTAAGAAGCTCTACTCACCCCTGGGCAGATGTTTGGGAATAATCTGTGGAATAAACCAAACGGAGTGTTAATATTACTTATTATTAAATAAGTTTCGACATTTAAAAGCACAGATCTAATATGGCTGATCCAAATGCTACAAAGCTTCATTACAACTACAGAACATAAAGGGTTCAAAACAATTAGAAATTATAAACGTTGTATTGTCTGTTATTCTAACGTATTAATGGGAGGATGAGCGATTAACCAGCAGTGTAATAAATTCAGCTTTTATTTATTTAAAATATAACTTTTGTAGCATTGAGCTTAACATGATGTTGTTATTGTTCATAAAGAAAATACATGTAGTTGTTTACTATAAACCATCATATTAACAGATCTTATGGAAGCTTGTTTCCACCAATGTGACCAAAAAAAGATTATGTAAGTCATTATAATGAGACACTCAATATTCTGACTTAATATCTCAAAATAATTAACTAATATTTCACAATAATAACATAATATAGAATAGAAAGCCTTTACTGTCACTGTACACATGTACGATGAGGTTAGAAAACCAACTCCAATAGCAGTGCAATTATCAAAATATATACAATATAAACACAGGACATAAAGTAATAGTACAAAAAGGAGGTAAGGTGCAAAGAGTGTGAACATTTGCAAATAAATACGGTGTTATATATTTATATATATATATATATTGTACATTGTATGATACTGCACAGTAGGTATGTTTGTAGGTTTAACAGTGTTTAATAGTGACTGAAGAGAGTCCGGGTGGATGTGAGAGTTCAGAGTGGTTATTGATTTTGGGAAGAAGCTGAAGTCTGTTTGTTTTAGTCCTAATGCACCTGTAGCTCAGCAACAGGTCAAAGCCAGGGTGGGAGCTGTGTTTGGTGATATTATCATAATAATGACTAAATATCTTATAATAAAGACTTAATATCTAATAATGACTTAATATCTCGTAATAACAACAATATCATATAATAATGACTCATATTTAAAATAAAGAATGAATATCTTATAATAATGACTTAATATCTTATAATAAAGAATTAATATCAAATAATGACTTAATATCTCATAATAACAACAATATCTTATAATAAAGACTTAATATCTAATAAAGACTTAATATCTCTTAACAACAACAATATCATATAATAAAGACTTAATATCATATAATAATGACTTTGAGATACTAAGTAAATATTTAGAGACATTACAATGAACTGAGCTTCCATATATAATATATTACGTATTTAACATATATTAAATATTATATATATATTAAATATATATATAATATTTAATATATATTAAATATTATATATATTAAATATATATAATATTTAATATATATAATATTTAATATATATTAAATATTATATATATTTAATATATTATATATTAAATATATAATATATTAAATATTATATATTTAATATATTATATATATTAATATATATAATATATAATATATTAAATATTATATATTTAATATATTATATATATTAAATATATATAATATTTAATATATATTATATATTATATATATTAAATATATATAATATTTAATATATATTATATATTATATATATTAAATATTATATATATTTAATAAAGCAAATATAATATATTTAATATATATATATTATTTATATTATATATTATATATTAATATGTTATATATAAATATATATATAAACTATAACCCGCGTTAAACCCGCAGTGCTGAGGGGGGGGAGAACCGGGTCAGTAGCACAAGCGAGCTAACAGCTAGCAGCTAGCAGCTAGCAGCTAACAGGGCACGGAGCCATATAAATTAGACCGGAGCCCGTTTAGCTTAATGCTAACGGCAGATAATCGGTGCTAACTAACCGGTGGAGGTTTCCTCCGGTCGGATAACGGTCGCTAACAGACTCTTCTGTATTCTTTTAAACATTAAAAATAAAAACATTAGCAGCTGTTCAACAGATATATAAACAACAATAATAATAATAATAATAATAATAATAATAACAATAAGCAGCTAACTCGCCCGTTAACCTCCTGAATGTGTCTGCGGCTCTACACCGATAACCGGACTCTCTCTTACCGTTAGACGACATTTCAACGGACGAAGGAACAGCCGGTAACCGTAAACCCCGCAGATCAAACAGCGAGCTGTTTACTGACTGACCCGAGGAGGAAGAGGAGGAGGAGGAGGAGGAGGAAGATGGATGCACGAACACCGGCGTCCCTTTAACGGTCCACTGCTGCAGTTCCTCCTGCCACCGCAAGGGGCGGGCGGAGTCACCAATCAATCAATCAATCAATCAATCAATCAATCAATCAGATAAATAACACTTATTACTATTTATATAATTTATAATATCATAATTCAATAAGTAGATTTATTTATATGGTAAAATTCAGACAAGAGGCAGTTTTAAAGTGTTTTATAGACACAAAGAAGGAATTAATAATAATAAAATAAAACGAGAATAAACTAATACTATTGATGTTTACAATATACAATATAAATATAAATAATAATATAGAATGTTAAAATGATCTATTACATTACAATATCTAACAACTATATAGAGAAAATAAAATATAATGTTACAATATGCACATAAACATTTAAAAACAGAACAAATGAACATTATAATACAATATATATAAATACAATCTATAGAAGTATCTGGTACATTTTATACTGTTATTTATACTTTAATCTATGACAATAAATTCATATTTTATAATCTGAACATGTGATTTCAATATAAGATCTTAATGGAGTTGAGTAACATGTTTAATATTATATAATAATAATATTATATAACAGAAACTGTAGTGTATTATATGCTTATATGAGGTTATATGAAGTTAAATCTTTTACAGACTGACAGACACTTTAAAAGTAAACTTGGATTTTAATGTTTCTGTTTGTTTTTGTTTTCTCGTCACCATGACGACAAAGTTTCACCAGGAGCAACCTGACACAGGTGAGTCTCCACAGAGCCGACGATGAAGGTAAATCAGCACTGATTTACTTTATTCTCTACTTAATTATATCTTTCTATTGATTACTTCCTGTAAAGCTTTGACTCAATAATCATTAATTATTGATTAATGTCAGTATTTAATGATTGAGTGCAGTTTATTAGAATATGTTGAGATTAAAGACGTCGGTTGGGGTTATATAAGTTATATTTGTTAGCTCGTACAAACACTAATAATAATATAATGATAATAATAATAATAATTACACACAGTCTGTTCATTCAGTCAGTCTACAACTCCCCTAGTTAACATAAGCTGTCACTTTTATCTTAATCATAACTTTTCAAAATAGATTAGTGTAGCATGTAGCAGCTGTGGTTCAGGAGGTTCAGCGGGTTGTCCACCCATCAGAGGGTTGTCGGTTCGATCCCCAGTGTCCTCGAGCGAGACACTGGACCCCAAACTGCTCCATGTGAAGGTTTATAGTCTGTCTGATATAAATTACAACCAGCAGATTGTTAAGGTTTATAATTTAAACACATTTCTCTGAGAGTCAAGCAGGAACTGTTTCTGTATTTTCCGGTTCATCTGCTGAAGTCCGGACCAGAACCAGAACCCTCTGTTACTGAGGCGTGGACATGAGCAGTCTGATGGACCAGAGCTCGGCCCACTGTGGCTGTCGCTGTCAAAGTAAAGCAAAGACCTCCAAACCGAGACATCTGCATCAGAGCACCCTGAACCTGGGGGACACGGCACCAAGCTACTCCACCACCCACAACCAGGTCGGCACACTGCTCCAGCGGGTTCAGGGGTCCGGGTTGAGGACGGTTCTTTGTGGCATCTTCATCATTTTGCCTCTTTGTGTTCGTCAGAGTTATTCTGGAAGGTCGGCCGACGGACGTCCTCTCCTCTTCCACCTGAGAGATCCCAGCTTCCCCTCGCAGCACCGGACCCGGCTGGACCTCAGTACCGACACCACAGCGCTGCCGTGTGCGCTGCAGTCACACACTACAGAGGTGCACAGTGCCAAACACATCACACCGGTAAGGCTGCAGCATGATGAACTCCAGATATAACATCAGGACTTCATCACTCCGAGAATCTCTTTAATGTAGTCTGATGGTTTCAGATCAACAATGATGTCATCTACTGCGTCTACCTCTATGAATATTTAAATATTGTTCATTTATAAAGTCTCCTTCTTCTCTGTAAAGTTCTCGATGTATCAGGTCGAGTCCACCACGTTTCTACAGTAGCCCAGAAAGGTCAAACCTAAACACTGGCTTTGAAAAGAGCCTTTTGTGTTCTCGTAGTTTCTCCCACACTCTTCACATGTTCACACTGTTCTCACTGCTACGTCCTCAAATACAGACGCGAGGGGTGTTCAGTTAGTTGCAATCCTACACACTTTAATAGGTATCCTTTGATTCAGGTATCATTGTCTTCACTCGTCACAGTTTATTCATTCTGTAAATTAAACAAACTCTCAAACAGACTTTTTGTCCCTCACACCTTTCTGTATCTCCGGTCTTCCTCCAGAGGATGGACCCGAAGGTGGAAAACTGGGCCCGGTATCGCAGCGGCCGGGCCGTCAGAGAGGTCACCAACCCGCAGGATCCATCAGAGTACTGGACCACCTACCAAACGGAGCTCAGGGTCCCAGTAAGCGACCGCTCGCCACCGCTGGCAGGCGGCAGACCAACACAGTGGCACCAACACAACATACTGACAGGTAGTCAGAATAATACAGATATTTATGATTATTATTACAATTAATGTTTCTGTTTTATTAATACTGGCTAAACAAGACAAGACAAACAATAATGTAACAAGAACAAAAGAAGAATAACAAACAAACAAGGTTATTAAAATAATTACATAGTGACAGGTTGAGTGTAGAATACACTATAGTATCTATGCTCTTCCCTTCATGCTGTTCTAATTCGCAAAGGTTAATGGAAACTAGTTTACATATTGGCTTTGCAGTGTATGAACTTGAATTCAGATTGTTCTTGATTAAATATAAATGCAACAGATAAAGATTTGTGACTCGGTCGGTGGGCAGAACACTGAAAACACTGCTGTCACTTTTGATTGTTTTATTTTGAAAGTATTTGCAGGAAGTCCTTGTATAGGGTGTAGTGACAGGTGACCTGAGTGTATATCGACTCATGAGTGTTCACTGGCCTCCAGTGGCCACAGGGAGGAACTGCAGCCTCTCATTAGTGTGTGTGATTAAAAGTATAATAATTGGACCAGGATTGACCTTCAAACAGAGTTATTTTAGTTTTTCTGTATTTTAATTTCAGTTCCCTAAAATGTTTTTTCACACCTTTACCTTTACTATAGATTTTGACTGAGCTCATTTCTGAGTGTGAAAACATCCTTCTATTGTCTCTGCACAGACACTCAAACATCCCACTGCAGGTTTCTGCACACAGACTGCATTATCCCTCCTGTGTGGGTTTGATTACAGTGTATTCATCACTCGTGTCCTCTGCAGGTGAACAGAGGCCGATGGTTGGTCCAGGGAAGCCCAGCAGACGGTCCAGGGACAAGCTGCTGTGGGCGGCGAGGCGCTGGGAGACGGACTACTCTGCACTCAGACTCTACTGACGCACATCACAACAATCACACTGCAACGCTTCAATATTAATGATCACTGCTGTCTGGTTTGATGTTTTACTTCGACTGATTCCCCCTCTGCAGATTACAGAGAATATTCAGTGTCAGCAGACGTCTGACTCTATGAACTGAAGTAAAAACTGGGAACAGGCCTGGAGGGAAACCACAGGGAGTCTCAGTCACATAAGATATGCAGCAAGATATTTTAAGATCAGTCTGAAGGAGGCAAACAACGTATGGAGGAAGAAAAAAAGATCTGTAAGACATTATAATGATAGACTTACAAAAAATAAAGACTTATGTGAAACTATTGAGAAACTTTCTCAGGATTTTAATTTAAATACACTCAAAATAACAACATTGTGATACTAAGTCATTATTTTTTATAAAGTTTCTCATTTAATGTCTTAAGAGAATCTAGAAAAGGGCTTCCATAAATACCAGAGAGACCACAGAGCGGCTTTAATTGGTAGACTAAGTCCCATGAAACTGGTAAAAATATCCATTGTTTATGTTCTCACACTGGAACACAGAGAGAAATTAAATCAATAAGTGTGACGACGTTACAGCTTTTACTTTGTGTTGATGTCTCATTGTTTCTGTTTATAATACATGTTCAGTCTTTCAGCGTCCTAATGAAGTGCCTTTCCCTTTATGTTGTGTTGGATTAGATTGGTGTTTGTAGATCAATACAAAATCAAATCAAACAGCACAAACAGTGAATGTACGGATGAGCTAGGCTGAACTTTGCACAGACATCCAGTACTCTTACGTCACATGACTTGTTTCACTGTCCTGAACCACAAACTGTGAGGATTGTTTGTCCTGTTGAAGTTATTTGACAGAATTTGCTGAAAGGAGGAAAGAGTTTGAAGGGAATGGCTTCTTTCCTTTAGCTGTTTAAAAAAGGGACATTCAAACATTTTATAATAGAAAACTTCCTCATCTCCGGCCCAGATTGCCACATTTCACTGTTTCCTCCATTTCTGCCACATCGTTCAGTTTAAAGCTGCAGTTGGTGACTTTTATAGGAATAACTTTCACTATATCCTGACAGTACAACAGGAGATAATCTGTGAAAACAGGAGGAGGAGCCAGAGGAACCTGATGTTTCCACAGATTCTGTCTCATGTTCTATCAGGATATAGTGAAAGTTACAGCAGCTTAGAGAGTATCAGGACTCCCACACATGCAATAATATATAATCTGAGCACTGTGGGACAGTGAGAGAAGATGTAAACAGACATTACCACCTTTTAAAACAAACAGAATTCCAACAGGATGAGCTCTAGTTTTGGTCTCTACCAGCGCCTGAAACAGGTCTGTTCTCACGGTTACTGAGGGCCGGCTCCTCTGATGTTTACTTAATTACTTATTGTGTACCGTCCCCTCCGGAGGGGTATTGCACAAAACCAGGATAAGGGATTAAGCCGGGATATGTTTGTTATCCTGGCTGAATTTAGCCTCAAGTCGGTTGCATGAAAGCAGGTTAAACTTATCCCGGCCAAGTTACTATGGTGATTTATTCTCTGCAGTTAGCCTGCTCCAGACCAGGCTAACAGCCAGGCTAACATTGATCCAGGTGATTCACCTGTATTTCCACCGTCAGTCCTGTGAGGAATTAATGTGTTTTACAGCATGTCCATGGTCTTTCTAAGTATGTTGCATCATTTTAATTATCCTGCATTCAAATATTACATATATATTGTCATTTCTCATTTATTTAAATCTGTTGGCTGTTTGTAATTGCAACAGTCTTTTTATATTGATTCAAGTGGAAGTATTATTACTATTATTATTATTACTCAGGACAAGTGTTATATTGCTATGCTAATGAAGACTGCTTGTCAAACTGCATAAATATGTGTTTATTGCAGTATTGGATTACAAAACACAGCTGTTGCAAGGTGTTTTCAATGAAATCTGTGACAAGGGCAAAATAGTATATATATTATGGCATACTGTTTAAGAGATTAATCTTTGAATATATAGAATGAAACTTTGAATATATTGAATGAAACTTGACTGGTCATCAAGGCACTGCTGCCATCTTGTAGAAGTGAGAATGAGTCAGTCAGGAACCTTGTGGCAGCAATACTGATCAATGAGGACATTATTAACTCATTGGTAAGTGCTTGTACGGGCCAAAATCCTTCCCATAGTACCCGTGCCCAAACCGTTCTCCTGACAGAAGTTCACTCCCTTTTTAATGGTGGCAGGCCGACTACAACAGGCCTCAGGCTAAATCCTGACAGAAAAGCAAAAAGTTTTCCAGTTTAAGAAAGTATTGTAATATTTCAACTGATGCCATTTTGTAAAACCAGCTAATTCGAGGCTATCACTTTGATGAAAAGGATACAACTAGGTTTTGAATTTTATTCGTATTCTCACATTTTATCGTATATCCAGATTCATTCCATATATTCAAGCTTAATTTCCTAAACGGCATCCCATAATAAATATATCACACACACACACTATATATTATTCCACCTGTTCCCTCTTCATAATGACTCTTATCCATGTTCCCATCGGTGATTCTGTGAGCGATCGCGAGGTCTATTTCAGTATGCCGTGAACACGCACTTATCCCGACTATCTACACCTGGCTTAACATTGCCGCGCCTTTTCATCCTGGCTCGGCAAACCTGCAACCAATTAAACCAGGATGCGCCGAGCAGGCTAAGTCAAGCCGCGCTTGCTCAATTATCCTGGATTTCTTTATCCTACTTTTGTGCAAGACCCCACTGGTGAGTCCAGGTACCCTAAACACTGAATGCTCGATTAATCCCCACAGGCGTTCTGCCTCTGATGGGCTAATGTTTGTTGCCTTTGTAGGTTTTGTTTGTTTGTTCGGCTTAAGCGTTTAGACTGTTAGACAAATGTCAGAGGCCGAGAATGAGCTGAAAAACAAACTGGAGAAAAGAGTCTGTATACATTGTGTGTAGGTCAACCTCCTATATGTCAGACACTGGACCTTTAAAGCTGGAAATACAGCTGCTAAAAACCAAGAAACCACCTAAAAAAAAAAAAAAAAACTCACTGAAATCAAACTTTTATTCATTTTCTTAAAGTTCTCCAATAAAGACAAATAATGAAATGAGTTGAAAGACAGTGATGAGACCAGAAAACGACGAGACTGAGGAGGAAAGGACAGATAAATAACAACAGAGAAAGGAAAACAAACATTAGACTGACCGAGACAGAGTGAGGGATAGGTCTATTTACACAGCGACACCCCCCCCCACACCAGTAACACACTGGGGTTTTTACAGAAGAGCTAATAGACCACAGTGTCCAGCTAGCAGCGGTACAGCAGTAGGCTTGTATCTAGACACAGTTTCACTCCTGACGAGCTCCGCTTCAAATCCAGTTCTGTTTTTTCAGCACTATTATTTTTAAATACAACTGAAGCAGAATGAGCAAAAAAATAAAAATATTTAAAGGTACATTTACATGACCTGTTCTTAAGTGACAAACACTGTCCTGGAAATAATGATGAGGAATCTATGAGAGGTTAAAATGATGCAGTAAATGCTACACAAACTGCTCAGTAGTCGCTTTGTCTAAGTAGAGGGAATGGCTTAAAAGCATTACTGACATCTTAAAATGAAGCTCACACTCAAACTAAGAAACAGAAGTAACATTTCGACTTTGTGTACGTGGCGGGGAGCGTGTGTGTGTGCGCGTGTGTGCTTCTGAGCGTTTCGGTATCGTGTGTGAGAACGTGTGACAACATAAACTTCATGTGGCAGCTGCATGCACGGCAGATTAATTCATAAGAATAACCGAGTGGGTGGGTGATGGGATGAAACTTATCCAATGAGTGAAAACAAAATAAGATCGTGGTTTCCTCTGTGGCGGAGGCCGAGGAAGCAGGAGGCTAACTTCTAGCTCTCCCCTCTCTCTCTCTTCGAAAACAACTTCCTTCCACCTTCCGTTGTGTCGTGGATCATCTGTCGGAGATTTCCCGTCACCGTCAAACGTCCGTCTACTCGTTCTTCTTCTCCTTCTGTTTGAGCAGTTTGTTGATCTCCCTCTTGGCCATGGACGCGTACTTTGAGATGACGCCGTGCTGGTTCAGGCCGGGCAGCAGAAGCAGGAAGTTCACTGCAGAACAAACAGGGCGAGCTTAGGAGTGCAGCGGGTTACGCTTTTAAATCATACAGACCGAGCGTGTGGCTGTTTGGGTTTACATGCATTTACTTTGGTTTTTAGTCAGCTGCACATTGGATTAAAGATAATCTGTCATTTAAAAACAACCAGTAAAAAAGGCACATTTCATAGATAATAAAAATAACCATAACTTTAACACACAACGAGCATTTCATACAGACTTTAAGAGTCGGAAATGGAAAGAAAAAGTATAAATTATAAGTTAATATTGTCTGAGTAAGTATTAAATGAGGTTGCTACCTGATAAGGGCTGTACAGATAGTCGATTAATGATTAAATGTGATTGATTCAGTTTGAAAACATCCATGTGGTCATTTTTAAAGATATGCCTTTATTTTGAAATTCCCATGGCACATCGGTCATTAACCCATTTAAACAGTAACCATACAGCACGCCAATGTTAGTCATTTGTCATCATATCCGTTTCAGTTTTTATGAAGCAGTAGCGTCCTCAGCTGTATTTCTAACACGAGTTTAGGACGCCAACGTGTTGCTGCTGGCTGGAAGATTAAAACTAAAAATGAGTATTCCCAAGAATAAGTACAGTTACATAGAAGCTCAGTTTAACTCAGAGTTTGACGTTTGTTTCGAGCGTTGCTGCTGCTGGGACTGAAAGTTCATCTACGACACAAACACAGAGCGAGAGAGAGAGAGAGACCTGTGAACACTGCTCCCTCTCTCTCTCAGCCTGCTGCTCATATTGTGACTCAGCTTTATAGTCTGATTAAATGTGACATGATGATCGTCATATTTAGTCAGGCAGACTTTAGATCACTTTGCATCAGAAGCTGAGAAATCTTTAAAACAACAAATGTTTCCAAAAGTCTCCTGATATTTATTTATTTTTAATAGTTGCTGTGTTGAAGAGAAACTTGTGAGTTGTTGTTTGACACAGGAAGCTCCGCACACGAACCGCTTTATGTACATGTGGTTGTGCTGAAAACAGTGTTGCTAGGCAACTGGAAAAAATAGATGCCACGTCATGTGTAACTCCATAATTGGTTATCGAAAAGGTTTCACATTCCAGCAGGACTTTCAGTATGTGAACAGACACAATCAATAGGATTGTGGGATGAACAGTGAACACCGGGAGCCCCAATGAACCCGATCGGAGATTAAAATAAAGAATTCTTTGTTGTTTCAGAGTCACGCGCCCTCAGAAGTCCTTTCTACTCCATCAGACATGTCTCAGCTTATATAACTGATGATTGGCTCCCACACAGCCAGAAAACCTACTTATTCACCAACCGCCACCTTGCCTGAGGCACCACAGGGTTTGTCCTGGTAGAGCGGAGGGACACGTTCAAGTTTCACTGCAGTCTCACATTTATGTTCAATGGATAATGGAGAGCTGCTTATTGAAGGTCTCAGGGATCCAGGTATTGATCTACGTTACTGCTGCACGTCTGAGTCAGTGCCAGAAAGCCTGATGGTGATGAGCTCATGTGACTCCACAGCCGGGGGGGGGGGGGCTGCGGACAAAGAAACCTACCACTTCCTGTTTCTGCCATGTGATGATCATTAAACTGCAGCAGGTTTTCTGACTTCAAAGCTTCTTTTCCCCCAGACAGGCCTTTCTCATTAATCTCAACACTAGCTCTGTAATCTGTGGCCTTGAACCACAAAAGTATAAAACCATTCAGTTCTTTTACATTTTTTGGTGAATTAAATGATATGAAAGCGTTTATATAGATACAAGGTCCGGCCTCACGCCTCCTCTCCAACACTTTACTGCATCAACGCCTCAAGCTCCTCAACGGTATTGCTTTTAAATGAGATCAGCTGTTCCACCCTACATATTTGGAAGTTAGACAACCTGAATAATCCAGTGTGCATTTGTCTTAATAGCAGCGTTTTTGAAGATCACAGAACAGAGAGTGAGATTAACAACGCAGGAGGATTTATATATAAAAGGGTTGTATGTTATGTACTCACCGATCAGGTAGGTCAGGAACAGGTTGTGCACCTGCTGTCCGATCCAGGCCACTGCGAGCAAACTGCTGATCACTGAGGCAAAGTACTGTGGAGAGCAGGGAGGTCACGTTACAACCTACAGCGGTTCAGACACACAGAGCATCCTGACAGCACAGTGAGTTCAATCATTCCTCGGCTGTACGGCCACATTAACTCGGTTTATTTTCATTAGCAGAACGTACGTGGGCGTTTTTGGAGGAACCAACAAAGGCGGTCATTGAATTAAAGAATGTGAGGGTGTCTAATAATGTTAAAGCGTGCTGTGAAAAACCTAGTTATTGCCGCCTGTAACCCAGTTTGAGATCTGCTAAGTGGAGCAGCAAAGCCAAATCAGCTGAGGATATTTTTATCTGGAGCACGGAGAAAGCTCGCCATTGTGACCAAGGCTCCATTTACTGCAGTGCAGCTGTAGGGCCGCTGTACAGAACGCCATTGCTAACTGACAGATTAAAAGGTTTATTCACCATTTTGGGCTTCTCCTCCTTCAGGGCGCAGAGACGCTTCCACCAGCCCACGACCCGACGCTGAGTCTTCACCAGGTTGCCGCAGATCTCGTGGAAACGCTGCTGCTGCTCGGTGGTCCTGAGGATGAGAAGAGCGCGATTAAAACCACAAAACTAACCAAATCCCAGCAGAGGAAGAGCCGTCAGTCAAAGCAGAGGCCAGTGGGTTGCTCTGATAAAGCCCCCCCCCCCACCACGAGGAACCTTCATTCTGTGTTGATTCTGGCAGCCCCTGTGGACAAAAGCAGTACTGTTTCCATGACCTTGTTTCATTCATTTCAAGGGGAAAGTAATTGCTCTCCTCGTGTTATCTGCATTTAAAAATCTAAATCATTAGTTAGTGAACTGACAGAAAATTAAATCAGCAACTATTTTGATTTCTCTTCTGTAAAAGTTCTCAGACTCTCATTATTGTATATTTGTTGTTTCTCTTCATGTTTTATGAGTGTAAGCTACATAACAGCCTCTTCTGAGACTTTAAAATTTGACTATTTCACTTGAGATAATGACCTGAATCAACCCCGACAGTTTGTTCTTACTAGTCGGGTATAAAGGGACAGAAAACCTCCTGCGTTTGTACATTAGTGCTGTAAGACTATAGGGATATAACACTGAAGGGCCTGACTGGAGGATGAAGGAGGGCAGCTGGGAGAATTGGCCTTCACTTTCTGCTTAGCCATCGTTCCGTATTTCTGTCCTTGTTGTCAGGGAGCCAAACGGAGACCACGACCGGACTTTAATAGCTCCATTTAACCAGCCCTCACAGATTCTGCTGCCTTATGAAGCTGCAGGCTCAGTGAATAAGCAGCATAATCTACACTTCTTCCCTGGCTTATATCTAAAAAGTACAACGCTGCATTTTAAACCTGTGCTCAGACACTGCACACTCAGAGACACGCTCAGTGCTCGGCCTGAGGAATGTGCAGCAGAGCTAAAGGGTGCAGGTCGTGCTCTGCTGATGCAGGCGTCTCGCTAGAGGACGGACGGACGTCCAACGCACTGTGCCAACTGCCGGCTGTTACTCTATCCTGTCCCCGGGTGTCTGATTCTCACAATCAAACACCCACAGCTGAGTCAAGGGGCCGTTAGGTAAGCACTATGTAATGTCAAAGCTCAGTGAAGTGGTCGAACAGCCTGCTGGAGGAGTTTCAGGTGACCACATTCAGCTACAGCAAAAAAAGAGAAGTTGGCCATGAAAAAGAGCGCTCTCATATTGAACAAGCAAATCCCCAAACTGATGATCTGGTTGCAATTTAATTCCACTATTATTGGCTTTGGCTCCTGCTGCTAACAAGAAAGCAAACAAACAAAGCTCAAAGCTCAGCTGCAGCTTTATTTGCAGTATGAAGTAGAACTACACAACGCCTTCCTCTGCATCGTCTTTATAGCTCTCGTCTGCTTTCAACGTCACGGCAGATGTGTTAAAATGAGACAGTTACATTTCTTCAGGAGCACTCGTCTCTAAACGTCAGGGTTGATTCATTATTTGCTAGGCTTGCAAAACCTGCCTAAATATCTTGCATGTTCAGTTCTTGCAACGAGGTTTTCGTTCTGGAAACATCCACTGACGTTTGATTGGACGCAGCTGCTGGAATTCAGAGAAATATGTTACATAGACGACGATGTGTCTACGGTCTGTGACACTTCTGACGAGCAACCAGTTTGAGAAGAGCTGCCATGACTTTCCATTTTGAGGAAATCAGACTTAAAGGAGGATGACTTCCCACTGAGTCGTGCATTTATCCAGTGAAAGGAGGATTCATGCCAACATTTCAGAATTTCATGATTAGCAGAAACCCCCTTAAACAAAACACAGGAAAATCCCTTTAAAAAACACAAACACAAGTTTTATAGGCAGGAAATAACATAAGACTTTATGGCTGAATGCAACTTTCATCCTCAGGCTCTCACCACTTATTGGAGCCAAAGACTCTGGGTGCCAGGGTGGGAACCAGGTAGTCAGCCAGGCAGAGCAGCATGACAGAGCAGGAGAGCCCAGTCAGCACTGATGGGTCCAGGTAGTAAATCAGCCTGGAGGAAGAGGAAGACAAAGCAGTGAGTCATGGTTACGAACCAGTTTCATATCGAGCACTCACAAAGGAATGAAGAGTATTTTGCATCATCCACTCGTGACTCGAGACGCATGTTGTTCATTTTCCCTTATCTTACAGAAGTAGCTGCTTGTTGCGACTGACTGCTCATGCTGGAGCTGTAATGTTAAAAACCAGAGATTTTAAAGGAGGTTCACAGTCACCTCGGGGGGAATATAAGAGAGGAATGTGTTAGGAAAGTTATTCAGTAACAGAAAACAGTCTGTTAGTGTTCTAGTTATTTAAGAATTACTCCAACAAACAAAAAAATGTTGTTTAAGATCATTCTGCAAAATCTAATCTGGTATAATCTCCATTGTTTCCTTCTTCTGACGCTGCGTTTAAAAAATGTGGGAAGCTCAACGCGACATTTGAACATTTTAATTTGATTTCGACACTTCTCGTCTTTGTCTTGTTGCACATATGTTTCACTGCAGAGAGGGAGGAAATTTTTGTGTGTGTGTGTGTGTGTGTGTGTGTGTGTGACGCAGGGAGATGGACTCACAGGAAGAGCAAGGTGGTGGCGCCCATCAGGGCTGCCGGGAACCACGGCTTCTCCCAGCGCACGACCCGATCCCCGGCCAGGATCACCTCGCCCCAGCCCTGGAGCTGCTCCTCCAGCTGGGCCGTTTCCTGAGCCTGCGCACAAAGTCAAACACATTATTACCAAACCAACACATGTTACCGATCAGTGTGTCCTTCTAACTAAAGGTCTATAATATCAGCATCCAGGAGTTTCTCCTTGGCAGCAATTTATATTATATTTAACCTGCATTCACCTTAAACCCCTCCAGATAACGGGATATATAGTAACCTAACATATTTGTAATTTCAAGGATCATTTTATAAAATTGTGAGAACAGTTTGTGGTAGAAAGGACATTTAAATACACTCTTTTTAACTAATCATGTCCCAGAACGTTTCCCCGGTGTTTTTATTGACGAGGACAGGTAGGGGGTCTAGGTTTATGGGACAGGCTCGGCTGTTCTCAGCACAGATCTTTATCCTGTTGGTCTCTGGTGGATTGATCCACACTGTCACATTAATTAGGCCATAAGTAGTTAAATCAGGGAGATTTCTTGTTTTACAGACACTAAAATATCATTTAAATGTTCCAAGATAACAGATTATTATCGGTTTTTACATTAAATGGTAATTTAAAATCAAATTCCAGGTTTAACCATGACTGGAAAACTAAACGTAAATTAATTAACATTACAGGTTTTATTCAGATACAGTTCAACCTTTAATGAGATCGTGTTTGAGGAAACTAGTTAATTATTATACAATATAATTTATTATATCTGCAGTTAGGGTGTGTGTGCCTTTATCGATAACGGTATTTATCGATATGACTGTGCAGTAAAACAGAGGAAATGATCGCAGCTAACCACAAACATCAACCTGCGTCGTGTCAAACTCGATTTCAGTCTTTTAAACTCCCCTAAAAATAAAAACAATAAATAAAAAAAGGAGTTAGCTTTAGCGCCCGTTAGCAAGGTTAGCTTACAGGGGGCGGAAGCTAACTGGCGCATTAAGCTACGTTAGCTACGTTAGCTCGTTAGCTCGTTAGCTAACCGAGCGGCGGTTGGTCGGATTATAGTTAGCCTGCTAACAGCTAACGGCGCTAACACACCGTCTCCATCCTGGGGGGCCGTGAACGCCTCCCGGAGGGGGGGGGGGGTAATAAAAAACAGTTTATAATAACGGAACTGTCACAGCCCGCGAGACAGACAGACAGACAGACAGACAGGCAGGCAGACGGGCAGACAGACAGACAGACGTTAATAAATCAACCGGGTTTAATACTCACGAGCATATTCGCGCTTTTGTTGTCGCCTTCCGCCATCGTTACTGATCCAGAGTCGGTTTGGGGCTCCGTTGTGAACTATATTGTGTATATATATTATATATATATTATATATATATTATATATTGTGTGTATGTTTGAAGGGAAACGACCCTGAAGAGCAGCCGCCTCTTCCTCTGGCTGCAGCGTCACTGACTGACCGTTGGAGGCTGACGGGATGTATTTATAGGGAAAGTTTGCGTCAAAATCCGCCGGTTGCATTCTGGGAAACGTAGTTCTCGTGTTCGTTGTGTCGAGCACGAGTCACGTTGGCTCGTTAAAACTGTGGGTTTATTTAAATTAATACGAATAAAATGAAATGAATAATAAATGTGATAATAGATAATAATATAAAGAAGAGTTTGTTCTGAACTTTATTGGTTTTAAATTGTTATTGATTATGGGTGTGGCGTTCAATGACTCATCACTGAAATTATTTCTTTCTTTGTTCATAAAATCAAATCAGCTGAAATTAATATAAATATTTAGAAAGACCTTTATAAAATATATTATTAAACTAAACATTTTCCAGGTTTTGTTTTATTTTAACAACATAGATAGATGAAAGCATGTAATTTGTTATTAAGACATTTAATTTATCTGGTGAAATCCTTCTTAAGAGAAAACTATTATAATACATTTAAATGGTGCAGAAATACTGGAAATAAAATTAATTTTACAACTTATGTCAGCAAGACAAAAGGAGCTCATATAGTGGAAGAAGAGGAATTAATCTTTATTGGAGAGGGTGGACAGCTGCAGATACCTCAGTGTCATAAAAGGTACAAAGTTTAAAGATTATTTTATCTTATCTGATTATAATAACAAACTTAAACATGGATTGGAGGTTTAAATAGTCCTTTGGCAAATACTGATAACTGTTACTTATTATACGTTCATTCTTACATTCAAATAAAACAAAACAGATGTGTCTCTGATCTGCTGCAGACTCTTTTCGATGAATATGGTTCTTGGTTCTACTATTTGTTCCCTCTGAAGTGCCAAACATCCTTAAACCTTTTGTGTCGTTTTTATTTCTAAAAACCTTTTAAATAAACTTCTCAAGAAGATGGAGTCCTCTCCTTTGCCACAGAGGGGCAGTCTTTATCAACGTAAGGTGAACACAGCTGCAACTTTAGTGAGTGAAACAACAAAATATAATCACAACAATAATTAGAGCATTTATAAAATTACACAGTCCATAATTTATGTTTCATACACAAGTGTTTGAGTGGGACGCCTGACTTCAGAGTCACACTGAACACTGAAGGTTAAACATGTTTTGGGTATATTATAAATATAAACACTCTCAGGAAACACAAAATACATTCTTCCCTTTAACGTCTTCTAAATTATCTTTTGAGGTGGAGAAATATGTATTCACTCTATTGAGCACCAGGGTAGGAGTGAGTAAAGCAGGAGCAGTGGGCCCAAACTGAGCCCCAGGCTCACATCCTCCAGAACCAACCAGTATTTCTACACCGGATTACTGTAATCCTGCAAGACACGTTTCAATGAATCAACACAATTAAGCAATTTACCACAAAATGATTTCCACACAGAGAGACTGAGAAAGGCAACCCTAGAAATAAAGGCAGACTGGCTAATCGTTTGTACCAGAATTCTGTCCCAGCTCTAAGATACTGAAACAACGTGTGTTTTTTTATTTTTGTAATCATTAAATGTAAATCGATGACTTTCTGGCGCATAATTTAAACATTTGTTTTCACCAAAATTGCCTTTAAACCTACCGTAACAGAATTGTACGACTTTGCGTCCGACCCCTGAACGCATCGCCCTTTAGACGTCTGACGTCACCGGGGCTTCATCTCGTTCCTCCTTCGGTCGGAGAGCAGAGCAGCTAGCCGAGAGCTAACTAGCCGCGGTTTCTGTGTTTGTTCCGTATTTAAAGACGCAGTTATTATAAAGTCTGTTTCGGTGTTTGATTCTACCGGATATCTCTCACCGCCACTTCTATTCCGACGTCGTTTCTCCGTCTGCGGGCGCGGGAGGACACTCAGGTACGTACGTTAGAAATGCGTTAGCTAGCTTCCGTTGCGGCGCTACGCAGAAGAGTTTGAGGCCTTTTAGAAACAGAAAGCACCAAAAACTCCCCGGGAGGATTATTTACTGCACTAAACACCGAGCAGCGACTCTCTCCCGGCCCTCCTCCTCCTCCTCTTCCTCACGGGGCTGTTAGACGGGCTGTGTGTTAGCATTACTCATCATTAATCTGCGGCGTGACACAGCAGGCCGCACCGAGGCGCACGTGTTTAATCCGAGACAGATTATATTGTGAATAAACCCTAAAACAACGAGTGTGTGTGTGTGTGTGTGTGTGTGTGTGTGTGTGTGTGTGTGTGTGTGAGCTAACTGCCGCCTGATTTCCAGCTGTTCGTCTCACTGGTTTTATTATTGATTATTGATCCGTTTTCTGCTGTTTGGTCTTTACTTTGCTCAGATTGGGGTTTTTTAAATATTGTCTGGGTTCTTCAGTCGCTGCTGCTTTATGTGTGTCAGCCATCTTAGGAGGTCCCTCGGTGGTTTAATATGCGGGAAATGGCAAAGTCACAAAGTGCAGAAGGTTTTTGTTTGTAGCTTTTAATCACAAAGGAGGTGGTGTGTGGGTTTATGAGGCTTTAAATGTCTTCCACTGGACTTTAGAGGTTTATTCATATGTCACACTGTTAACTAGCTCTTCATTCATTTAAGTATCAACACATATTGTCTCTCTCTCTTTATGTTTGTGTATATTATCTCCTTTTATTGTCTCTGTTTTTATCTTTGTTTATGTTTTTATGTGCACCAACTTACAAATTCCTGCTCGGCAATAAATCTGATTCTGTAAATATTTGTGGTAAAAGTGAGATTCTGGAGACCTTTTTATGGCTGCAAGTAAGAAACATGATGATCCAACGATAGCGTCAGCTTTTTAATAGACTGTCAGCTATCTAACTAATCTATATATATATCTATAGATTACGACTTCCACCCTTCAACTACAGACAGACAGAAAGATACAGGCTCATATGGGGTTCTTCTTTACAGGAAACAGACTGATTAACGCTCTTTTATACGATATTTAATCATCTTTTATTTCTGATTTGTTGTTTTGAGTAGTAAGGAGTGATGTTACCTAACTCCTACTGTCCAACCTCTCACTGTATCTGTATCTTCCTCCGCAGAGTCATGTACAATGGGATTGGCCTGACGACTCCGAGGGGCAGCGGCACCAATGGCTACGTGCAGCGCAACCTGTCGACCCTGCGCGTCAAACGGCCGCGGGATGAGCGCGGCGGCGAGCGGGACGAGAAGGACCGGGAGAGGCTGGAGAGTCAGCTCAACAGGCAGCCCAACGCCGACATCCTGGAGCACCAGAGGAAGAGACAGCTGGAGGTCAAGTGTGCCGAGCTGCAGGACATGATGGAGGAGCAAGGGTGAGACGGATGAGGGTTTACACCAGGGTTGAAAAGAAATGGAAAATCAATTAATTCCAGGCTGTATAATGTGTTAATCCTGGGTCCACTTCTATCAGCTATTTCCAGGGTTGATTGATTGATTTTCAAAAGTTATTTGGTCGACCAAACACTCACCACAAGTGTCTGTGACTACCAACAGTATCAAACCTCAAGGGAATTCATTTGTGTATGTAAAACTTTAAGTTGCCTATACTCTTATTTTTAAAGCTCTAACCATCACATTTCGTAATTATTATTATAACTATTAAATGGATTAATCAGTTCTCAAAATACGAATCAGGTCAGCTTCTTTCAATCATATTTTAATTTTTCTTTCCTTAAGTGACACAACAACAAGTAACATGTAACAGATGTATGTAGTGGAAATAATAACTCAACGTTGTTTCCTTTGCAGTTATGTGACGTTAAACTCTCTCCTCTGTTTGGATGTTCAGGTATTCGGCCGAGGAGATCGAGGAGAAGGTGAACAGTTTCCGTATGATGCTGCAGGAGAAAGAGGAGCCGACTCCCGCCGCCATCGAAAGGCCAACGTAAGTAAACAGGCAACAAGAAATCACGTGAAAGATCTCTTTTCAGTGACTCACTCTGGCTGCATCATAATGCTCACAGACTACAGGATGTAAATATTAAAGACCTTTTAAGATTAAAATGTATAAAATAATGTTTGTTTTCTCTCAGGGTGACGGAGACTCACGCGCTGGCTGCAGCCAACCAGCAGAAGAACGACCGCCTTCGCGCCGCTTTCGGCATCGCCAGCGACTACGTGGACGGATCGTCCTTCCACGCCGACCGCAAGGAGAGGGAGAAGGAGAAGAGAGAGAAGGAGCGCCTGGAGAAGGAGCGGCTGCAGCAGCAGAAGTACACGTGAGTGGGACGAGCTCACGCCCACAGTGCTCGAGTGTGTATCACATTAACGTCTCATTCTCACTCTGATCCAGTGAAGCAGCAAACGGAGCTGGACAATGTGGCTAAAAATCTATATTTTCCAGCCTCAGTTAAAAAGCTTTAAAACAGGATGAACATTTGATAAATTGGTGACAGGTAGTTTAAACTGCAGAGTTACAGGAGGGTCACTGCATTATACAAACACCTTTCTAGTAACGGTGCAGGATCACTGGAAGCAGTGTCGGCCGATGTGACCACAGGGTCTATTGACAGCTTTCTATTCATGATGTTTTTTATTTTATTTATCTATTCTTAACCACACGTTAACTATAGATATTAATAAATGGTAAAGTATCAGGAATTGACCAATGGCGCTGAGTGTACACACAGGTATTAGCCCTATAACTGACTGTATAATAACTCTCTGAGCCAGCTGTTTAGTTTTACTTTCTCTTCCGCGGTGCGCTCAGGTAGCTTCGCAGGAAAGTGAAACTTAACTTCTTCCTAGAATCGTTTCCTTTCTTCAGGATGTATTCTCTCTTTCCTGTGATTTAAGTTGTTTATTTTGAGTTTTAACTCAACAGTCGTTGAGGCTCACTGGAGTTAGACTCAAAGGGATACTTTACTTTCAGCTCACCATTCACCAAAAACACGAGCTCTCTTTTTTGCTTGTTCATGCACATCACTGAATACCAGACAACGTCTCTCTCTGCACGATATGTAAAAAGAATAATCCCATTGTAGTTATTTTGACAGATATTTGAAAATCCATCTCTTTGTTGAGGTCGGCATCTCTTCAGAACTACATTACCTAATTATAATTGTTATAATTAATTGTGCAGCCCTAACGAAAATGCAGTTGTGATCTAAAGTTCGCCTGCTTTTTAAAACCCTCTCTTTTACTTATGTTCTTAGTCAGACACACAACCACAGTTCTGCTCTGGAAAAGGGTTGAGCAGTTTATACTTAAACAACCCCGCCAGCATGGTCACTAACTACAGCGTAATGTGTCCACTCATCACCGGCATCATTTCTGTCCTGACTCCGTGTCTGTTGCCTTTACTCTCTCAGGTTGGTGGAAGATTCAGAACACTCAGATTCTCCTCCCAAGAAGCGCAGCCGGAAGAAGAAAAAGAAAAACAAGAACAGAGACAGGTGAGAACAGTGAACACACGCAGGAGCAGAAAAGGTTCCTGACGACGAGGAAATGTCTGATTTATGTTCCTTCTGTCAGCAGCTCAGAGAGTCCGTCCCCATCTCCTCGACGAGAGAAGAAAAAATCAAAAAAGAAGAAGAAGAAACGGTATTCCATCCCTGGATTTTCAACTTATGTCTCCATATATTTATTTCACGTTTGACACAGATTATTGACTGAGAAATTTGTGTTTCAGTGAGGCATCAGAAGAGGAGGAAGAAGACGACAGGTGGGTCTAAAGTCTCTCTCATGCCTGTAGCTATTGTATTTATCTGGGATCACCAATAAAGTCGGGGGGGTTGTTACATCATGTGTAACTTTCTGTCCCTTCTGACCCAAAGTTCCTCAGAGGAGAAACAGAAGGTGTCAAAGACAAAAAGAAGGAAGAGTGAAAGTCCCAGTCCTCCGAAAGCAAAGGCAATGCGACACAGGAGCGTCTCCTCCAGCTCTGCTCACAGGTACAACGTCACATCAGGATGGTTTGTTTGTTTGTTTAGGGACGAGTACGTAGTGTAAACAAAACAGCATCTGTAGCTTTAGCTCATTTGCAATGCCTCTCCCTAGATGGGCCTTTTAAAATACAGAAAACACAACAACAAATAAACAAGAGACGGCACAAACTAACAAGTATGTACATTAAAAACACAGAACTCAACAAGAAATATGGAAAGAAGAATAAAAATCAGTTCTTGTAGACTTAGAGGAGAAAGTATCTGTATCTGCAGTGTCGGGTCAGTCCAGGGTTGGCTTTAAGTGCGTGTGCAGTAAAACAATAAAATGATGTGTGGTGATGCACTTTGCTCGTGGACAGAAATATCCGGCCTTGACCGAGGTGTCGGAGACGTGTCGCAGATTATTTGCCTCCAGAAAAAGAATTAAACGAGATTTTCATTAATGTTTATTATGTTTAAATGTTTTATCAGAACAAAATCTTTATATTTTATTCGCCAGTTTTGACCAGAAATCTAGACTTCAACCTCGACCTGCACCGATCTCTGGACTTCCTTAAGGCGTCAGTGGGCGGCTCGTTAACCTTCTCATTGACGTACTGCCATGTTGGATTTAGTACCCACACCATATGTAATTGGAAAGCTTCGAATCTCGTCTATTTATTGATCAAAACACAATCGGCGCCTCAAACTAGCGAGCAAGCAATCATAAAATTGAGCCAATCTCACCCAAGAAGTCTCATTGTAATCCTGGAATCAGTAATAATCCAACAAAAACAGTCCTGTTTCATTGCCAAAGGTCCAATATATCCACTCACTACACGAGATAAATGTCCATGAACAGCTGTGTGTGAGTGTTATCTGTTAATGAGACCAAAACCATGCATATACTGCAAATGGTTGAAGATCAGCTTTTAATTTACTTTGGGTAAATGTTGTTTTTAGGTGTTTTTAGGTCATTTTACGTACATGGTAAGAGGTTAAAGAACATTTGATCTGATTTATTGTGAGTATAAAAGGTTGTCTCTCACACACACTAACCCAGACACTATTGTTAGTGAACACTGAACTCCAGCTGTGAAAGCTTTTTGTAACAGTACCAGTTTGTTTGAACACCGCGGACCCTTTGAGTCTGTAGTGGGCTGAACCGGCTCAAAATCCATTTTCCAGACATTGAAGTGTCACTGTATGTATTTATATATATTTTTTCCTGTGATATCAACAGCCAGTCTCCACCCCCACCGAGATCACGTCAGCTGGATCAAAGTGCAAGAAAAGCCGATGAAGGCAGAAAAGGGAGATCGCCAGACAGGAGGAGGCGGGGCTACGAGGAGCACAGCCCACATCATCAGGGAGGCGAAGGGGTGAGGCTGTTGTATTGGACTAATAACATTTTGAAACATTTTGCTCATAAACTGATTTATTTTATGTATTTGTCAAGAACATTAAAGTTTGTGTAAAATATAAAACAAATCTTTTCTCTGTCTCCTAGAAGAGGCCAAATCACGAGAGAGAAAAAGAGCGACCGATTGAGACGGAGAAGACGTCCGCCAAGAGGAGACATGACTCCTCATCTCCTTCACCACCACCCCCACCACCACAGACAGAAAAAAGCAGGGAGAGGGAGAGAGGGAGGAGATCCAGAAGCAAACAGAAGGAGAGTGACAGAGGGAGGAGATCCAGAAGCAGAGAGGTGGAGAAAAAGAGGTGTTCCAGGAGCATAGAAAACGAGAGGGAGAGAGGGAGGCGTTCAAGAAGCAAAGAGAAGGAGAGGGAAAAAGGGAGGCGCTCCAGAAGCAGAGAGATGGAGAAAGGGAGGCGGTCCAGGAGCAGGGACAACGAGAGGGAGAGAGGGAGGCGTTCAAGGAGCAGAGATGTGGAGAAAAGGAGGCGTTCAAGGAGCATAGAAAAGAGGGACAAAGGAAAAGAGAGCGTTCCTCAGCGGACCAGACACGACTCCTCCTCATCCCCTTCTCCTTCTCCTCCACCTAAACAGGAGACCAGGAGGGAAAGGAGCAGAGACCTTGAGCGGGAAAAAGACAGGAATAAACTGGACAAAAAGACAAGACACGACTCCACATCCCCCTCGCCTCCCCCGGAGAAGGAGAAGGCGAGGAGAGAGAGGAGTGGGGAGAGGGAGCGCAGGACTGAGAGAGATCTGCCCTCAAGGCCGACGAATGAGGGGGACAACAGGAGATACGCTGGGAAGAGACAGGAGAGAGAGACGTCTCCTTGCCAACAGAAAAATGACAGGAGGAGGGATGGACAGCCGTCCCACAATTCCCTGTCACCTGCCTCCCGCTCACCTGTCAACAGGCGCCAGAGAGAAAGGGAGGAGGAGAGGAGAAGAGAGGAAGACAGGGACAGGCATGTGAACAAGCAGAGCGAACAAGACAGAGAGCGAGGTCCAGAAGGCAGCAGGAAGAGAGACGAGGCCCTCCGATCTGCTGCAGAAAGCCGGCGAGACGGGTCGAGACCGGCGGAGAAAGCCAGACGCCCGGAGACGAACTCGAGCCAGGAGAAGACGAGGAGTCCTCCGAGAAAGGAGAAACGCGATGACAAGGCGAAACAGGCTGAGAAAAAGAGAGAGAGCAGCAGTAGCGGCAGCAGCAGCGGCAGTAGCAGCAGTGACAGCGACAGTGACAGCTCCTCGTCCTCGTCCTCCTCCTCCTCTTCTTCATCGTCCTCTTCGTCGTCCTCCTCTGAAGATGAGGGCAAGGCGAAGGCGGCTGGGACGGCAGGGACGGAAAAAAGTAGCCCCTCGAAAGGCGCACCACCTGCCACCGGGGCTGCGGTCCAGAAGCATGTAGCCAACGGCAGAAAGGAAAGCCCGGCCTCAGCCTCCGAGGGAGACGGACTCAGACGAGCCCAGAAGGACAGAGAGGCTGGAGGAGACAAACGTGAGCGGGAAAGGCCTTCTTCCCAAAGAGCTCCTGCTGAGAGTTACCCGTCCCAGGCCAAAGGTCAGGAACGATACAGCCCTACTCAGATGGACAGCCCCAGTCCGCCTCCGTCCCCGGCCCACAGAGCGGACGCCAGCCGAGGCAGCAACAGGTACTCCCCCTCCGAGGCCGAAACCGAGAGAACGAGGGCGGAGAAAGTCAGGGAAAGGGAGAGAGGGAGGGAGAGGGACGCAGCAAGGAGGCCAGCGAGGTCCAGTCCCCCGGCCAGGAGGTCCAGCCCCTCGGCCAGGAGGTCCAGCCCCCGGCCAGGAGGTCCAGCCCCTCGGCCAGGAGGTCCAGCCCCTCGGCCAGGAGGTCCAGCCCCCGGCCAGGAGGTCCAGCCCCTCAGCCAGGAGATCACGCTCTCCTCCACCCCAGAAAACCTCAAACATCTCCCCAGCCCGGCGCACTCCACCAAGGCAGTATCAGGAACCCCCAACCCGAGCCAGGAGAGCTTCTCCTCCTTCAGCCTGGTCAGACCGGGACCGGGATAGAGAGAGGCAGCGGGACAGAGAAAGGGATAGGGATAGGGAGAGAGAGAGGGACAGAGAACGCGAGCGGGTTGCCAGGAGGAGCAGGACAAGAAGTCCAAGAAGGCGCAGCAGGTCCAGGTCTAGAAGCCCGAGGAGGCGAAGCCCCCCCAACAGGTAAGATAAAGAACCTGAAGTTTATTGTTTTTCTCTGCTCAGGACAACAGGTGGGCGGGTTTATAACATCACGCTGAGGCTATAATGGATCACATTTTAATGGCTTTTGTATTTTCCTCCTCCAGGACCCGTCGCTCTCCGTCTCCACAGCGGCGAAGGAGGAGCAGTCGCTCCCTCTCCAGAGAAAGAGCGAGAGAAAGGGAACATGAGAGGCTCCGGCTGAGGGAGGCAGAGCAAGAGAGACAAAGGGAAAAGGAGCATTTGCCACCAAAAGAGGTTCCACAACCCCACCGGTCCTCTTCCTCCTCATCTTCCTCCAGCTCCTCCTCCTCCTCTTCGTCCTCACCTTCACCGCCACGAGAGAAGAAAGACACAAAAGCACTAACGGAGAGAGACGGAAGAACGGAGCGGGATGTCGAGAAGGACAGAGAGCAGAAAGGTCGATCCTCCTCTTCACAGGCCCCCTCCAGAGACTCCTCCCACACTCCAAGCTCAGGTAGAAGAGGCTCCCAGTCGGACTACAGGCGCTCCGTTGTGACCTCCAGGAGGTCTCCGGCTGGCAGCCGACCAGAAACCAATCAGCCATCACGAGGTTCAAGCGGGAAGCAGTCACCGGTGACGGCCCCCCAACCACCAGACCAAACAGCCAGAAGTGAGAGCGCCGTAAACGGGAAGGAGGCAAACGGGAACAAGAAGGCCAGCAGGAGCAGCAGCTCTAGCTCCTCCTCCTCGTCGTCATCCTCCTCTTCTTCCTCCTCTTCATCATCCTCCTCTTCAGACAGCTCTGACTCCGAAGGGGAGCAAGGAAAAGGGTAAGCAGCAGGAAGTTGTTTTAATGAACAAAAATAAAACAGTTTTTCTGTGAATGAATCATAAACTAGTTATTAATGAAAACTCTTGTTACTGTTTCAACAGGAAGACCACCAAAGCTCAAAGCTCTCCTTCCTCATCCTCCTCATCGGAGAATGAAAAGGAAACTAAGAAAAAGAGGTAAGAAGAGAAGTGAAACTTGATGTCACTCATGAGGTTTGGCACCAGAGCTGCTGTACCAACTAATAAATATAGGGAATCAGGAATATATCTGTGGTCGGTTGCACAAAAACCTCGTTCCCACTTACAGAAACAGATTCTCTACCATCACTGACTGAGACGCTGCAGATAACGGATGGAAGCATCGTGTAGTTTTAAGGATCAGTCCTTTCCTTTCTGGGGTTAGAATACTGATCTTACTGCAGCGTGGAGCCTTTGACTGACTTGCCTTTATGTTTTCCCTGCAGCCCCGCCAGGTCCGGGAGGGAGCCGGCTGATTCCCTGAGGGATTCTCGCTCACTCAGTTATTCTCCTCCGAGATACATGAGAGCGCCGCCCTCGCCGAGCCGCAGGTCTGTAACCTCTGCACGACATTTACACTGCAGAGAGCGTGAACGCAGCTCTAGATAGAAACCTACCTGTGCACACGGCGGCGTCAGACATTGAAGTGATAACTTATGTGTCTGCAGTTGTCTTAAATCATACATTTAAGTTGTGAGTCAAACCTCAGCTTATCGACTCTATAAACGGTTTTATAAATGTGTCTGCTAAAGAAACACACAGCATCTGGATCCAAACTACAGGTTCACAATATCAGCTTGACAAGTCCCAGAGATATTTGTTAACTGACCTACATGTTATCCACTCACAGATCCACTCACAGATCCACTCGTACCCGGTGAAGAGTGTCTCATTGAGCAGCTGAAAAACTGCTAGCAGCTAGTTAGCTCAACAGTATTTAGAGTATTTACCTTTGGAAATGCAGCCGCCTCTTTAACGCTGTCAGCAAGTTACTTTCAAGTCTTAATAATAAAATCAAAGTATGTTTTCATTAAATATAAGAACTGTTGTAGGAGCTGTTTTTATCTACAGAGCGAGCGGCTCCTCTTCTAGTGGCGGAGTTAGCAAACACTGTAACTTCAGTCTGGACCTTTTTAATTTTGACCTGAATTAATTATTAATGATTAATAAAGTTAACATTACTTGTATAAAGTTGCATTTTTCAGTCTCTCTTTAAATGTGATTTTGGGAGAAACTCGTATTGATCTTCCTGCAACAACTACAAAACCAAACCGACGTGGAACAAATACAGTTTTTCTTCTTTTCTTTGTAAAATAGATCTCTAATTTAATTCATAATGGTTTTATAAAAGGTTTTAAATTTAACCTGTTAAAACCTTCAGAAACCTTTTTAATTATTTGTTATTAGTGGTGTGCAGATTAAAGTGTACACGAGGATGTAAAAGTATGAAAAGTGACTCAACTTCAGATTTTTATAAATCTATAACAGAAGTTGGAAGCCTTCAATCAAATATATGTTTTATCTTTATTTGTTTCCACAAATAAAGTTTATTTAACAGACCATCAGTGAGCCTTTAATTGATCTTCCTGTTTCTCCTCCCCGGCAGGAGCGGCAGCAGACCGTCACCGAGCCGCTCATCAAGCAGCAGACGGAAGAAATGAGGTTAACCTCTTCAGACGCTGCACTTCTCCTTCTGTGTTTTTGTTTTTCCTTTTTCCTGTTCACCTCCAGCTGGTTTGAAATGGACTACAACGCGGACTACAACGCGAACTACAACAGCCAGCAGCCCGGTAGATGTGCGTCTGTGAACGTCAGCGGACTCGCTTCGGTTCTGAGCCGCTGACCAACCGATCGGCAGCGCGCTTGTTTTTTACAGCAACGATGAGTGGAGGCTGTACATTTCTTCTTTTTATGAGCTGAATAAGACAGACACACACACACACACACACACACACACACACACACACACACACTCAGTTAAATACTCTAACAACGTCCCTCTCTACCTGTACCGTTGGTTGCGTTCTACCTGTAGATATGAGCTGTCTGTATTTTGGTTATTATCATGTAACAGATAATCGATTTCCATTTAATGTGAGCAGAAACTGAAACGTGGATAATTTCTTTGTTGGAAATGGTTAATAAAGCAATTGTACATTTTATTTGTGTGGAATTTGTCCGTCCTCTTGCTGTGAGACGTCAGAGTTTTTAAATTATTCTCTTTATTTTTATTTTACACGGTCACCATAAACATATTCAGCATCCTGTCAAATGAATGTCGTCAATCCTTCGTAGCCTCACTTTATACAGGAATATAACAACTGCCCCTCTGTTGTTCTTATATAGTTTAACAAGGTTGCTCCTGTATCCTGTTAAATTGCAAGGTGCAATGTGACAATACTCCACTATTGTTTTATTACAGGTGGATGCTTGGCTTTCAGTTTTTTTGCTGCTTTCATTATTAACAGTAAATACTAAACAGCTGTTTTTGGAAATATTGACTTAGCATATCAAAAAGTTTCTCCTAACTTACAGAATCCCTTATTTAACCCCGGCAGAAATGTGCTTCTATAAATATCAGCCTAATCTATCTATATTAAGTTTTCTTCCACCAAATAATCCCTCTGTGAAGCTTTGGCGACCCCTAGTGGAGGTCCTGACCCACTGGTCCAGGAAACACCTTCTAGAGTATATTAGATATTCACGATGAAGGAATTGAGTCCATTTATATAAAAGATAAAGCCACATGTTTACCTCTGGATCAGTGTGTCAGATGTTCCCTGTGTGAAGGTTCAATCTGACCTTTATACGGCTGCACAGACGGGAAGATTACTCAACGCTAACTGTGACCGGACGCTGGTTTCTGCAGCTGTTGCTATGTTGAAACTGGGATGGCGACATCAGTGTTAGGTGTGTCTCACTAAAATGTTTTTGGTTAAAGCTCAACCAGTTTTGTTTGTTAGAATCAAAGTAATGTAGATTACAGTACTAGTTACAGGGGAAAGTAATCTATTATTACTGTAATGTTATTACTAGTAATTACTTACTACACTGGTCCTTATCAACCCGTCATAACTTATCCTGGTGTAGAAATGTTGACTAATAGTTAAAAGGACTTTAGACATTAAGAATGACTTCATTGACCACAACATTACTTATGTAGCCTGTTTTGTGTTTTTCTTTATTTGTGTTGCTCATTTCTGCCATTATGATGAAAACAAAAAATTCTGATTTATTATCTCATATTAATGACTTATTATCTCAGAATAATATCTTATTATCTCATAATAATGTCTTATTATCTCATATAATGTCTTATTATCTCATATAATGTCTTATTATCTCATAATAATGTCTTATTATCTCATAATAATGAATTAGTATCTCATAATAATGACTTATTATCTCATAATAATGAATTAGTATCTCATAATAATGACTTATTATCTCATAATAATGAATTAGGATCTCATAATAACTTATTATCTCATAATAATGACTTATTATCTCATATAATGTCTTATTATCTCATAATAATTAATTAGTATCTCATAATAATTAATTATTATCTCATAATAATGACTTATTATCTCATAATAATTAATTAGTATCTCATAATAATGACTTATTATCTCATAATAATGACTTATTATCTCATAATAATGACTTATTATCTCATAATAATAACTTATTATCTCATAATAATGACTTATTATCTCAGAATAATGACTTAGTATATCATAATAATTATGTAGTCTCTCAAAATATTGAGAAATGTCAATATTTTAACTTAATATCTCAAAATAAAAACAATGACTGACAGAATCTGTTTCGGGGTCACACTGACAGAAATGATCTTAACCCAACATGAACTAAAACCCATCCAGTAGTAGGAGCAGGCCCTTGAGTTGGCGCACAGCGGTTGGACGGGGTTTCGGTTTTTCCCACATGACGTGAAGGCAGCCTGAGATGATGAGAGTGGGTCATCAGCTGCAGACAGTCAGGTGTGGTCGGCGGGGAGACGGTCGGACCGGAGCTCAGCTGGTGGACTCCTACCGGGACGAGCACAACGTCTAACCGCGGATCTCCTATCATGACCCCGCGACGGAGCCCCAACCGCACCAACATGACCGAAGTAAGTTTAAAACAAATAAATAATTAAAGGATTGTTTTCCAGAAGTTTTCTCCAAGCAGTGGGAAGTTTCCCGACGTCAGGCCGGGCTCAGGCCCACAACCCGTCGCTCCGGACTGGGTACACAATCTGGAAGTTTTTAAAGTGTTCTCGCGTTTGAGCCGCGGTACACATCTTTATCCGACCCCAGTTCACATTAACGGGATTTGTTACGGTGTCTTTGCGACTCCGGTTGAAATGTTCAGCGTTTAATTTAAAGATGTTTTGACTTTATTCGCTGTTTTTAACCGCTCATGGCATCATAGCACCAACCGTACGGCGCAGGAGCAGCCAAAACGTGGGTTCAAATTGAAATAAACTACGGTTCTGCCGTCGGACACGCCCGAATTTTTAGTGCCGAATTGTAGAAAATCCTTTAAGTTGTAAATCACATTAACATCGCAGTAAGTAAAAACCCACGCGTGGCATCATTAAAGAGGATTTCCCGGAAAATGAGTGCTTTTCAAGGGTAGTTTGGAACAACGTCTTCTGACACCTAGAACGTGTCGCACAGTGTGAGTTGTCGGTCACTGTCACACTTGCTGTAACGGCTCAGCTCCAACCACATTAATACAGGTTAGTCTCACTGACTGTCGACCTTCCGTTCAACCGGTGCCCTGCCTGTCCTTCTGGTTTCTGGTTGACCGGTGGCTAACGTTACTGACCGAAGACGCTCTACGCCAAACTACGTTCAAAATCTGTGATAAAACGCATCTGCTTCTCTATCGGTATGCGCTCGCACCTCATATTACACAAAGTAAGATCTTTTCTCAAACTGTAGGTACTGTACTAAATTTCGTCATCTGTAGGTTTGCAATTATGTACTAAATTAAACTTTTAGGGATTCATTAAGCTACCCTCCATTAAACGCATAGCTGAAGTCGAGAGCAAACGGCCAAAAACTAATAATCAAATTTGATATTTTTATTGAAACAAATGCATTTTGGCGAATTGACAGAGCCGAATTGATTGCTGTCTAAGATAAGATAAAATAAAAATCTAAAGTGGGTCGTACAAGGTGTTTTACCTTTGCTGATATACAAAGAATCATTAAATTACACGTTTTTTAAGCCGAGATTGGTTCTCCCGTCACACTGTTACTTTGAAAGCCAGCAGCAGCCTTTCCTGTTTTCATGGAAAACTCCGGCTGGTTAACTTCCCTGCCTTCAGACAGCTTCTGTTGCTGCTAGCAGCTAACAGCTAGGTTTTTTAGGATGGGGGTGGATAAAGCAGGATGAGGAAGTTATATTTAGTGACTCAGCTGTTGTTTGAGGAGCAGGGAGGGAGGTAAGGAGGGGCCCACACACACACACACACACTGCAGTGTCACTGACTATCACAGTAATGAGCTGCCTGATTGATCACCGATTGATGATCTTTATCTAACTTCTTATAACTTTCTCCTCCCCTTCCTCTTTCTGTGTTCAGCTCCTTTTAAACCTGGGCTGAAGAAGCAGAGCGAGAGCCTTCCTCATGTAATGAAACCAGGAACAGGTGACTTTTTACCCGACCGCCGGAGGAACTGAAGTGAAATCAAAGGGATCAGCCTAAAGGAAACCTCAGCGGATGTAACCACTACTGACCTGCAGAGAAAAAGAGGAACGTCTCAGTTACTCACTTCTTTAAAAAAAAGAAACAGAAAAAAGGGATGGAGTTAAAGAGTGAGCGGTGGAGGAGCTCAGGGCAATAACTGGCAATATAACTGGATTTATGATCAGAGAGAGAGAGAGAGAGAGAGCGAGGCTGCACTGTGGCAGAACTGTGACTTTACAATAAGAGATCAATGATCTGTGAGTTTGGAAATCCCCCGCAGGAATCGTCACCGGGGTTGAACTGGAACTGAGGTGGAACCACGCGCTCGCTCTCGGCCGTGGAAGCATGAATCATAAACGCGGGGCCTCTGCAGAAGCTGCCGCTGTGCTTTCACTCTGAGACCGAAGGAACAAAACGATGTGAACGACTGATAAAACCCCAAAACTGGAAAAAGGAATTGAGCTGGAAATGTCCTGTCGCTGGTGGAAGGGGAACGCCTGTGATCTGTGGACAAAGTCTCGTGCTGCTCTGAGCTCGTAGCGTTGGGAGGAATCGAACACAAACACTGGGGAGGTCGGGGGGGAACATCACCTCCTCTTCCTCCTATTAAACTGATTTTACTCGGGAATTCAGTAAGAGGCCGAACAGATGGCGGGAAAAGACTACAATCATCTCTTTAAGCTGCTCATCATTGGAGACTCCAGTCAGTGCTTTAATTTATTCATTTCTGATTTAATATGAAGGCAGAGTGAGTGTACGGAGGCCCAGAAGTGACAATAATAAGTGACGTCTGTGGTTTTAAATGGTTACGGTTATTCACAGCACCATTCAGACACAAGGGAAATCAAAGTGGAGCTCCTTTCTAAAGTCAGTGTTTGGTTTGTCCCTTCTGGGCTGCTGTAGAAACTAGACAACCAAAAAGGTGATTAATCACTAATGAAAACAGACCTATGAATATTATCTTTCTAACTCTAGAGCTTCCTGTCTGTGGGACCATTCAGTGTTTTATAGATGCAGTTATTGGACTCGCAGGCGGCCGGTGCAGCCCGAGAGATTAGTAACAGAACTAAAGCAGATTTTTATTGAAATAATAAAATAAAGAACATCAAACAGGCTGTTTGTTATAATAAAATGCAAGTTAAACCAGATTTTTACAAACAAACAAATCATAACGGGTTTAATTTAGTTTCTCTCTAAAGCACTGGTTTAGGTAACTATATATATTATAGTAACTATTCAGATATATTTCCATCTACCTCCACCTGTCTGTCAGTAACATTAGATAAACACTTAAATACTCCGCTGTAGATCCGACACAGTGTCCTTAAACCAGTACGAGCCTCCTGTTAAATGTGTGTTTGCTGCTTTGAGGATAATAAATCCTGATTGTTGTAGAAGCTCAGTTAGTCGTCAGCTTTTAAATTAACTTCACTTTGAGTCATTTTTAAAGAAAGAAAAGTCCAAATTCTCTAAATTCAGCTTCTCAGAAGTGAATATATTCTGGTTTCTTTAGTCCTCTCTGACTGTAAACTGAATGTCTTTGGGTTGTGGTCGCCTCGGCCTTTAGTAAACACTGATTCTACATTGTATGTACCTGATTACTGATCAGTTAATGTCAGTTAATCAATCAGATTAATAAGTAGTGTTGGTATAGAGAGGAGACGGGGCCTGTGAACGCACCGCTGTCTCACTGTACAAACAAACTGCTTCACATTGCATCAGTCATGTTTGTTCTAAAGCAAGTTTCAAACCGCAGGAACTGTTTCTCAAAGCATCTTCAGACATCTTGTTCTGGACTTTAGAGCTTCGGTATTCAGACGTTATCTTTACCTCGTCTGAGGTCGGGGAATTTTATCAGCTGTGACTCACTCACACACTCAGATTCTCGTCATTTTATTGGTGAGAAGTCACCAAACATCAGGTTATTGGGCAGCGCCGGTCCTTCTGTCACATTGGGAACGTGATTGGGAATTTTTCGACCTGCTGCAGAAAGTGCTGAGTCACCGTAGATCACCTTCCTCCCTGCAGTGAATTATTTTTGTACAGTTATTAGATTTCATTGTGCTGTCCATTGTGAAACCTAGATACAGTACCGAGCCCTACATACAAACTACCTTCACACGGCAGGGTTTATAAATGTTTATCTGTTTATCTGTAAACAATCAGAACATTATTATTATTTCTATTAACATAACTGATCATTTTACATCTTTGTATTTTAAAAATAACAATAATATTCACAACCTGGAGCTTTTACCCACCTGATGGCAAGAAAGACGAAGATGTAGCAACAAAAGGGATGATTTAATATTTCATAGCTCTGATTATTGTTTACTACGACAACAACAACAACAACAAACAGCTCCAACTCTTCAAATGTTCATTAAAAAACTAACTTCAGCTTTTATAGAACATCAAGGACATCAATCATTTTTCATAAGTGTGTGTGTGTGTGTGTGTGTGTGTGTGTGTGTGTGTGGTGGGATTATCTGAGGGCAGGTTAGTCGGAAGGTTTCACTTTCTGGTTCCCACAAGCTTTAGCTGTGATCTGGTTGAACCGGGCCTGCCTGCTCTTGTGCCAACAAACCTTCTAATGATTGAACCCGCTGTTATTTATCGACGCACTCAGAAATGCTTAGACTTGTCAGACAGCCTGTTGCCACTTCTGGGCCTCCGTACTGATGTGGAACAACTGATTGTGATGAATCACGATGTTTCTGCGGTTTTCCTGCAGACATTCAGACTTTTATTGTGAAATAAATGCAGGGGCTCTGCAGTTTGGGTTGAATATTGTGATAGTTGGGAGTTAAACCGTCCCTCCTCGGCCTCCTGCTGACTCGTTCTGTTTGTCAGGTCTCATTTGAACACTGCCTCCGGTTCTCTAAGGATTTCTTTCAGTCATCGTTTCCAGTACGAGCTCAACCTTTGGCCTTATTCCTGGCTTTGTTTCACTTTTGCTCTCCGGCCCTTCATTGTGTACTTTATGACATAACCTGAAGGATGGGATCCGGGTGGGATGTTTGTTCTCTTTCTTTCTGGCACTAGGTCGAGCCCTAACTGGCTTTTCTGTTCCTGACTGGTCACATTCATTTCCTCAAAGTGAGTTACTTGCTAATCTGGTCACCTCTGATCTGTTTCTCTCTCAGATGTGGGGAAAAGCAGCCTCCTCCTCCGCTTCGCAGACAACTCCTTCTCTGGTGAGTGAACGTAAATACCTCAGTGCTGAGGCTCGTATCGATCCCAACCCTGCAGACCCCTGACTACATCACATAGTTTATGGATATCTTATATTTGGTAGAGAACAGCTGATGAACACAATAACTGAATCACAATCAGGTTTATTGCCCAGCAGGTTTGCACATAGAAGGAATTTGCCTTGTTAAATTAGTGTATAACAATAAACATAGAAAAATATGAATAAAGATAAAAATGGAGACAATAAAGAGAGACATTAAAAGTAAATAAACTACAGGGGGATTGTGTAAAATGATGAATTATGAGCAGATTATTTCCTGTGAATATTGATCAGAGACGAGTTTTTCCTGATATTTTTAGACTGTATTATGTTTTTATTTATTAACAATCATTGAGACTTAATAGTCTTCTGTTTGGACAGATTCAGTGTTTTCTCCTCCCTGACTCTTCTTCTATTCGCTCTTTGCTTGTTATAACTGTACTTTTTTAATGCAGGATGATGAGATATCGAGATCTTTTTAAAGTTTTCTTACACTCCTTAAAGTCAACAAGATCACGGCTCTTAGCGGGGGCCCTGACCCCCAGGTAGGGAACCACTGGAGCCTCCCGGAGTCAGTCCTGAGTCCTCAGTGAGACACACATCGGGCTCTACTTTACTTTCAGGCAGAGATTTTATCAAACTGAGTCATCTTATCTCCTGCAGGGTGGAACAGAGCTGTCTGGACCTGTCGGAGCTCCAGAGCGAGGCAGCGAAACCTTTTGATTTAGAAACCTTCCTCAGACTTATTGATTGGATTTAATATTCCACATTCATCCACAAAGCTATACCCATTCCAGTTTCTTCCAGTTTCCAGTTAAAGGCCCTTCAGTCGTTCTGTTATTAGTTCAGTTTGCTCTGGTTGACGATGACGTAGATTTCAGTCAGTCCAAACTCAAACTACATACTCCTGTGTGGAACAATCGCCTGCTGAAGCTCTGAGCCGTCTGTATGTTAATCTGAAGGAAACACTGAAGCTCGTATCTGCTGCTTTCTGTCTCCCGCAGGCAGCTACATCACCACCATCGGCGTCGACTTCAAGATCCGAACGGTAGACATCGACGGGGAGCGGGTTAAGCTGCAGATCTGGGACACGGCGGGACAGGAGAGATTCAGAACCATCACATCAACGTAATCCCCACACACCGACGCCGGGTTTCAGGGATTTCTCTCTCTTTCATTTCATCCTGCTGGTGCATCGCTCACTCTCCTCCTCCTCTCCCCCTCCAGGTACTACAGAAACACCCACGGTGTCATTATTGTTTACGACGTGACAAATCCAGAGTCCTTTGTCAATGTTAAGAGGTGGTTGAATGAGATCTCTCAGAACTGTGACAGCGTCTGCAAGATCCTGGGTGAGTAAACGGTATTAATGTTTTAAAAGAATCGTAACGTTGTTGTGTTGTTGTTGTTGTATAAACGTCCAGACTGGGACATTATTTATATTATTTATATTTACAGATTCTGTCCTATTCTTGAATGATTCAAATAGAAACAATCAAAAAGGTCAACCTGTTTATTTAAAGGGAAGTTTGATGAAAATAATAAAATTGAACCCACCTGTTGACTCTCAGTGGGAAACAAAAATGACGACCCAGCCAGGAAACAGGTGGATACCCAGGATGCTGTGCGTTTTGGGGAGTCGATGGGAGTCCGGGTGTTCGAGACCAGTGCCAAAGAGAACATAAATGTAGAAGAGGTAACTTAAATAAATCCTTAATTCACCGACATAGATGATAAAAACCACAGAGGCAGAGGGAGAGAGACACCATGTGACTGTCTTTATATAGAGAATATAATGTTAGCTGATATATTAATGTTATAAATCTCATATATAAACTTTTAAATGATTAATCAGTTGTTTAGATACTCAGATTATTGTTCTGATCGATCAGCTCTGGAACATGTTCCGATAATAAAGTGTCGTCGTTGTTTTCAGATGTTCATGGCCTTCACACACATGGTGCTCCGGGCCAAGAAGCAGAGCCAGAACCGAGCGGAGCGGGAACGAGAGCGCGAGAAGGACACGGTCAACATCAACGCCCAGAGAGACCGCGACCGCAGGAAGAGAGGGAAGAAGTGCTGCTGAGTAACGAAGCCACCGAACCGCTCATCGCTTCCACAACATTCAAATAAGATTGGGAACCCCCCCCCCGTGCCTTAAGGAGGAGGAGGAACTTGTTTCAGACGCGAATGTTTGAAACTGCGTTCACTATTTACTGCGCCGCGTTACGGCGTCAACAGGTCAGTCTGACTGGAGGCGGAGGGATCCACAGTCGGTCAGCACTGACTGCGTGTAGCAGCCTGGAGGTCACATGACTTCACGGATCATTCTGGTGTTTTTAGGACGTTTCTGGCCCGTTTACTACAAGTCACATGTAAAGGTCCAGTGTGTAACAGTGAGGAGGAGCTCTTTAATAATAATATAACTATGTTTTCATTCGTATATAATCAGCTGAACATGAGAATCATTGTGTTTATTACCTTCGAATGAGCCGTTTTTATCTACAGAGTGGTTCCTCTTCTGGTGGAGTCCGCCATGTTTCTACAGTAGCCCAAAGCAGACAAACCAAACACTAGTTTCTCCTTTGAGCTTGGAAGGGGAGGGTGAGGCGAGGGAGTTGCAACGTGACCACTAGATGCCACTGAATCCTACACACTGGTCCTTCAAAGCGTGCTGGCCGGGAGGATGGAGAAGAGCAGTGGAGCACGTTAACTTTTAGTTCCTGACCTTTAAACCCAACTATTGTCTCTAAGTTTCTAAGAATGGATGAATTATTAACGTTTGTAGGACTGAAACTAACGGTTCTTTTCGTAATCTATTAATCTGCTGATTATTTTCTCGATTAATCGCTTTCGTCTATAAAACATCAGGTAAACGGTGAATAAAGGCGTCAGATGTCTTGTTTCAGTTGTGGTTGAAGAAGTGTGGAGTGGATGTTCATACAATCCTCATAAATATGGTCCAACCTTTCCAACACAAGAAGTCTTAAAATCTATCGGGGCAGAGGGTCATGAAATCACTGAGACTGTCTTCTGTAGCGCCGTCCTCTACCAACAGTAGGGTTCTGTTGCTGTATGTCTGTTTCTTCCATCCAGATTTAACTTAGACGTGACATCTGACTCGAGACAATCCATCACAGAACATCGTACAGTTTACCTGCTGTGAGATATAAAGCGTGATGATGGTTGTAAATGAGCTGAAAACGTACAAAAAAACCCACCAGTCTGGTCCTTTAACTCTCCACTAGTGAACCACTGTTATGTGCCCATTTTGTTTTTGTCTTAAGAGTTAAAGGTGTTTTACTGAAAGGGAATCAGTTGCATTTGTGACTTAACTGTAACTTTAAAATCATTAACTGGTGTTTGGAGTGCAGTCCGACGTCTGTTCGCCTCATGAGGCCAGTAACCCCCGACTACAGTGTGTGTGTGACAGCCCAAAATATTCACGTCATTAGTATGTTGTTGGTTTTTTTTTTTTATGTAAATCTGTTGCCTAGCAAATGTGTCCAAATCCAAATAAAGCAATAAATCCAGTTATTGTTTGCTTCGGCTGGAATAATGATTGATCATGTATTCATCCTGACTGCTCGTATTTCTGCAGCTTGAAGACGTTTATGAAGGAAATTTAGAAGGAAAATCGGTATTGGTTGTTGAGTGATGCATAATCAACACAAAATTGACCTAAAAACACACAAAAAGGAATTAAAGTAATTAATGCAATCAAATTTAAGACCTTTCAAAATCATATTTAAGACCTAAAATTCTGATTAGTAGACGATATTTTAAGACACCCTGTGAAAGTTGGTCTGTATTTCCAATTCTGCTTAATTAATATAAAATATTCATCTGAAAACTCAAGAGTCAGATGGAGTCAGATATATTTACTTCTGAAGTGTTGGAGAAGTAAAAAGTAGAATAAAGTAGAAATACAAGTTCCAGTCTGCTGCCACCTGCTGGTTGACGCCGGTACTGAACTGTGTGGAGGCGTAACAGAAATGTTTCTACTGTAACTAAGAATAAAGAATCAACTCTTCATTTTCCTGATGCTGCTGGAACTTGATGTGGGAGTTGAAGTGAAGCGTATTACTCAAGACTCGACTCTTATCAGCCGTTTGTTATCTGAGATTTAAAGGACTCTAATGTAGAAAGAATCTGCTTCTGTAGTTAAAGGAACATCTCATCTTAAAATCAGTAAAATGTAACGAGTCCCTGGTTGATTCAGTTCAGACAAACACACACGAGACATTAAAGAGCTTTTTATAATTATAATACAAAGTGTTCAACGCCAATAACCTTTCACAACAACTTCATTTCCACCTGCAGCGATCCTTTAGAGGGGTGGAAACGCTTTTATTTTGAAAAACCATAGAGTTCAGAGGAATAGTGTTCATAAAACGATGCTGGAAGAAGTTTTGACGCGCTGGTGAAAATTCGATTCCTTTCCTAAAAGCCGAGGAGAGCTGCATTCTCCCACAGCACCTGAACGCAGCGTCACACTCCAGCCGTGTGTCCTCCGTCAGTTGGATTTGGGGAGTCTGTAGACGCCGGCGGACACCGTCAGCTGATGCTCCCTGACCTTCCTCTGCAGGAACGCCTCCAGCTCGTTGACGTCCATCTCCGTGACGACGGGTCCCGTGGCGACGAACATCCGGAGCATGGAGTGGATGCGGTCCAGCGCCATGCTGTCCAGGTTGGTCAGCATGGCCTGGATGTAGGCCCAGAACAGCTGCAGGGACAGAACCAGCGTTAGGATGCTTCTGCAGATTGTTGTTGTTTACCTTGTTTACTGTGTGTGTGTGTGTGTGTGTGTGTGTGTGTGTGTGTGTGTGTGTGTGTGTGTGTGGTCAACCACCTGCAGCTTCTCCTCCCTCTGCTCGGACTGGGTGGTGGTGTTGGAGTCTCTCTCCTCGTCGCTGTCGATGAGCATCACGCCTCTCTCCAGCTTCTCTTTGGACGAGCCCGTCTCCACCACGTAGTAGCGCCCGCCCGCCTCCTCCCTCAGCACGCCGTGCTGCTGCCACAGAGCCAGCTTCCTGTGCACCAGCTCCTTCGGGGCGCCCAGCTTCACGCTCAGCTCCTCCAGCGTCCAGGAACCTGAGAAATAAAGATTCATTCTGTTTAACGTAATTAACTTGCATATGTTCGTCTATAAGGAGGATATTTCTGTAACCGTTTGGCCCATTTGGATAATATTGGAGGGTTTTGGGGGTTATTGGAGATAAATGAATTAAAACCTCGATGGTCTGAATGAATGTTTTCTTTCTTTGCCTCTTTACAGACGACTCTGCTACCACAGGCTCATACAGTGTATGTTGGATATAAAGCTCCTGTATGTGGTTGTCACCAACGAGGGTTGGATAGTGAATCCTCCTTTTAAATAAATGCATGTAAATGTTAAATTATCCTCCTTTCTGGTCCTTTTTTAATCTAACAAAAGGTTTAGAAACAGTCTAACAGGTTAATGACTTCCACCGTACGCAGGAAGTCAGTTTGAAACGAGAGCTCGTACTTTTCTCCTGGAAGTGCAGGATGATGGCGGCGTGGATGGGGGAGACGGTGAGGTTGGAGAGGGTGCGGTCCTCCAGCTCCACGTCCAGAGTGACTGAGCCCAGGTGAGGCTTCCAGCTCAGCGTCCTCATGGCCTGAAACACACGGAGGACGAACTGCTGTTAACACGTCTGTCCTCACACACCAACATTCACTCAGGAAACAGCTGCGTGTCGTCGGCGGGCCAACTCCACCTTGAGCTTCTCGTAGCGGTGCGTGTACGCCTCCATCGCCTGGCAGACGAGCGGAGGGAGCTCCAGCTTCTCCTCCTTCAGCGGCGGCCAGAACTCGGAGGACAGGATGATGGAGGACAGGGACAGCGGCGGCTGCTCCTCCTCGCTCAGCCTCGACTCCTCCTCGCGGATGTTGCTGTTGATCCTCCGGGAGTCAGCCATGTCCTGGGAGAGGAGGCGGGAGGAGAGGAGGCGGGAGGAGAGGAAGGTGTGAGTGCGGCCGGCGGGTGATTATAGTGCGACACTCTCCAGTCACAGTAACACGGTTTACCTTTAACATGACCTCGCAGTAATGCATGTGAGACTCCCCAAACCGGAGCTTCAGCAGCTCCACGTTACGGATTTCCCTGCAAACATAAAACAGAGGACGAAACTATATGAAGAACATGAGCCGAGGACATTTTGGACCCGTCGCTACAATCAGAACCACATGAACGTGGCCCCCTGATGAAACCCCGTCAGTGTTCGGTGTACCTGGCAGTGTTGTAGTTGAGCTGGTGCAGCAGTCGGTCGGCCAGCACCGCTCTGTACTCGTCGATGAAGATGTCCTTGCTGCCGTAGATGCTGACCAGCAGGCTGATGATGTCCGACGAACGACGTTTGGAGCCCATTTTATCTGAAAAACATTCAGCCGGTCAGTAGAATCGGTGGACGACGGACACGAGCGGCAGAGATAACGAAACGGTGCGTTCACTGACCGGGGACGGCGTCGGTCGGGTCTGGAGTCCAGTCCTCGGGGTCGTTGCCTTCTTCATCGCTGTCCTGCATCTCCAGAGTGACCGGGTCTCCTCTGGACAGCTCGGAGGCCAGGTCTGTGCAGCCCTCGGCGTCTCCGGTGAGTCCGGCTACGATCTGCCTCACCGTGTCCTCCCGAGTCCTTAAACACACCACACACTTTGTTTCTCTCGTGGTTCAAATTCGTCACATTTTATTTCTGCTGTTTAATGCGCCAACAGCTCGACTCTGTAGAGAGAACGCTTGTTACGAATCTGATGTCTCACCGGAGGTACTTGCGGATCGGTTGGCAGGCGACCTGCAGGATGACCATGGACGGGTCCAGCTCTCTGAGGGCCTTGATGGCCGAGATGTAAACCGTGAGGATGTCGGAGGTGTGAACTCCTGAGGACGAAGACGGGATCATTAACTTCCTGCTCTGCTGTGTGGAACCTGAACACCTGAACCCAACAAGCAGACAGTTAAAGGTTCTGGTTTTCACTGAATGTGACCGACTGACCCGGGTGCAGCAGGCGGCTCTCGAAGGCAGATTTGAGCGAGGTGAGGAGCTGCTGTCGCTGGTTGGTTCGTTCCAGACAAAACTTCAGATCTTCAATGGCGGCTTTAGACTCTGGGAAATCTGAACATAATCACAGGAATTAGCATCATCGGTATCACCGCTGTTCACCCGACTGCTTCATGTCAGAATGGAAGGTATTTAGCCTAGCTTAGCACAATTATTTATTATGTAAAATAAAACCTTAAAAATATATAATTCCAGTTTCTGATTCAGAGAAACGGAAACCGATCGTCGTTCTGTAAACTCGCCTCTGATGATGCTGAAGAGCTCCTCGATCCTCATGTTGACGTAGATCCGGCAGAAGAACTGGTGCATGTGGCACCTCCACTGCTTCAGGACGGAGCTGGCCGGCTGGTTGCCTTGCATGCTGGGAACGCCAGGAGTGCTGGGAACGCCGGGAGTACTCGGAGCGCTGGGAGCGGGTACCGGACTCTCTCCATCCGCCTCGCTTGCAAACACTTTGCTCAGCCAGCCCAACACCAGCTCGAGCCACTGAGCACACAGAGTACAGCCAATGAATGGACAGACAGGCAGACAGACAGGCAGACAGACAGACAGACAGGCAGACAGGCAGGCAGACAGTTTTACCTCCTGGAACTCCAGCAGGAAGGAGCGCTCGTACTCGCCGCGGCAGTGCTGCTCCATCCGCTGCTCGATGAGCCGGTGGAGGATGGAGGTGACGGCCTCGGAGCTGACCCACTCCAGCAGCTGCAGTTTGGACCTGCGAGCACACAAACACAGAGAGTGACACCGGGAGCAGCCGGTCGGCGGCGGTCGGGGGACGGGTCGTCTCTACGCTCCACTCACAGAATGCGGCTGAGCTCCTGCAGCTGCTCCAGGGCCTCCTGACACCAGCACTGCTGCGTCGGGACCCCGCAGCCCCGACAGGCCCCTCCCTCGGGGCCGTCCGGAGCCTCGGCCCCGTCCTCCGCCTCCCCCTGCTGGTTCATGTAGACGGAGAAGGTCCTGCTGTAGAACTCCAGCACTCGCTCCTGGAGGACGGGGGCCGGCGAGAAGAGGAGCAGGGCCCTGATGATGGTGAAGGCCAGCTCCTGGAGGCCCCTGGGCCCGGGGCCACAGAGACTGCTGCGACCCTCTTGCTGCCACGTCCCCAACGTCTCCAGACCACCTGGGAGGAAGAAAGGTTGAGTATCGTTGCCGATGCAGTGTTGGACTCGCTGGAGTCCTTCTACCCACCCAGGAACGGTTCCAGTCGGCTCAACAGAGTCCGAAAGGCGGTGAGGAGAACCCAGGCCCGGCCCCGCTCCTCCAGCTCGTTCTCCGGCTGCTTGAGTCCAGACCAGAACTCGGGGACCACCGAGGAGGACAGACGCATCTGCAAAGTCTCCAGCAGCCAGCCGCCCAGCAGCCGGCCCAGACCGCGACCACACAGCAGCACCAACGAGTCCGAGAGGCTCTGCTCCGGCACCGAGCAGCCCGGAGACATCTGGAACATTCAGGACATTTAATAATGGTTATTATTGGTTATTATTGGTTATTATTGGTATCTGTCAGCTGACAGGAAATACTGCAACTATAATGAACTTAATTCTCCGTGAGCTGCATTAGAGTCAACACATCCTTTACATTAATTACATTAATTAATAACAGTGAACTTTAATATTTGGTTGTGCAGACACTGAGGCTAACTGTTAGCTCGCAGAATATAGCACAGACAGGAATAAAGAGGAGACAATGTCACCATGTTGGCCGAATCCAACCGAACAACACAACTAACCAGTGAACAGTGTTTAGTTTTGTCCCCGCGGCTGTGAACCGTCGCTACAACCATGAAAACATTAAATCGTGAAATATTTGAACGGAATTCGGCGCCTGCGCTTCGCTCCCATGTTGCCCCCCCCCCTGAATGCGGTGATTAAACGCACTCACCAGGGCTGTAGTGACAGTGTCCCACGCAGCACCGACCCCCAGCTGCGGGGCAGCGGCAGAAACATCGGCTGAGTCCGATTCCATCACGATTTCCTCCATTTTATTCCACTTTTCTTCACGAAGGACGAACCAGCTAAAACATTTAACACATTTAAACTTCGGTTGTTTTTGTCGTGTTATGACGTCGCGCGCGTCACTGTAAAACCACGCATTACGTTTTAGATGCGTTTTATTAACGTATAAAAACAATAACTGATCATATTGATAACGCTTTCTGTTATTAATTTTAAATATTTGTTCCTGATTCTCGTATCGCGGGTTCACCCTCCTCTTCTTCTTCTTCTTCTGGTTTTCTTGTTCCAATGAGCTTCCGGTCAAACTGTACGCCCGCGCGCTCAACGCCGCCCTCTGCCGTTAATAACGGCTCACTGCTGTTTTATTTTGAAAGAACACAGGAAGTGTTAAACTGTCTTTACACTGAAGGACCAACAGTCTACTGCCCCCAGTGGCCACAGAGAGGAACTGCACCGCATTTAAATATAAAGGCAATAATAAACACTGTAAGAGTTTAAAAATACAATATATACTTTATAAAATATTAATAATATTTTGTATTAATATTAATAATAATATACACTTAATAAAATAAGTAACAGTTGACCTCAATGTCTCTAGAATCAGGAGTGTTCGTGGCTCCAGAGAGGAACTGCAACGCTACATTAAACGTGTGTGTTAATATCAGTATAATCATTATTAATGGCAACATACAGAAAACAGTATTATGAGCTTACTGTGGTCTGTAAGAGAATGAGAAGCGGATGTGTATCAGTTACCCCAGGGGTAAGTTGAGCCAAAGGGTAAGTTGAGCCAAAGGGTAAGCTGAGCCACCCCTTGTTGCCAGGAAATGGTAAAAAACATTGATCATGTGACCAAATTTAGAAGGAAGGCATCATTTCATGGAGTCTGTGAAGGTAAGAACCACACGAGTAAAGTGGTTAGATATTTATCTCTTAATAAGAGTACTTTGGCTGTAGCCTGTATGTCTTAAATATTAAATCAAGATTCTGTATTTGTATGATTACAGAGTGGACATCATGCCTCGTGTATATAAGCGCAAAACAAGCAGGGGAGCCGCCGCTGATGTTCTTGAAAGAGCCACCAGTGAAGTGAGAGAAGGGAAGTCTGTTCGAGCAGCAGCAAAGGATGCCAGAATAGACAGAATGACACTGAAGAGGTTCATTGACCAAAAAGAAAATGTACCTTTGAAGAAGACAGGCTATGACGGAGTAACAGAGGCTAAAAGGATCCTCTCCGATGGCATGGAGTCCGAACTCGCCAAACATATTAAGAACCTCGCAGACCAGTTTCATGGGCTCACTACCCTCAAATGCAGAGAACTCGCCTACGAGTTTGCAAAGCGAAACAACATCCCTGTGCCGGACAGCTGGTCAAGAGAAGAACGAGCAGGTAGAGAGATATCGAACATAGAGATCTATCTAAATATAAAAGGTTCTCTTACTGCCAACTACAGCCAGCAAAAAGAAAATTCAAGCAAACTCGATTTAATATGTTAGTAGAAAAATGTTATTGCCGTCATTGTTCAGATAACTTTTTTTCCAGGAGTGGATTGGCTTGAGTTGTTCAAAAACCGACAACATCTATCATGCCGGACACCAGAGGCCACAACACAACAACACAATGTCACTGTGTTCTTTGATCAGCTGGCGTCACTGATGGAAAGGTATCTGCTGCTTGATGGGAGGAATATTTGTTTGTAGTCTGATTAGAAATGAATGTAAAATCTGTGCACTTTCTCTTTTCAGATACAAGTTCCCTCCGAACAGGATCTACAAGATGGATGAGACCGGCGTAACAACTGTACAGAAGCCAAAGCACATTGTGACACAGACGGGGAAAAAGCAGGTTGGCGCAGTCACATGTGGTGAAAGAGGAGAGCTTGTAACGGTAGTGAGTGCTGTCAATGCTACAGGGAACACAATCCCCCCCATGTTCATATTCCCGGGTGTCGAATACCACGAGCACTTTATCAGAGGAGCACCGACTGGATCGATCGGGACCGCAACAAAATCTGGTCGGGTAAATGAGGAGGTGTTTTGCGTGTACCTGGAGCGAGTTATCCAACAGACGGACTGCTCCAAGGATCGTCCACTGCTACTGATCCTTGACAACCGTTCGGCACACGTCTCCCTGAAGTCTGTGGAGATGGCGAGGGACAACGGGATCGTGATGCTCACTTTACCACCCCGTACATCCCATAAAATGCAGCCCTTGGATGTATCGCTCTATGGGCCATTCAAGACATATTACAACAAGGCCATGGACGGTTGGATGCGAACCCACCACGGACAAACTGCTTCCATTTATGCCATCCCAGAGATTGTGCATGAGACCTTCCTGTCAGCAAGGACACCAAGAAACATCCTGTCAGGATTCAGGTCCGCTGGTATCTTTCCTTTCAACCGGGATATCTTCCCACAGGGAGCCTATGCACCATCCACAGTCACAGACGGATCCAACCCTGACGAGCCGTCTACCTCAGCTGACCTATCAGCACCAGCACCCAGTGTCACAGGACCTGAGTCAACACTGCTTTCTGATAGTGCTCCAGTATCTCCAGTAGAAATAATGCCATTCCCCAAAGGGGACGGCAACAAAGCCTCAAAGAAAACATACAAAGGTGACGACACGAATCTTGACTGACACACCTGAGAAGTTGTTGAAAAAGAAAAGAAGAAGTCTGGAGAACTTCTCAAGAAACACGGTGCAAAAAAACCCAAAACAACAACAACAGCCCGTCACAGAAAGCAGCTCAGAGAGTGACAGCGTGATTCCACTCGACACAGACTGGGAGAGGCTTGTTGGAGAAGATTGAAGGCAAAGCTGGATATGGTAAACCCACCGTTACTTTCAAAGAGAAAGATGAAGGATTCTTCCCAAAATGCTCCTCAAACCTCACAGAGTTGTTGGCACAGCAAGGAGGTCCCAGCGGTTCGTATTCCTCTGCAACCTCGACAGGTGGATTATTGAGTAAGGGCAGAGGTGGGAGATGGAGGGATGGAGGGAGGGATGGAGATGGATAGTAGCTGTTAATGTTCTCTTCCTAAACGCACTTTAAGGCATTCTCATGTTAAAATGTTTTTTTACAAAACAGCTGTTTATCAGTAATATTCAGTAATAATAAAAAAAGTCATTGTACCTGTTGAATTGTGTTTAATAAATAAAAATACACATGAATGTGAAGAAGTGATTTATTGAGGGAGGGGTGGAGGTGAGGGAGGGGTGGAGGTGAGGGAGGGGTGGAGGAGGGTGGGGGGTAAGTTGAGCCACGAGACCATGGACATGCTATATTATCGTAACAGTTATATTTACACTGATTCTGTTTGTTTGAAGGGATTCACAACATCCTGGAATATATGCAGATATATTAGTTAGTGACAAAACTGTGATTGCCTCGATGTAGTGATCCTAAATATGAACAATGTCTCATCTTACCCCAGTCTCTCTAAAGATATATATAAATATAAATACTTATAAATATAATCTATATATATATGTGAACTGTACATTGTTATATTTATACATTATATATTAAACAATTATTTTATTCTCTTTTATTATTGATTTCTTTTATTATTATTATTATTGATTGATTGATATTATTGATTGATTGATATTATTATTGATTGATTGATATTATTATTATTGATTGATATTATTGATTGATTGATATTATTATTATTGATTGATATTATTGATTGATTGATATTATTGATTGATTGATATTATTATTGATTGATTGATTGATATTATTATTGATTGATATTATTGATTGATTGATATTATTATTGATTGATTGATATTATTATTATTGATTGATATTATTGATTGATTGATATTATTATTATTGATTGATATTATTGATTGATATTATTATTGATTGATTGATATTATTATTGATTGATTGATTGATATTATTATTGATTGATTGATATTATTGATTGATTGATATTATTATTGATTGATTGATATTATTATTGATTGATATTATTGATTGATATTATTATTGATTGATTGATATTTTTATTGATTGATTGATTGATATTATTGATTTATTATTATTATTGATTGATATTATTGATTGATTGATATTATTGGGTGCAGTTACGCGCTGTGGCCGCTGGGGGTCGATGACGGGTCGCGGTCATTCATCGCACGCGACTTCCGCTGACGACATTCAAAATAAAACGCATCACCACGGTTACGCCCTTTGCCTCCAGGAATAGCGACGTTACGCCGACAGCAGACGTAACTACGTCAGTGTGTGACACGTTTACGTGATCTTCTTCCAGCGTGCTGAACCGAGCTAACGACGCTTTTGTTTTGAAAAGCTGCGCCGGTTGGTATCCGCCAGAGGAAGCTCTCCCAGAAACATCATCATGGCGGCCGAGTGCGAGTGAGTTTGATTCCCTATTTACACCGTAAAACCTCCAACACATTCAATGACAGTGGGCGGGTTCGGTCCGCGGCCAACGGACCCGCTCACCGTCCCAGTGCCGCGAATTAAATATCACCCGATGGAGCTAATCAGCGAGCAACGGCTGCTAACGGCTGCTAACGGCCGCTAACGGCTGCTACCGGCTGTTAACGGCTGCTACCGGCTCCTAACGGCTGCTACCGGCCGCTAACGGCTGCTACCGGCCGCTAACGGCTGCTACCGGCTCCTAACGGCTGCTACCGGCCGCTAACGGCTGCTACCGGCTCCTAACGGCTGCTACCGGCCGCTAACGGCTGCTACCGGCTCCTACCGGCTCCTACCGGCTGTTAACGGCTGTTAACGGCTGCTACCGGCTGTTAACGGCTCCTACCGGCTCCTAACGGCTCCTAACGGCTGTGTGTTTCCTCCGCAGTGTGCTCTCTGAGATCGAGGTGCTGCAGTCGATCTATCTGGACGAGCTGCTGGTCGACCGGAAGGAGGAAGGGTGAGACAACAACAACAACAACAACAACAACAACAGCTGACATTATATAGCTTCATTAGCATCAGTGAGAGCTCTGTACGACCCAGAACCGGTGAACCCACAGAGCCCAGAACCTTTGACCCAAACCTGACACACATCTCTGCGAAGTACGGAAGCCCGTTTCTGCCAATGTGATGAAACTGAGTCGTTATAATGAGAAAGTTATGGAGATAATGTTTTAAATTAAAGTATCACAGTCATTATTTTGAGATAGATAAGAAGATAAACGCTTATTTTTGTAGACTTATTTGCACAAAAGAGCAAATAAATAACAATAAATGATCATCAGCATCAAATAAATATATATATATAATATATTGTTATTTTAAACGTCGACATCGACCCAGAGTTTCCACAATATCTCAACCAGTTGTACTTAAAGATCTTAAAGAAACACAGACAGACGACACACACACACAGACGACCGACAGACGACACACCCCGACAGACAGACAGACAGACAGACAGACAGACAGACAGACAGACAGACAGACAGACAGACAGACACACACACAGACAGACACACACACACACACACAGGCGTTAAATCCACATATTTTTGAATGGAGTCTGGTTGGTGCAGTGTGTGTGTCCTCGGCTGTTGTTGAAGCTGCCCGTGTGCTGTGTCCTCCAGGGGCTGGGAGGTGAGTCTGGTCCTGTACCCGTCCACAGCCGAGGACTCCGTCTCCCAGTTTGTCCGACTCACCCTGACCTTGACCCTCGATCAGCAGGTACGCTCCCTCCCACCCTCTCCCCCGCTGACTCCCTCTCTCTCTCTCTCACACTGAGTAACGTTGGACTCTCTCTCTGCTTTGTGTTCTCAGTATCCGTCGTCTTCTCCGGCGATCTCCATTCACAACCCCCGAGGTCTCTCCGACGACAAGCTGAGCAGGTATCGAACCGACGCCGCGCCGATCAGACTGCTGCTGCTTTAATACAGAGTGTAACCTCCTGTAATCATGTGTTTCTCTTAGTGTCCAGAAGTGTCTTCAGTTGGAGGCTCAGTCCTGTCTGGGTTCACCTGTGTTGTATCAGCTCATTGAGGTATTTCATTAAAGAGAATCAATGATTATCCACTGAGTCTACATTAAACTGTTGATCAGCTTTAACTCTGGTTTCTAACTGTTCTCTTGGTTTGTTTCCTCCTCCAGAAAGCCAAAGAAATCCTGACTGAAAGCAACATCCCTCATGGAAACTGTGTCATCTGCCTGTACGGCTTTAAGGTACGTCGTCTCCGTCCGCCGCCGTCCGAACCTCTGAACGCTTCAGCATCGTTTCCTCTCTCTTTCTCCCCGTTCAGCCGTCTCTCTCAGGAGTCCCACTGACTCAGACTCTTTAATCCTGCTCTCAGAATTCAGGACAAAATGTTACATCTCAAGTTGTTTCTCCTGAAATGAGTGAATACATTCATCGGGTGGACACAAACACGACTCCAGATGAACGATAATGTCGCTCTGTGTTTGCTGCATGAGTAAATAGACAGCTGATGGAAAAGCAGAGTGTTTTCTGTTAGAGGTGGAAACAGATCAACTAAACTTTTATTGGTTTATAAAGTTGATGTCTATTTAAAAAATGCATAAAAATCACAAAATCTTTTGTTTACATGAATTTAATAGTTAAATATGAGATTTCCACTGAATCAAAGCTCATCTTATTGAAGCAGACTTTGTCCTGAATCCACATATGAACTGTGACTAACGACTGAAGTACATTAACGCTGCAACCTTGTACTCTGACTGATTTGATAAGTTTCACTGGCTTCGTGCTCAGCTGCTGTAAAGGAGATTAAACTGTGGACAGTAATGAGTTCTGGATATGGTTTATAACATTATAAACAACCAACGCTGTGGAACAAGCTCCCTCTCAACATCAGAGGCAGTGTAGTGTTGTAAGCCCTCGCACTCAGTCGTCTGCATGACGCAGCAATAAATAAAAACATGATTCATTTGTGAGTTGATAATGTGTCTGTTGTGTTTAACAGTGTGTTCTGCTGCCCCCCTGTGGACAAACCAAGCACTGACTGCAGGATTAAACTGTAACTGTGTGTTCTTCAGGAGGACGAGACGTTCACCAAGACGAGCTGCTACCACTACTTCCACTGCCACTGCCTCGGCCGCTACGTCCGCCACTCTGAGAGCGAGCTCCGGCAGAGGGAGAAGGAGCTGGAGGAGGACAAGACCAGAGACCGGACGGACTATCAGGTCAGAGCCGGTCACACAAATGTTCCTGCGTCTTTTTCCTTCAGGAGGAATTAAACCGCTGACTCTTCCTCTAGGAGCTGTCTGTGGTGTGTCCGGTGTGCAGAGAGCCTCTAACGTACGACGCCGATCAGCTGCTCTCCTCCCCGGCGCCCCAGCTGCCCGAGGTAAACCGCCTCCCTCTGGTGGGGTGTTTGTAGCCGTTCTGGAGGTTTCACTGAATGAAACTCTCCTCGTCTTCCTCCCTCAGCTCGACGAAGCAGCGATCGGTTCGCGGTTCCAGCAGAAGTGGTTTGAACTCCAGAAGCTTCTGGAGAGGCAGAGGTCTAAAGGCGGGATCATCGACCCGGAGGAGGAGTCCAATCGTTTCCTCATCCACATCAACGAGGTGAGAATCCAACGGCTGCACATCGAACCTGAGAGGGAACACTCTTCATTTATGTTGTATTATATTATTATTATATAGTTATTCCTTTATTCTATTATTCTTATCCTACTGACTCCAGGACAGTTTCTGAGCTAGTTTAATCAGGGTATGTTTTAATGTAGTTAAAGGTTTGTTATTGTTAGTTTATTATTTACAATAATTAATCTTTCTTTAAGTGATCACATATAAATGTTCTGTTAATCTCTGTCATACTTTATATCACTGTCCAAAACAGAGACAGTTTGAACAAGTATTAACACAGTTCCTATATAATATAATATAATAATGTAATATAATAATATAACGTAATATATAATATAATGTAATATAATATAATATAATAATGTAATGTAATATAATAATGTAATATAATGATATATAATATAATATAATATAATATAATATAATATAATATAGTAATGTAATGTAATGTAATGTAATAATGTAATGTAATAATATATAATATAATATAATAATATGTAATATATAATATAGTAGATAAACATTGACAGTGATGCTTGCTGACTCCCTGCAGGCTCCGTCTGTAGAAAACGGGAACCTGGACGTAGAGGACCCTCCTGCCCCCCCGCTGCCGTCTGCTTCCAACGTCCCCTCCGATGAACCCGGCGTCAGGGGGGACCGGTTTGTTCCCGGACTGTCGCAGTGCAGAGGCGGTCCGGGCCAGAGGCGTCAGCACCAGGTGAGGGGGCAGCGGAGGGGGGGCCGGTCCAGACCCCAGCACAGGAGAGCCGCCCCCGTCACGGAGCACCTGGACAAACTGTCTCTGTCCTCAGACTGCACGGAGGGACCAATAAGAGCCAAAGCTCAGGGCGACCACGGCCAGCAGACGCAAGGACACGCAGAACTGTGTGAGAGCAGAGACGCAGAGCGACACGAGGCCCCGGGGCCTCCGGACCACCAGCCAGTCGACGCTGCAGGCGGCCAACGTGGGAGGAGACGGGGTCCTCACCGACCCTTCTCCCACAGCGGGGGGGCTCCGGCGCCTGCACACTGCCACTGGGACGGGCGCTCCTCGAGGAGCAGGGGAGGGGCCAATAACCTGTACAGCAGAGGAGGGGGGGCGCGGAGAGGTCACGGCAGGGGCTTCCAGCACAAGGCGGTGGAGAGAGAGAGAGGACGAGAGGAGGTGCTATGACAAAGGGCAACAGGAGGGCCAGTGAACAAATGTACGCGTGCCTCCGTCACCAGTTTGAACCCCCGTAGTAACCCTTCCTCCGCTGCGTCCCCGTTCTCCTGCGCTCTGGTTCGCACTCTCACGCACACTAACATCAGATACAGCTGGTTGATGCTTTTTGTTGTGCTGCAATATGACTCAAAGAACAACAAATTAAATCTTCTTTGGATGTCCGTGTGTCTTTGTTTCCTTTAATGTGCAGCTTTAAATCCTGTGGACAGTTTGAGAGATACTGAAGTGTTAGCAGAGCAATCCAGCAGACGGAGGACTGACGGCTCAGTTTATTTATATTTTCATACTCAAGTGTTAATTAATCAGTAATAATAATCAATATATGTATCAATGTGTAATATAACTGTCAGAGACCATATCGACTGCATGGTGGGTATTTTGATTTATATAACCTAATTTAAGTAAATTTAATGATTAAAAATGATGCAGTAAGCCTTTATTGTTCCTTTTATTAAATAATATATAATCTAATAATCTTATTTTACACTGTGGTTTTGCTACTTGTACTCTGGTGAAGAATCTGAATACGAGCAACGGAAGACTGGAACACAAGAATAGTTCTTTTCTGTTTATTTTAAGATTATTTGGGGGCTTTTTGTTGCCTGCACTGGGTAGGTGCAGCTGAAGAGTAACAGTAAATTTAGGGCCACAGGCTGGAATCGAACCCGGGCCACTTTAGGTACACGCTCTACCAGGTGGACTACAAAAGGCACCCAGAAAGGGGTTTGGTCAATGTTACAACCAGGCAGTCGCTTAATGGGCTTGAAAGCTGTTTTTAATTTGATAAATTACAAATTGTTTTATAGTGAATGCACCACATGTGCACAATATGAACAGTAGTTCTTAAGTTCTTATTATATACTGATTAAAATATATATTATGAGATAGTAACGCGTAGGCACAAGATAATTATCATCATTTCCATGCAGAGACTGTTGATTGTTTAATCATCATGTGTTTAAATGTGGTTTCCAGCATCATTTATTATCTAGAATCATCCCAAAACTGATTTCTTTTGATTTCAACCTGACTTATCAAAGTTTGTACATTTGTTCCACGATGACCGAAGATGATGAATTTAGTTCCAATCAAAGCCACTCTTTACACCTTGGAAACATTTTTACTCAGATGCTGAATCTGATCCTGAAAGACTCTTGTTTGACATTTGAACACATTTTTTCTTCACAGAAACAAATATTTGTTCACACTTTAATATTTGAGTCATAAAAACACTTTCCCTCTAACTGTGCTTGATGAAAAACAAGCAGCCACATTTGATCCTAAAAAGGTTCATTTTTTTCAGAGTTATAGAAGAAGATTCATTCTTTCTATCATTTCTTTCATCTCTACGTCTGCAGGCTGCACATTACCCTCACACATGATCCCTTCATCCCAGCATCCTTTGCTCTTCTCTTCCTTCAGCCTCCTCTTCCTCCTCTATTACAGTAAACACATCAGGTTGGTACTAACTAACATCAGCTGTGTGTGATCCTGTACAGACTGAACTATCTGGTCAGCAGTGAGACAGTTTCTCTCTCCCTCCTACAGAGGACACAGAGACACTGAGGAACCAGGACTGAACCCGAACCTGAACCCAGGATAAAGAGGTTCAGTGAATGTGGTGTTGAAGGTGTGGAGGTGGATCAGTGTGTCAGAGGAGACTGTGTAGAAGGACAGAGTGCCAGCAGGACAGTCCACATACACTGCTACTCTACCAGAGGAGGAGGAGGAGGAGGAGGAGGAGGAGGAGGAGGATGTTTTTCTCTTATTGTGATAGACACAGTAACCATTATAAGAACACTGCAGACTCCAGGACTGATCAGTCCATCCAAACAAACAGTCTTCACTGTTTCCTCTCCTCCTGATTCCTCTGTAACTCACTGATATATAAACCCATCCACTCCACTCGACCTCCCAGTAACAGCGACCAGTCAGACCATTTCTACACAGCAGCTGAGGATAGAAGTCAAATCTGTCTGGATGAACAGGATATGACTGATCCTCCTTCACATATGTCATCTTCCTGCTGTTGTCAGACAGTTTGATGTTTCTGTGTACTGTGTTTGTGTCGACTGTGAGTTCACAGGAATCTGATGGAGAGAACAAGACACAATACAGCTGCAGTTATTGATCTATCATCTGATCATTGATTGACACTTTGATGATGACATCAGAGCTGTGAATGAGTGATGTCACAGTGTGAAGATGGTTGAATGTGTGCTGCTTTGTTTTCACACTTACACTTCCTCAGACCTGGTCTCAACCATCGGACTCCAGCAGGCTCCACCCTGAAAGGAGGAGGGGGGGTCAGAGCAGCATGGAAACATGGACATTACATCGCTCTCATACACAGAGCTTATTCTCTACAAATGGACTTACATCTTCACATGGAGCACTTATTATTAATCAGCTGATAGTCTTTCAGTTCAGTGGAGCTTCTTCTGATTGGCCGATGGCTACAGCTCATTATGTTCACTTATTGATGATATATTATTATTATCAGTATTATATTGATGATCATCATAAAGTTCAGACTCAGTTTCCTCTACCAGTCAGTCAGTAAATGAAATGATTAAACCTGCATCAACTGATTTCTTTGTCCACTTGGGGTTCAGTTTATAAAGTAGTTGTGTCTAATGTAACCAGGTTGAAAGTATATCTTTATTTTCTTTGTTTGAAACAAAGTCCTGACAAATATCCAAGAATCTGAGTTTGATGAAGTTTAGAACATGTTTTGTACATTTGAACAGTATATTTGAACTGAAGTGTTAATACCTGTACTGTCACTTTAAGAGTCTGTGCTTTGCTAACTAGTTCACACTGTGAACAGATTAGAGCTCAAACTGGCCGTGTGATCATGTCTCTGTCCTCTAAAGCTGTTCTAGTCAATGAATTAATATCAGATTATGATATTGATTTACTGTCTTACTGAGACCTGGTTGTCCCACGAGGAGTATGTTAGCCTAAATGAATCCACCCCCCAGTCATATTAATACTCACATTCCTCGAGGCACAGGCCGAGGAGGTGGAGTAGCAGCCATATATGATTCGAGCGTTTTAATGGACCCTAAACCTAAACTAAATTATAATTCATTTGAAAGCCTTGTTCTTAGTCTTTCTTACCCGACCTGGAAAACACTGCAGTCAGTTCTATTTGTTATAGTGTACCGCGCTCCTGGACCGTACTCTGATTTTATATCTGAATTTTCAGAGTTTTTATCAAGTTTAGTCCTTAAATCAGATAAAGTAATTATTGTAGGTGATTTTAATATTCATGTGGATGTTAACAATGACAGCCTTAGTAACGCATTTATATCATTAATAGACTCAATTGGCTTCTGTCAGAGTGTAAATAAACCAACTCATTGTTTTAATCACACTCTTGACCTCGTTCTATCATATGGCATTGATATTGAACATTTAATAGTCTTCCCATAAAATCTGACTATTATTTAATAACTTCTGAATTCATATTATTAGAATCTAATAATAATAAATAATAATAAATAATCTGCTGTACTTTATAATCTAATAATTAGATTATAAGCCATTAGGCAAAACTTCCTACAGCAGATGTCTATCTGACAGTGCTGTAGCTAAATTTAAGGAGGAGATTCCCTCAGTGTTTAATTCAATGTCTGAATTTAACACAGTCCTATAATAACTTTAGTCCCTCCCAAATTGATAATCTTGTTAATAGTGCTGCAGGCTCACTATGATCAACATTAGACTCTATCGCTCCTATAAAAAGGAAATTATTAAAACATAGGAGACTAGCACCGTGGTATAACCACCAAACCCGCCAGTTAAAGCAAAAAACAAGGAAATCTGAAAGGAAATGGTGCTCTTCTAAATTATTAGAATATCGCTTGATTTGGCAAGATAATCTTAAACCCTATAGAAAGGCCCTCCGTAATGCCAGAGGAGCTTATTATTCAGTATTATTATTATTATTCATGTCCCCATAACCTTTAGTAGCAACGACTTTGTGAGCTTCTTTTATAATAAAATTATTACTATTAGAGACAAAATTAATAACCAAATGCCCTCAACAGGTATCACTGGCTCTCCAAGTTCAGGAACTTTAATTAATAAAAAGTCAAATATATATTTAGACTGTTTTTCTGTTATCGATCTTCATCAGTTAACTTCAATAATTTCTACATCGAAGCCATCAACCTGTCTGTTGGACCCGATCCCAACTAGGCTGCTTAAAGAAGTTGTTCCCTTAATTGGCACTTCTTTACTGGATATGATTAATCTCTCTTTATTATCAGGATATGTACCACAGTCCTTTAAAGTAGCTGTAATTAAACCCCTTCTTAAAAAGTCCACTCTTTACCCAGGGGTTTTAGCCAACTATAGACCGATTTCTAACCTCCCCTTCCTCTCTAAGATTCTGGAGAAAGTAGTCGCCAAAGAGTTGTGTGACTTTCTACATAGCAACAGCTTATTTGAGGATTTTCGATTTAGAGTTCATCACAGCACAGAGACAGCTCTGGTTAAAGTTAATACCTTCTGATTGCTTCTGACAATAGACTTGTCTCTGTACTTGTATTATTAGATCTTAGTGCTGCATTTGACACCATTGACCATGATATTCTTTTACAGAGACTTGAGCATCAAATTGACATTAAAGGAACCGCCTAAGCTGGTTTAAGTCATATTTATCAGATCGTTCGCAGTTTGTACATGTTAACGATGAATCTTCAATAAATACTACAGTTAGTCATGGAGTTCCACATGGTTCTGTACTTGGACCAATATTATTTACTTTATATATGATTCCCTTTAGGCAACATTATTAGGAATCACTCCATTAACTTTCACTGTTATGCAGATGATACACAGTTATATCTATCGATCAAGCCCGATGAAATTAATTCATTCACAACGCTGCAGCACGAGTACTGAGGAACTAGAAAAAGAGATCACATCTCTCCTCTACTAGCTTCTCTGCATTGGCTCCCTGTAAAATTTAGAAGAGAATTTAAAATCCTCCTCCTCACCTACAAAGCTCTTCATGGTCAGGCCCCTTCATATCTTAAAGAGCTCATAGTACCCTATTACCCCACTAGAACACTACGTTCTCTGAATGCTGGGCTACTTGTGGTAACTATAGTCTCTAAATGTAGAACAGGAGCCAGAGCCTTCAGTTACCAAGCTTCATCATTATTATAAGCCATTAGGCAAAACGCCTTTAGTTTTTCTGGACTAAAAGACTGATGGCAGATGACATTCATCAAAATATCCCGAACTATTTATGATATGAGCCCATAAACCTGCGGCCGTGATCCGCCTCATACCTGAGAGTGTCCAGTCTCCAGTGTGGATCCTCCAGCCCAGCAGACAGCTTTGTTGCTGAGTCTCCTGGATGATTGTAGCTCAGGTCCAGCTCTCTCAGATGGGAGGGGTTGGAGCTCAGAGCTGAGACCAGAGCAGCACAGCCTTCCTCTGTGATCAGACAACCTGACAGTCTGCAAACACACAAAACAACACATTACATAATAAACATGTTCAAGGAAAGAGACTCAAACTAAATAAACAAAACAATGTTTTAAAGCTACGGAAGCCGAGAACGGCCATGGATTTTTTTTTATTTTTATGCACTGTTATCTTGTGATAACGACTTATTAATTCGTTATTGTGACATAACAAAGATCGTTTTCTCGTGATAACAAATTAATTCATAATGTGTTTGTCTTGACTTCATACTAATGCGCTGCCACAAAGTTACGGAAGCCGTTCGTGGCAGCGTATTAGTTTGAAGTCAAGACGAACACATTATTAATTAATTCGTTATAACGAGAAAACGATCTTTGTTATGTCGAGATAACAAAATAATTAATTTGTTATTTCAACCTCAGGAGCCACTGGCTGTAGCTGTAGCTGACCGGTAAGTTACACTTTAAGTTAGTTTGTTTACTTGACTGGAAGCCGTTCGTGGCAGCTCTTGTAGGTTGAAATCAAGACGAACACATTATGAATTAATTAGTTATATCGAGATAACAAATTAATAAGTCGTTATCACAAGAAAAATCCATGGCTGTTCTTGGCTTCCGTATAAAGCACTGTTAGAAAGATTACAATTATATCCATCAACATAATTCAGGTTTAAAGTGGTTATCAGTTGAACAGGTTGACAAATTCTGACCTGAGAGTTTCCAGTTTCCAGTGTGGACTCTCCAGTCCAACAGAAAGCAGCTTCAGTCCTGAATCCTGCAGGTTGTTGTCACTCAGGTCCAGCTCTCTCAGATGGGAGGGGTTGGAGCTCAGAGCTGAGACCAGAGAAGAACAACCTTCCTCTGTAATCAGACAGCCTGACAGTCTGCAAACACACAAAACAACACATTACATGAACGTGTTCAAGGAAAGAGACTCAAACTAAATAAACAAAACAATGTTTTAAAGCAGCGGTCCCCAACCACCAGTCCGCGGACCAGTACCGGGCCGTGGGTCATTTAGTACCGGGCGGCACAGAAAAATAAATAAATAAATATCTTATTGATGATCAGAGTCTGAAAGATATTTTATTTTGAAAAATGACCGGATTCTCTCCCAATTACATCCGTCTGTACGTCTGTGCCTCTTGACACAGGTCAAGACGCTCGTCTCGGTCACAGGACAGTTACCCCAGTTAAGCCTTTAAGCTAGCAAAAAAAGAGTAAAAAACAAACGTCTGAGACGTCCTGAGATCGCTACAAAAGCACTGAAAACCCTGTTTCCCTTTCCAACATCCTATCTTTGTGAAGCGCGTTGTTTCTGCAGTGACAGCGGCTAAAACAAAATCACTGAATAGACTGTACATAAGGAACACACTTTGGGTGTCATTGTCTCCCATTACCTGTAGATTGGACCAGCTCGTTGCGGAGAAACAAGCTCAGGGCTCCCACTAATTCAGGGTAATGGTGAGTTGTATTTGTATGCACTTTATATTTGTTTTTATGCTGGTCGTATGATTTTATTTCGTCGTATTTATCGTCTACACCTTGAAGGCCGGTCCGTGAAAATATTGTCTTACGTGAAACCGGTCTGTGGCGCAAAAAAGGTTGGGGACCGCTGTTTTAAAGCAACTTTAGAAAGATTACAATTATATCCATAAACATAATTCAGGTTTAAAGTTGTTATCAGTTGACAAATTCTGACCTGAGAGTTTCCAGTTTACAGTGTGGACTCTCCAGTCCAACAGAAAGCAGCTTCAGTCCTGAATCCTGCAGGTTGTTGTCACTCAGGTCCAGCTCTCTCAGATGGGAGGAGTTGGAGTTCAGAGCTGATGCCAGAGAAGCACAGCCTTCCTCTGTGATCAGACAGCCTGACAGCCTGCAAACACACAAAACAACACATTACATAATAAACATGTTCAAGGAAAGAAACTCAAACTAAATAAACAAAACAATGTTTTAAAGCAATGTTAGAAAGATTACAATTATATCCATCAACATAATTCAGGTTTAAAGTGGTTATCTGTTGAACAGGTTGACAAATTCTGACCTGAGAGTTTCCAGTTTACAGTGTGGACTCTCCAGTCCAACAGAAAGCAGCTTCAGTCCTGAATCCTGCAGGTTGTTGTTACTCAGGTCCAGCTCTCTCAGACTAGAAGACTGGGAGCTGAGAACTGAAGAAAGAGGTTCACAGATTCTCTCTGAGAGGCTACATCCACCCAGTCTGTAGAGACAATGATCAACAATAAGAAAAATAACATTTGTGACCAGCACTTTATAACTCAGCCAAAACCAATAACACTTTAAATTAGTTCTGTAAAAATTATATCAGCTAGTGAGGAGCTCCCAATGTTAGTGATATATAATGTCTTAATAATCGGTGGATTAGTGGAATAAGTGGAAAAGATAGCAGAGTATTTAAGTGATAATACAGAAATCCAACTATTTCTGTACTTACAGAGCTTTGTTGGACGCTTTGACCACTGGCAGCAGCCTCAGAAGAGCCTCCTCTGAAGCAGAGTATTTCTTCAGGTCAAACACTTCCAGATCTTTTTCTGATGACAGTAAGATGAAGCCCAGAGCTGACCACTGAGCAGGAGACAGTTTATCTGTGGAGAGACTTCCTGAACTCAGGGACTGTTGGATCTCCTCCACTAGAGAACGATCATTCAGTTCATTCAGACAGTGGAACAGATTGATGCTTCTCTCTGCAGAGGGAGTCTCTTCGATCTTCTTCTTGATGTACTGGACTGTTTCCTGATTGGTCTGTGAGCTACTTCCTGTCTGTGTCAGCAGACCTTGTAGGAGATTCTGATTGGTCGGCAGTGAAAGACCAAGGAGGAAGCGGAGAAACAAGTCCAGGTGTCCTTGTTGACTCTCTAAGGCCTTGTCCACAGCACTCTGGTGGAAATATTTTAGTTTACGTTTGTCTTTGAAGACTTTAGACCTGGGTGTTGTTTGTTGTTCTGCCAGCAGATTGACTCCAGAGATGATGAATGTCAGATGGACATGAAGAGCAGCCAGAAACTCCTGAACACTCAGATGGACGAAGCAGAAGACCTTGTCCTGGTACAGTCCACTCTCCTCTTTAAAGATCTGTGTGAACACTCCTGAGTACACTGAGGCTGCTCTGATATCGATGCCACACTCTGTCAGGTCTGATTCATAGAAGATCAGGTTGCCTTTCTGCAGCTGCTCAAAAGCCAGTTTTCCCAGAGACTCGATCATCTTCCTGCTGTTTGGACTCCAGTGTGGATCTGTCTCAGCTCCTCCATCATACTTGATATTCTTCAGTTTGGACTGAACCACCAGGAAGTGGATGTACATCTCAGTCAGGGTCTTGGGCAGCTCTCCTCTCTTTCTGGTCTTCAACACATCCTCCAGAACTGTAGCAGTGATCCAGCAGAAGACTGGGATGTGGCACATGATGTGGACGCTTCGTGATGTTTTGATGTGGGAGATGATTCTGTTGGCCTGCTCTTCATCTCTGAATCTCTTCCTGAAGTACTCCTCCTTCTGTGGGTCAGTGAACCCTCTGACCTCTGTCACCATGTCAACACACTCAGGAGGAATCTGATTGGCTGCTGCAGGTCGTGTGGTTATCCAGAGGCGAGCAGAGGGAAGCAGGTTCCCCCTGATGAGGTTTGTCAGCAGCACATCCACTGAGGTGGACTCTGTAACATCAGTCAGGATCTCAGTGTTGTGGAAGTCCAGAGGAAGTCGACACTCATCCAGACCGTCAAAGATGAACACAACCCGGAACTCTTCAAACCTGCAGATTCCTGCTTCTTTGGTTTCAGTAAAGAAGTGATGAACAAGTTCCACCAAGCTGTACTTTTTCTCTTTCAGCACATTCAGCTCTCTGAAAGTGAATGGAAATGTGAACTGTAGGTCCTGGTTGGCTTTGTCTTCAGCCCAGTCCAGAGTGAACTTCTGTGTTAAGACTGTTTTCCCGATGCCAGCCACTCCCTTTGTCATCACTGTTCTGATTGGTTCATCTCTTCCAGGTGAGGGTTTAAAGATGTCTTCTTGTCTGATTGTTGTTTCTGGTCTGTTTGGTTTCCTGGATGCTGTTTCAATCTGTCTGACCTCATGTTCATCATTGACCTCTGCAGTCCCTCCCTCTGTGATGTAGAGCTCTGTGTAGATCTGGTTCAGAAGGGTTGGGTTTCCTGCTTTAGCAATCCCCTCAAACACACACTGGAACTTCTTCTTCAGGTTAGATTTAAGTTCACGCTGACAAACTCCAACGAGATGTTCTTAATGAAGACAGAAAATATGATCATTAAGTGATTGATAAACAAAATATGACAATTTCATTCCCCTAAAGCAGAAACATTTTCAGCTCAGATAGAAAATATCTATTTTGTTCTTCCTCACCGAGTGAGGTTTGAAAGAGAACATTTACATTTAGAAACTACTGAAACAGAAGTTAGCAACACATCAGCCAGAAGAAAAGGAGTGGTCTCTATTTGTATATTTAAATAAAAAAAAAATTTGTTTTTATTTTTAATAAAATCAATTATCATGGCATTGGTATGCATTTTAATTTGTGAGTTGTGACCAATTTTGGCTTTAAAGAACGAGTATGAGAATATATTTTGGTCCATCTGTTGAGACATCAGTAAATGTCTCATTTATCCAGCGAGTTCAATCTTTAGAGAAATCCTCTTACTGCTCTGCAGACAGTCAGCCAGCTCCTCCTGCTTCATTCTCCTCAGGAAGAGCAGTGTGATCTTCAGAAATGCCTCTCTGATGCTCCTCCTCTGCTCTTCATCCTCACCATCCAACACCTCCTCATCCTCCCTCTGACTCTCTAAGCATTCTGGGTAATCTGAACTCCGAACCTTCTGGATCTTCTTCAGCTCGTTCTTCACAAAAGTGACAATGTTGTCCTCCAGCAGCTGGAACAGAATATTATATGAATGACTCAATCAAAGTCAAATCATGGAAGCAAACATCAGATCCATGTTGGACAGACTGACAATCCACTGGTCTAAAAAGTGCAGCATGGAGATTATTGTGAACACAATAGATGTAAAAGTAGTTGTTGTCCATGTACAGACCATAAATATGGAGTCCAGGTGTGTTTGATGCTGCTGGGCAGACTGACCACTGGGAACCTCTGAGCTCTCCTGGTCCACTCTGTGGAGGAATCATGAAGAATGAGCTCACATTATGTCTGTCCACACAGAGACAAACACAAGGTAAAGGTCCATGAAGTGATATTTGGATGTGAACAGTGAATCTGATGACTCCCTGTAGTGGTAAAGGTTTACTAGTCCTGCTGATCCCACTGAGAATCAACAGCTCAGTTTGGTTCAGTCCCAACAGCTCTCACCAACCCCTCCATATAGCTCTCCCTCCCTCACTGTACACTGCTGAAGTGCCCTGGAGCAAGGCACCTAGAGCCTCCAGCTGCTCCAGTGGAGCTGCTCAGTGTCTGCTTGTATCAGACTGGTTGTACTGGGCAGCTCCCAGTGTGAATGTGTTTGACTGTGTAAGTGTGAGGCAGCTGCTGCTGAAAGAGTGCTCAGAGAACTTCATCTGAGTCAGTAAAGGTTGAAAAACTGGAGATCTCATAACTGAGAGTCTGATAAAAAGACATCATTTTATTTTTTTATTTCATCATCCGTCTGAAATCCTCACCTTTGATCAACAGAGTGGCGGCCATCTTTGAACTCTAAAGGAAGATCCATAGAGAGATCACTCTTCATGGACACACAGCTGGGTTCAGGTTTTTTCCTCCTGATAGAAAAACAGGATCAGTTCTGCACTGCACCCACAACACACTGAGACAGAACCTGCCAGTGACTGAATACACCGACTGTACACAGTGTATTTGTACCCAGGGAGTTCTTGGTTAGGATTTCTATAAAGTCAGTGTTTGATTTAGACATGTTTCACTGTGTATTTAAAGCTGTATTCAGTGCAGTGTGCAGTATAGGTGGGGAAATTATGGAGTGGATTGACCATATCGGTCCAAATAGGATAAAAAGAGGAACAGACGAGGTGTCAAAGCAGTGAGTTTCTATAAACTGCTGCAACTATTTGTTCACTGTGAAACTGAGGCTGTTGTAAATTGACACAAACCATCACCGTCCATTAAAAGACATTTTAAAACATTCAAAAAAAGAGATCTCACAACTGACAGTCTGATAAAAACACATCATTTTATTTTCACCATCAGTTTGAAATCCTCACCTTTGATCAACAGAGTGGCGGCCATCTTTGAAGTTTATAGGAAGAACCTTTGAGTCATCACTCTTGATGGACACACAGCTGGGTTCAGGTTCAGGACAGTCTGGTCTCTGATGGATCCTGATAGAAAGAAATTCATTAAAGCTCACATATTCAGAAACATTCTCACTGAATCAAAGACTTTGTGAAATGATGTATAATTTGAAATGTTTGAATACAGGGCTGGACAATAAGAACAATGTCTTCAGTTACTGACATTATGGACGTGTTACTGAACACAATTTACTGATGTCACACACTTCAACACACTGTCTGAATTCCATATAATTAAAGTGAGAGCAGCTACAACATCTAACCAGCGAGCAATCAGCTCCCAGTCCAGTCCAGAAGAGCAGAATGTGGAACTGGTCAGACTGGAATGAATCAGGACAAACATCAGCAGTGAGCAACATGAGGAAGGAAATCTGCTCTGATTGATTCAAACACATGTTACTGTTACATTTCTCATTATGAAGCTGAATGTTTCTCCTGATACTGATTTGAGATCAGATTGTCCAGCCCTGTTTGAATACTGACAACTACGTACTATAGCTCAGATAAATGTCTTTGTTTCAAATGGAGAATCAAAGCCTTTGTGACATGGAGAAGAGTCATGGACAGTTAGAGATCCTCATCTCACCTCTGAGCTTTGGTCCTTGTGTCATGTTCCCCACACTTTTGTTTTTTAGAGGGAGGGACCCCCTCCTCTCTGTCCTCACACTGATCCATAACAGAGCCCACACCTTCACACAGACACAGCAACCTGTTGGGAGAGATCACACATTATTTCCCATCATTCCTCTCAGTCACATGACAAACACACACAGCTCTGATTGGAGGAAACGGCTCATTCAGCTCAATACTAAATCCACTCATCTGACAGTTTCCATGGCAGAGTAGAAATGTTGTTGGCACTTTGAGCTGCAGTATCTAAGAAATGACATTCACAATGCTCTTTAGTCTGTGGGGTTGGTTGAAGACTAGAGGAATACACTTCATGTTGCTGTTTCACTTCTATTTGACTGACTTTGAAAAGCTCCTCAACAGTTGAAATGTTGCTCTTTTTCCAAGTCTACTATATCCAGTCAGAGCATGCAGTGGCAGCTAGTCCAATAATCCAAAATCAATCCTGTTACCTTGGCAGCTGCTGCTGAATTCACATCCACATCAGCTCCCAGAGACTTTCTACCTTCATCTGTAGAGGAAACACTGAGAGCAGAGCTGAAAGCATCAGTCCAATCACTGATCAGCACTGAGAACTCATCATCACTCATTCATCCTTTACATCAGTGGTTCCCAACCTTTTTCTATCACTGAGTAAACTGACGACCCCTGACTGAGGGACATACTTTATACATATTTCATATTATATCCAAAACTGTACAATCAACCCAAATATTGAACTCATTCTGATGAATTCTGAGCAGATTATTTCCTGTTTAGGGAACTTTTTATACAGTTTGTCTGTGTTATGTATCTTTTATCATTTTTAACAATCATAAATACTTAATATGCTTCTTTTTGGACAAATTCACTGTTTTCTTGTCCCTGATCTATTCATCTTCATTATCTGTCATCGATCTATTAGACAGTTTACTTTACATTGACTTTTCTTCACAGAAGTGAACCAGATGCTGAGATACAGGCCGACCTACAGACCCCCCATGAAGCTTTGGTGACCACTAGTGGGGGTCCCGACCCTCAGGTTGGAAACCACTGATTTACATCATTTCTCCTGTAAAACTATCAGCTGCTTCTCCACTGATTGGCTGCTTCTCTCTGTTTCCTCTCAGTGTCAGTTGAATCCCTTTGTCTTGTTGGACTGTTGCTCAGACTAAAGAAGCAGTTAGAAAACATGACTGTGAACTCTGGGAACTACTGATGGCCTTTTCTCATCACTGTCACACATTGCAAACTAATCAATACATGGATCAATAGTGGTTAGTTATTGGCCAGAGGAGATGCTGCTTGTTCTCATTGGTCAGTGTTGAGGAAGAATGAGAGCAGAAAGCTGCCATCAGCTGCTCTACTTCTACTATCAGTCCACTAGATGGCCTCATGGAGCTGCATTTATCTGACAGCTTTACTTCCTGCTTACTTTTCAAACATGGGATCAGTTTATAAAATAGAGTTCATTATTTTACATTGAAGCAGCCAAAAGTATTTGAAGTAGTTCATATTGGCTCCACCTGCAGCAACTCCAACATTAAAGTAGTGATTACATGTTAATGCATCAATAATAATCATCCACTAATATAATAATACAACACTGACAGAGGCCATTCTGTACACTGACTACTTTCACTTTACATACTTCAACTACATTGATAAGGTGAGCTCATAAAGACAGACAGAAATCATACAGTGAGTACTCTGAGTACTGTCAGTGAGTACTCTGATTACTTTGAACAGTGACACACTGACAGTAAGATGGAGGAAACTCTTCCTCCATGTTGGTTCTCAGTTGACTGTTAGTAGAGTTTTCTGCTCTTTCTACTGAACTAAACTAACAAGATGAACAAACAGTGAAAAGTGTCTCTTACTAACCTTCACATGGACAGAAGAAGAAGCTGCGACACGACGAGCTCACAAAGTGAAAGTTACCTGTGGACAGGGAGTGGCTGTGACGTCACGGTTGTCAGGGCAACGGCAGGAGTGGGGGATGGAAGTGAGGTAAGACTGAGGGAGTGTCTGCAGAGAGAGACTGGGAGCTTCCAGGTGAGGTTCCTCTGTTCCTCACAGCAGCAGGTTCAGCTGTGGGCGAGAACATCAACATGGCTCCGTTCCATTTAGCTACAGAACCGAATGGGTTGCAGCCGTTATCAGTTACACCTGTGAGTCCTTCCACTGATCACCTGCAGAGGTCAGCAAGTCACCTGAGACCGGAACTAATTAGACCCTGTTCAACCCGGTGTTTAAATAAAGTTTATACAAAAAAAACATGAAGATTAGCAAGAAATGATCATCAATATATGTATCAATGTATCAATGAATGAACTCTAAATGATTCATTAACAGACATAACTCTTCTTGTTCATTAGGGCTGCGATTAATGATCTTTTTCTTGATTCATTGATTCATTTGGTCCATAAAATGTTGATCATCGTTTCCTAAATGTCTCATTTTGTCCATAAAACAAAGATATTCAGTTTAATGTCATTGTACTAAAGGCTTTTATTTTGAAGGTGCGTTTTGGAGTCGAGTCAGGGACTTTTTTCTTTTCTGCCTTTACACCTTGACACACATGTGGGGACTTTCAGTATTTTTCAAATGTATTTAACTAAGGTTGTTGTTGTTTGGATTGTGTTTTATTGTGCTACTCCGAGTGTTAAGCGGATGCACGAAGTGAGTGTCGTTTGTATATCGTGTTAATTACGACGCACGTCGTTAAATCTCATGTGTGCTCTTCCGCCGATAGGTAACAGATGTTCGTGGTTTAACATTGTGTAATGATAAGAACACATTTTGTAGATCTTATCATGTGCAGACAGCAGGGGGCCGGAAGCGGTAGTACTTGTAACATGAATGAAGCTCACGCCTTTGATACAGTAAAGTTCTGTCTCTTTAAGGAACCAGTGTGTTGTTATTGAAGAACCCACAAACCCCAACAAAACACATTGTTTATGAGCATAATGTGAATGCTGATGACTGAGTGGTTTGAGTGTCCAGTGAGCTAACAGCAGTAGATGGAGCCATTGGACCAGTTAACCTATTATTATGGTTAATATGTATTTCTGTTGGTTTAAATGTCATTATTATTGTTACACATGTACAGGAGAGTTGTGTATGTTGTTCTGCTTGTGTAAGCACATTTGTTATTATGGAGATGAAGGTGTATGATGTGATTGTTACGACCCGGCTCCATTTGGAGAGCAGTAACATAGAATTGGAATTGGAAAAGAGATGGAATGAGACAATTGACAGGTTCAAGTTCTAATCAGGTGTTTAATTAACTACAGAGAGTGTGCTTGCACAATGAAATATAACAAAAGAGAGGCTGTACAGGTGCTGACAAATAACTAGTACACAAAATGAAAATGACTGAATCACACTAAAGAACAAAAAGAGATCAGCACCCATAAGCGTACAAACTAGTGAACAAAAAACAAACTAGCAGTTATTGAGCAACTTAAAAGGTCACAAAAGATTAAAAAGGCACTGGTTGAATCCACTCAGATAACAGCCAGGCAACACTAGAAAGTACAGACACTCTAACACAATGGTGTGCAACCAACAGCGAGGCGAACTGATCACACTCATCTAAACACATACTTTTCAAATAGAATTGAATTGAATTGAATTATTGTCAGTTTGATCACTTTTATATTTGTTGATGAAATGATTCTTTATAGAATAATTGATTTCCTCACTACAGCTGCTCCACAAGTTCACCTCTGACATCAGTCCTTAAAGCTGCAGATTCCTCTCAAATCATTTGGACTTTCTCTCATTTCAAACAACTTTTGGACTCTTTCAGCTCGTCATTAGTTTCTGACTTTATACCTGATCTGTGCTGGTTGAAAATCCACCAACTCTATGAATCCCACAGCCTTTCATTGAACAAACAGCTGAGTTGGTTCTTGATCAGTAGTTTGGTTTACACTTCTTATGTCTCTCTGTTCAAATGTAAAAATCTGATTAGTGTTTGTTTGATATGAGTTTCCCCAAACGAGCACACAGTCAGTGATGTATGGAAGTAGAAGTGAACAATACAAAGTGGAGAATGAAGCTGGATTTAACTAATCCTTCATTTTATACAGTGTTGGATCCATTTGGACAGTTTTGCTTTGACATTATTAAAGTCCAAGCATTTTGAGCAGCCGATTTAAGTGTCTCTTGCTAAGAATTGCTCCATGCCTAACCGCTAGTGACTGAAGAGTGTCATTGTAATTCAGTCCTATATTAAAATAAAATAAAATTAATTCAAACTTGTCCATGTTAACAATCAACAGTCTCTGCATGGAAATGACTACAATAATTATCTTGTGGCCAGGCGTTATTTTTTTTTTTATCCAATGTCACCAGGGGGGCTCTGTAATTATATTAATAAATATGTGTTTTAAAATGTGTTTTATTTGTAACCTACACATTCACAATGTGCATAAAGTGTGAAAAAAACACATATTTCTTTCATCTTAACCCCTAAAATATGAATCCAGATAAAAACCGCTAGGACTTATGGGAGCTGTAGTTGTTGAACGTTGACGCAGGCGCATGCCGGGAGGAAGAGAGGCGGAACCTACGCAACGTTCCACCGGCGCCATCTTGGCTGTTGTATTTGTTGTTAGGAGACCTGCCCCTCTGAAGTATCTGCGCAGGGTCGCACAGGCGTGTTGTTGTTTTCAAAACGGCCGAGGTGATGACTGGCGGGAGCGAGTTTCACAAGAACTACAGTAACAGCAAGGACTCTGATCCCAGAATGGACGTGGACATGGATTCTGGTCATATGGAGAGCGAGCGGGGGGAGCTGGACGGTAGTATCCCGGCGGCGTGCTCCTCTAACGGCAGTGGCGGGGAGGACGACGAGGCGGAGGCCGTTGGACGTTCGAGAGAAGCCGGGGGCTGTAGTAGTCACCACACGCCGGACGGAGGCGTGTTTTGCGGCGGCAGGGAGCAAGAGGTGTCGGTGGAAATTGGAGAGACGTATTTGTGTCAAAGAGCCGACAAGACATGGCGTGAGTGACTCCTCTGTTCACCATGTTTCAGTCAGCGGGTTAACGGCAGGCTGCTCTTCTGTTTGGAGACATTCTCACCAAACTCCATTCAATATTTTACGTTTTTTATTGATTATTTTAAATACGTGCGTGTTGAATACGGCCTGTGTTTTAGCAATGGTCATTGGGGCTTTCTGGGACATTCGGCGGAGATGATCAAACTATAACAATATAAACAAACAGGCCAGGCTGTTATAAAAGTTGATATTTCACTGCAGTGAATCGCCCAACGTTGCAGTTTGGAGGATTATGTGATCGCCGAATTGAATAATAGTTCAGTTCATTTCAAGACACGTTTTCTCAGGTTGAAATTACAGTAAGTATGTTTGCTCCTGAGGAAGGAGGTTTTAAAGTGGTAGAAATCTGAATGGAGTTTGGTGAGGACAGCAGAAGATGATGCTGAGCTTGCGTTTGAATTGCAGCATCACATTTTCGAGTTTGTCCTAAAGACACAAATACTAAACCCAACATATATGAACAGAAACAGCGTTACATAACAGACATTCACTGCACATACACAGGTACACACACCTTGCTCACCTTAGAAACAGCAACGAAACAAGAGTACTGAAGATTATTAAGTCAACAAAAATTAAAAACAGAAACAGAAAGTAGAAGATTATTCCAGTCAGATGGAGCATTATTTTGAAAAAAATGGTAGCCGTATTGGACAAACCTAATGGACCCTGTTCCCCTTTCAGATACAGCGGAGGTTATTCAGTCCCGACTGAACGAACAGGAGGGCAGAGAGGAGTTCTACGTGCACTACGTCGGATGTGAGTTCACCACCAGATGTTGACATGTTCAGATATTCACACATCTGTCCCTCTCACCTGCTGCTTTACTGTGATCTCCATCTCCTTTTTCTTATTTTTTGTGGCGTGCAGTCAACCGACGGCTAGATGAGTGGGTGGGAAAGGCCCGCCTGGCGCTTACCAAGACAGTGAAGGATGCGGTGAGGAAGAGCACGGAGATCGGGGGCGTCGGTGATCTGGGCGAGCAGCCCGAAAGGAAGATCACTCGAAACCAGAAGCGCAAACACGACGAGATCAACCATGTGCAGAAGGTGAGTGTGTCTCACGCTGTTTGTGGTGGCGCTCTGTGTTATGGACGTTTATCTAAAGGAGTTTTCCTCCGCAGACGTACGCGGAGATGGACCCAACGACAGCGGCGTTGGAGAAGGAGCACGAGGCGGTAAGTGGACTCTGTGCTCTTCAGGTTCAGCTCCCTCACTGCCGTGTCCTCCACATTCATCGTATCCTCTCTCGCCCCGTCTCTCCCTCAGATCACCAAAGTTAAATATGTGGATAAGATCCAGATCGGAAACTTTGAGATCGACGCCTGGTACTTCTCGCCGTTCCCCGAGGACTACGGCAAACAGCCCAAGCTGTGGATCTGCGAGTACTGCCTCAAATACATGAAGTACGAGAAGACCTTCAGACATCACCTGGTCAGTTCAGTCACAGCTGCTGCTCCGTCCTTTGAGTCTAAGAGTGGAGAGAAGTTTCATTTAGTTCAGTTGAATGTTTTTTTTTATTACGAGAATAAAGTCGTAATATTATGAGAACTGTCAGTTTGTTGGCTCAGTCAGTAAAACTGTTTAACGATGAAATGATCAATACGTTAGTTTACCTGTTGACTGTACGACTGAGACAAACAGGCTGCTGGGCTCAGACTGAGGCTGCTGATTGGTTGCTTACGTCAGATCTTGATAACTATAGAAGCTTTTTTATCATTAAGACGACTTTTGTTTCATATTAGTACGACTTTATTCTCGTAATTTCCAAAATGTATTTATTTATTTATTTTTCCTCTTAGTATGGCCCTTATACTCAGTCGTATTTATGGGATGTTTGTTTCACCCGTTTTTATCGCTGTCTCCTCAGTCGCACTGTCAGTGGAAGCAGCCTCCAGGCAAAGAAATCTACAGAAGGAGCAACATATCGGTGTATGAAGTGGACGGGCGGGACCACAAGGTGAGCACACCTGGAGATACAAACTGTTAAATAATAAAGGAAATCAGTTGCTTCTGTAAACAGAGATTTCTTTGTGATGTTTATGGTTGTGAGTTTCGTTGTTGTGTCTCTGTTTGCAGATCTACTGTCAGAATCTTTGTCTACTAGCAAAACTATTTCTGGACCACAAGACGCTTTATTTTGACGTGGAGCCCTTCATCTTCTACATCCTCACTGAAGTCAACAAACAGGGAGCGCACATCGTCGGCTACTTCTCCAAAGTAAAGACTCTCCTCTGATGTTTCTGATGTTAGATCTGTGTTAAAGCTGCAGTGTGGACACAGTTCTGTTTACATCCCTGTATGTGTTTGTCTATTGATCAGTTGGAGAACAGAACCGTGTTACAGTTCAATCAAATGACTTCAGCAGAATCACACAGTTTATGTGGAGAGAACTTTAAAGTGGAATCATTAACAACTTCAATCTTTCATTTTGTTTTGTCCTGCAGGAAAAAGAGTCTCCTGATGGGAACAATGTGGCGTGTATTCTCACGCTGCCGCCTTACCAACGCCGAGGCTACGGGAAGTTCCTCATAGCTTTTAGTAAGTGAGACAGCCTAATAGTGTGTGTGTGTGTGTGTGTGTGTGTGTGTGTGTGTGTGTGCAGCCGCCCTACAGCTAATGATTAAATACATTCAGAGGTGAACATTGAGCCAACCTCTTGTTCAAATTCAAAAACATCAGCTCACTTTACACAAATGTTTTTCCATAAATGAACAGACAGCTCATGTTGTAATGTTTAAATAGACACATTGGAAGGGTGTGTGTGATTATGGAGAGAGATTATGAACCTGCTCGCTGCCATCGCTCCATCTGAAGTGAAACTGTTGGACTGTGTATCTCAGGTTACGAGCTGTCTAAGCTGGAGAGTGCAGTGGGTTCTCCGGAGAAGCCTCTGTCTGATCTGGGGAAGCTGAGCTACAGAAGTTACTGGTCCTGGGTCCTGCTGGAGATCCTGAGGGACTTCAGAGGAACGCTGTCCATCAAAGACCTCAGGTAGACACTCAGACATCTTCCTTTATAACCACAATCCTCCAGTTAGTCCACACTGTTCTGTAGCTCTGATTGGTGCTCACATTAGCTCCTCCTCCTCCCCCCCGCAGTCAGATGACCAGCATCACGCAGAGCGACATCATCAGCACGCTGCAGTCGCTCAACATGGTGAAGTACTGGAAAGGCCAGCACGTTATCTGTGTGACGCCCAAACTGGTGGAGGAGCATCTGAAGAGCGCCCAGTACAAGAAACCGCCGATCACAGGTCAGTGAAACACCTGGAGATAATGTGTGTTGTCCTGGTAATGTTTGATCTCTTGTGGGCTGTGTGAGAGGAGAACTGTAGTGAAGTGAAGTCAGTCTGCTGGAGACGAAGATAAACCAGCTGAGACTCTTCATCACCACCCTGCATCCATAAAGAGGAAGAAAACTGGAGTTCAATGTGTCGTTAGGCTCGATGGAGATGGTCGGACAACAGCAGCCTTTAAATGTTTACTTCCTGTTAGATCATCTGTAGGCTGCCTGTAGTTTTTAGACCACGTTTGGATACATAAATAAACTTTATTATTATTATTATTATCAAGCACACAGGATGTGTTTCACAGATTAAACCTTCATTGTAATCTACAGTCACAGAAAAATTAGGAAAACGTCCAAACCAGGTGTTTCCCATGATGCCCTGGGTCGTGATGGTGTCTCCTCCTCTGGGTCAGTTTGACAGCTGCAGCCTCCTCATTGTCTCTCCCAGACTAATGCCAGTCAATCAGCCATCAGACACTGGATCACAGACCCTCTCTGTATGGGAATGTTTGTTTTATTGGTGATTTGATTCTTTTTCCTTCCTTTAATTCCTTTATTTTCTCTGTTTGAAGGCCAGTTGCAGTGTGGATTGGGTTCCCTCAGTGGGTCGGGGTTAACTGTTGGATATTTGTGTGTGTGTGTAGTTTAATATTCACGTTGAATAACAATAAAAGGTCTTTGTCTCCGTTGTCTCGCTCACGCTGTGTCTCGTCTCCTCCACAGTGGACACTATGTGTTTGAAGTGGGCGCCTCCTAAAAACAAACAGGCCAAGTTGTCCAAGAAGTGAGAGCGGGGAGGGGGCGGAGCCTGTGACGCTGCGTCCGTCCGTCACCGTCAGTCGACCCGTGCATATTGTTCTCCTTCATCTGCTGTTGTTAAAAACTCTCTGTATATAGCTGTTAGCAGCATCTGTCAGTATTTTCTTAAAATATATTTTAAAAAATCTCTTTGTGTCGTCTCCTCGTTCCTTCAGTCTGTTTTATCTTTAAAGTTTCACACACAACAAACCACATTTACCTCAACAATAGAGCTGCAGTGGAGAATCAGTTCATTGATTGTTGCCAACTATTAAATAATTAAATATTATTCATGGATTTTTAGGAAAAAAATAATCCAAAATTTTCTGATTTCAGCTTCTTAAATGTGAATATTTTATAGTTTCTTCAAAAACTGAATATCTTTGTTTTATGGACAAAATGAGACATTTAGGAAACGATGATCAACATTTTATGGACCAAATGAATCAATGAATCAAGAAAAAGATCATTAATCGCAGCCCTAATGAACAAGAAGAGTTATGTCTGTTAATGAATCATTTAGAGTTCATTCATTGATACATTGATACATATATTGATGATCATTTCTTGCTAATCTTCATGTTTTTTTTGTATAAACTTTATTTAAACACCGGGTTGAACAGGGTCTAATTAGTTCCGGTCTCAGGTGACTTGCTGACCTCTGCAGGTGATCAGTGGAAGGACTCACAGGTGTAACTGATAACGGCTGCAACCCATTCGGTTCTGTAGCTAAATGGAACGGAGCCATGTTGATGTTCTCGCCCACAGCTGAACCTGCTGCTGTGAGGAACAGAGGAACCTCACCTGGAAGCTCCCAGTCTCTCTCTGCAGACACTCCCTCAGTCTTACCTCACTTCCATCCCCCACTCCTGCCGTTGCCCTGACAACCGTGACGTCACAGCCGCTCCCTGTCCACAGGTAACTTTCACTTTGTGAGCTCGTCGTGTCGCAGCTTCTTCTTCTGTCCATGTGAAGGTTAGTAAGAGACACTTTTCACTGTTTGTTCATCTTGTTAGTTTAGTTCAGTAGAAAGAGCAGAAAACTCTACTAACAGTCAACTGAGAACCAACATGGAGGAAGAGTTTCCTCCATCTTACTGTCAGTGTGTCACTGTTCAAAGTAATCAGAGTACTCACTGACAGTACTCAGAGTACTCACTGTATGATTTCTGTCTGTCTTTATGAGCTCACCTTATCAATGTAGTTGAAGTATGTAAAGTGAAAGTAGTCAGTGTACAGAATGGCCTCTGTCAGTGTTGTATTATTATATTAGTGGATGATTATTATTGATGCATTAACATGTAATCACTACTTTAATGTTGGAGTTGCTGCAGGTGGAGCCAATATGAACGACTTCAAATACTTTTGGCTGCTTGAATGTAAAATAATGAATTCTATTTTATAAACTGATCCCATGTTTGAAAAGTAAGCAGGAAGTAAAGCTGTCAGATAAATGCAGCTCCATGAGGCCATCTAGTGGACTGATAGTAGAAGTAGAGCAGCTGATGGCAGCTTTCTGCTCTCATTCTTCCTCAACACTGACCAATGAGAACAAGCAGCATCTCCTCTGGCCAATAACAAACCACTATTGATCCATGTATTGATTAGTTTGCAATGTGTGACAGTGATGAGAAAAGGCCATCAGTAGTTCCCAGAGTTCACAGTCATGTTTTCTAACTGCTTCTTTAGTCTGAGCAACAGTCCAACAAGACAAAGGGATTCAACTGACACTGAGAGGAAACAGAGAGAAGCAGCCAATCAGTGGAGAAGCAGCTGATAGTTTTACAGGAGAAATGATGTAAATCAGTGGTTGCCAACCTGAGGGTGGGGACCCCCACTAGTGGTCACCAAAGCTTCATGGGGGGTCTGTAGGTCGGCCTATATCTCAGCATCTGGTTCACTTCTGTGAAGAAAAGTCAATGTAAAGTAAACTGTCTAATAGATCAATGACCAAACATCAGGGACAAGAAAACACTGAATTTGTCCAAAAAGAAGCATATTAAGTATTTATGATTGTTAAAAATGATAAAAGATACATAACACAGACAAACTGTATAAAAAGTTCCCTAAACAGGAAATAATCTGCTCAGAATTCATCAGAATCAACTTCAACTTCTTGCAGCTACTGAGTTCAATATTTGGGTTGATTGTACAGTTTTGGATATAATATGAAATATGTATAAAATATGTCCCTCAGTCAGGGGTCGTCAGTTTACTCAGTGACAGAAAAAGGTTGGGAACCACTGATGTAAAGGATGAATGAGTGATGATGAGTTCTCAGTGCTGATCAGTGATTGGACTGATGCTTTCAGCTCTGCTCTCAGTGTTTCCTCTACAGATGAAGGTAGAAAGTCTCTGGGAGCTGATGTGGATGTGAATTCAGCAGCAGCTGCCAAGGTAACAGGATTGATTTTGGATTATTGGACTAGCTGCCACTGCATGCTCTGACTGGATATAGTAGACTTGGAAAAAGAGCAACATTTCAACTGTTGAGGAGCTTTTCAAAGTCAGTCAAATAGAAGTGAAACAGCAACATGAAGTGTATTCCTCTAGTCTTCAACCAACCCCACAGACTAAAGAGCATTGTGAATGTCATTTCTTAGATACTGCAGCTCAAAGTGCCAACAACATTTCTACTCTGCCATGGAAACTGTCAGATGAGTGGATTTAGTATTGAGCTGAATGAGCCGTTTCCTCCAATCAGAGCTGTGTGTGTTTGTCATGTGACTGAGAGGAATAATGGGAAATAATGTGTGATCTCTCCCAGCAGGTTGCTGTGTCTGTGTGAAGGTGTGGGCTCTGCTATGGATCAGTGTGAGGACAGAGAGGAGGGAGTCCCTCCCTCTAAAAGCACTCTGTGTGGGGAACATGACACAAGGACCAAAGCTCAGAGGTGAGATGAGGATCTCTAACTGTCCATGACTCTTCTCCATGTCACAAAGGCTTTGATTCTCCATTTGAAACAAAGACATTTATCTGAGCTAAAGTACGTAGTTGTCAGTATTCAAACAGGGCTGGACAATCTGATCTCAAATCAGTATCAGGAGAAACATTCAGCTTCATAATGAGAAATGTAACAGTAACATGTGTTTGAATCAATCAGAGCAGATTTCCTTCCTCATGTTGCTCACTGCTGATGTTTGTCCTGATTCAATCCAGTCTGACCAGTTCCACATTCTGCTCTTCTGGACTGGACTGGGAGCTGATTGCTCTCTGGTTAGATGTTGTAGCTGCTCTCACTTTAATTATATGGAATTCAGACAGTGTGTTGAAGTGTGTGACATCAGTAAATTGTGTTCAGTAACACGTCCATAATGTCAGTAACTGAAGACATTGTTCTTATTGTCCAGCCCTGTATTCAAACATTTCAAATTATACATCATTTCACAAAGTCTTTGATTCAGTGACAATGTTTCTGAATATGTGAGCTTTAATGAATTTCTTTCTATCAGGATCCATCAGAGACCAGACTGTCCTGAACCTGAACCCAGCTGTGTGTCCATGAAGAGTGATCTCTCTAAGGGTCTTCTTATAGACTTCAAAGATGGCCGCCACTCTGTTGATCAAAGGTGAGGATTTCAAACTGATGGTGAAAATAAAATGATGTGTTTTTATCAGACTCTCAGTTGTGAGATCTCTATTTTTGAATGTTTTAAAATGTCTTTTAATGGACGGTGATGGTTTGTGTCAATTTACAACAGCCTCAGTTTCACAGTGAACAAATAGTTGCAGCAGTTTATAGAAACTCACTGCTTTGACACCACGTCTGTTCCTCTTTTTATCCTAATTGGACCGATATGGTCACTCCACTCCATCATTTCCCCGCCTATACTGCACACTGCACTGAATACAGCTTTAAATACACAGTGAAACATGTCTAAATCAAACACTGACTTTATAGAAATCCTAACCAAGAACTCCCTGGGTACAAATACACTGTGTACAGTCGGTGTATTCAGTCACTGGCAGGTTCTGTCTCAGTGTGTTGTGGGTGCAGTGCAGAACTGATCCTGTTTTTCTATCAGGAGGAAAAACCTGAACCCAGCTGTGTGTCCATGAAGAGTGATGCTCTATGGTTTTAAGGTTCAAAGATGGCCGCCAATCTGTTGATCAAAGGTGAGGGATGATCAAATAAAAAATTAAATGATGTGTTTTTATCAGACTCTCAGTTGTGAGATCTCCAGTTTTTAAACCTTTACTGACTCAGATGAAGTTCTCTGGCACTCTTTCGCAGCAGCTGCCTCACACTACATCAAACACATTACACTGGGAGCTGCCCAGTACAACCAGTCTGATACAGCAGACACTGAGCAGCTCCACTGGAGCAGCTGAGGCTCTAGGTGCCTTGCTCCGGCACTTCAGCAGTGTACAGTAGGGAGGGGGTATATGGAGGGTTGGTGAGAGCTGTTGGGACTGAACCAAACTGAGCTGTTGATTCTCAGTGGGATCAGCAGGACTAGTAAACCTTTACCACTACAGGGAGTCATCAGATTCACTGTTCACATCCAAATATCACTTCATGGACCTTTACCTTGTGTTTGTCTCTGTGTGGACAGACATAATGTGAGCTCATTCTTCATGATTCCTCCACAGAGTGGACCAGGAGAGCTCAGAGGTTCCCAGTGGTCAGTCTGCCCAGCAGCATCAAACACACCTGGACTCCATATTTATGGTCTGTACATGGACAACAACTACTTTTACATCTATTGTGTTCACAATAATCTCCATGCTGCACTTTTTAGACCAGTGGATTGTCAGTCTGTCCAACATGGATCTGATGTTTGCTTCCATGATTTGACTTTGATTGAGTCATTCATATAATATTCTGTTCCAGCTGCTGGAGGACAACATTGTCACTTTTGTGAAGAACGAGCTGAAGAAGATCCAGAAGGGTCTGAGTTCAGATTACCCAGAATGCTTAGAGAGTCAGAGGGAGGATGAGGAGGTGTTGGATGGTGAGGATGAAGAGCAGAGGAGGAGCAGCAGAGAGGCATTTCTGAAGATCACACTGCTCTTCCTGAGGAGAATGAAGCAGGAGGAGCTGGCTGACCGTCTGCAGAGCAGTAAGAGGATTTCTCTAAAGATTGAACTCGCTGGATAAATGAGACATTTACTGATGTCTCAACAGATGGACCAAAATATATTCTCATACTCGTTCTTTAAAGCCAAAATTGGTCACAACTCACAAATTAAAGTGCATAACAATGCCATAATTAATTTTATTAAAAGTAAAAAAAAACAATAATATTTTATTTAAATATACAAATAGAGACCACTCCTTTTCTTCTGGCTGATGTGTTGCTAACTTCTGTTTCAGTAGTTTCTAAATGTAAATGTTCTCTTTCAAACCTCACTCGGTGAGGAAGAACAAAATAGATATTTTCTTTCTGAGCTGAAAATGTTTCTGCTTTAGGGGAATGAAATTGTCATATTTTGTTTATCAGTCACTTAATGATCATATTTTCTGTGTCTTCATTAAGAACATCTCGTTGGAGTTTGTCAGCGTGAACTTAAATCTAACCTGAAGAAGAAGTTCCAGTGTGTGTTTGAGGGGATTGCTAAAGCAGGAAACCCAACCCTTCTGAACCAGATCTACACAGAGCTCTACATCACAGAGGGAGGGACTGCAGAGGTCAATGATGAACATGAGGTCAGACAGATTGAAACAGCATCCAGGAAACCACAAAGACCAGAAACAACAATCAGACAAGAAGACATCTTTAAACCCTCACCTGGAAGAGATCGAACCAATCAGAACAGTGATGACAAAGGGAGTGGCTGGCATCGGGAAAACAGTCTTAACACAGAAGTTCACTCTGGACTGGGCTGAAGACAAAGCCAACCAGGACATACAGTTCACATTTCCATTCACTTTCAGAGAGCTGAATGTGCTGAAAGAGAAAAAGTACAGCTTGGTGGAACTTGTTCATCACTTCTTTACTGAAACCAAAGAAGCAGGAATCTGCAGGTTTGAAGAGTTCCAGGTTGTGTTCATCTTTGACGGTCTGGATGAGTGTCGACTTCCTCTGGACTTCCACAACACTGAGATCCTGACTGATGTTACAGAGTCCACCTCAGTGGATGTGCTGCTGACAAACCTCATCAAGGGGAAACTGCTTCCCTCTGCTCGCCTCTGGATAACCACACGACCTGCAGCAGCCAATCAGATCCCTCCTGGGTGTGTTGACATTGTGACAGAGGTCAGAGGGTTCACTGACCCACAGAAGGAAGAGTACTTCAGGAAGAGATTCAGACACAAGAAGCAGGCCAGTAGAATCATCTCCCACATCAAAACATCACGAAGCGTCCACATCATGTGCCACATCCCAGTCTTCTGCTGGATCACTGCTACAGTTCTGGAGGATGTGTTGAAGACCAAAGAGGGAGGAGAGCTGCCCAAGACCCTGACTGAGATGTACATCCACTTCCTGGTGGTTCAGTCCAAACTGAAGAATATCAAGTATGATGGAGGAGCTGAGACAGATCCACACTGGAGTCCAGACAGCAGGAAGATGATCGAGTCTCTGGGAAAACTGGCTTTTGAGCAGCTGCAGAAAGGCAACCTGATCTTCTATGAATCAGACCTGACAGAGTGTGGCATCGATATCAGAGCAGCCTCAGTGTACTCAGGAGTGTTCACACAGATCTTTAAAGAGGAGAGAGGACTGTACCAGGACAAGGTCTTCTGCTTCGTCCATCTGAGTGTTCAGGAGTTTCTGGCTGCTCTTCATGTCCATCTGACATTCATCATCTCTGGAGTCAATCTGCTGGCAGAACAACAAACAACATCCCGGTTGTCTAAAGTCTTCAAAGACAAACGTAAACTAAAATATCTCCACCAGAGTGCTGTGGACAAGGCCTTAGAGAGTCAACAAGGACACCTGGACTTGTTCCTCCGCTTCCTCCTGGGTCTTTCACTGCCGACCAATCAGAATCTCCTACAAGGTCTGCTGACACAGACAGGAAGGATCTCACAGACCAATCAGGAAACAGTCCAGTACATCAAGAAGAAGATCGAAGAGACTCCCTCTGCAGAGAGAAGCATCAATCTGTTCCACTGTCTGAATGAACTGAATGATCGTTCTCTAGTGGAGGAGATCCAACAGTCCCTGAGTTCAGGAAGTCTCTCCACAGATAAACTGTCTCCTGCTCAGTGGTCAGCTCTGGTCTTCATCTTACTGTCATCAGAAAAAGATCTGGACGTGTTTGACCTGAAGAAATACTCTGCTTCAGAGGAGGCTCTTCTGAGGCTGCTGCCAGTGGTCAAAGCCTCCAACAAAGCTCTGTAAGTACAGACAGAGTTGGATTTCTGTATTATCACTTAAATACTCTGCTATCTTTTCCACTTATTCCACTAATCCACCGATTATAAAGACATTATATATCACTAACATTGGGAGCTCCTCACTAGCTGATATCACTTTTACAGAACTAATTTAAAGTGTTATTGGTTTTGGCTAAGTTATAAAGTGCTGGTCACAAATGTTATTTTTCTTATTGTTGATCATTGTCTCTACAGACTGAGTGACTGTAACCTCTCAGAGAGAAGCTGTGAAGCTCTTTCTTCAGTTCTCAGCTCCCAGTCTTCTAGTCTGAGAGAGCTGGACCTGAGTAACAACAACCTGCAGGATTCAGGACTGAAGCTGCTTTCTGTTGGACTGGAGAGTCCACACTGTAAACTGGAAACTCTCAGGTCAGAATTTGTCAACCTGTTCAACTGATAACCACTTTAAACCTGAATTATGTTGATGGATATAATTGTAATCTTTCTAACATTGCTTTAAAACATTGTTTTGTTTATTTAGTTTGAGTCTCTTTCCTTGAACATGTTTATTATGTAATGTGTTGTTTTGTGTGTTTGCAGGCTGTCAGGCTGTCTGATCACAGAGGAAGGTTGTGCTTCTCTGGCCTCAGCTCTGAGCTCCAACCCCTCCCATCTGAGAGAGCTGGACCTGAGCTACAATCATCCAGGAGACTCAGCAACAAAGCTGTCTGCTGGGCTGGAGGATCCACACTGGAGACTGGACACTCTCAGGTATGAGGCGGATCAATACAGTAGTAGTAGTCAGGTGACAAAGGAAAGGTGATGAAATTTCAGTTTTTCTGGACCGATGTCTTGTTTCGACATTGGAAAATAGGACAGTGGTTTATCCTGATGGGTTGGTGAGCATCATGGCGCGTTGATATTTGTCAATGTTGTCACACTGCAGGTTTATGGGCTCATATCATAAATAGTTTGGGATATTTTGATGAATGTCATCTGCCATCAACGTGTGGTACCTTTTAGTCCAGATCAACTAAAGACGTCACCTAAACTACAATTCAGTTTAGTTCAGTTTTATTTGTATGTCACCATTTCATAAAATAAGTTAACTCAGGACAGTTTACAAACAGAGCACGTCTAGACCGAACTCCTTATAACATTATTTACAGAGACCCAACAGTTCCCACCATGAGCAAAACCTTGGAGACAGCAGCAAGGAAAAACTTCCTTTTCGGCCATGACAGACAGACAGACAGACAGACAGACAGAGAGAGAGAGAGACAGACAGACAGACAGACGGTAGAGAAGGTCAGAGACAAAGGTGCACAGCAACAACTAGCAACTACACTACACTAAAAGAAATGAATGAAGAAGATGATGACAACGACAATGATGGACAATAATAATAGTAACTATAATAATGATTATAATAATAATAATAATAATAATAATACTATCAGTAATTTTGAGGCTCCACCAGGATCCATGAGAACCTGCGAGAGAAGAAAGCACAAGAACTCCGGGGAAAAAGTGAAGTTAGTAACATGAATTAATGGGAACATGAATGAGTGCAGGAAGAGAGAGAAAGGAAGAGAGGAGCTCAGTGCTTCATGGGAAATCCCCCGATAGTCTAGGCCTATAGCAGCATAACTAAGGGATGGTTCAGGACTCACCTGATCCAGCCCTAACTATAAGCTTTATCAAAGAGGAATGTCTTAAGCCTACTCTTAAATGTGGAGAGGGTGTCTGCCTCCCGAACCACAACTGGAAGCTGGTTCCACAGGAGAGGAGCTTGGTAACTGAAGGCTCTGGCTCCTGTTCTACTTTTAGAGACTATAGGAACCACAAGTAGCCCAGCATTCAGAGAACGTAGTGTTCTAGAGGGGTAATAGGGTACTATGAGCTCTTTAAGATATGAAGGGGCCTGACCATGAAGAGCTTTATAGGTGAGGAGGAGGATTTTAAATTCTCTTCTAAATTTTACAGGGAGCCAATGCAGAGAAGCTAGTACAGGAGAGATCTCTTTTCCTAGTTCCTGTCAGTACTCGTAATTGATTAATTTCATCGGGCTTGATCGATAGATATAACTAGGTATCATCTGCATAACAATGAAAGTTAATGGAGTGATTCCTAATAATGTTGCCTAAGGGAGCATCGGATAAGTATGACTAAACCAGCTTAGTGCGGTTCCTTTAATGCCAATGTAACCGGGCCCAATAGAGGACTCGGCCCAAATTGATAAGTATAGATCGACAACCCCACCTTGGGACTTTCACCCAAAGAGTTAAAACGTGAAATTGATAAGCCATATATGATTCGAGCGTTTTAATGGACCCTAAACCTAAACTAAATTATAATTCATTTGAAAGCCTTGTTCTTAGTCTTTCTCACCCAAACTGGAAAACACTGCAGCCAGTTCTATTTGTTATAGTGTACCGCGCTCCTGGACCGTACTCTGATTTTATATCTGAATTCTCAGAGTTTCTATCAAGTTTAGTCCTTAAATCAGATAAAGTAATTATTGTAGGTGATTTTAATATTCATGTGGATGTTAACAATGACAGCCTTAGTAATGCATTTATATCATTAATAGACTCAATTGGCTTCTGTCAGAGTGTAAATAAACCAACTCATTGTTTTAATCACACTCTTGACCTTGTTCTATCATATGGCATTGATATTGAACATTTAATAGTCTTCACACATAATCCTTTCCTATCTGACCATTATTTAATAACTTTTGAATTCATGTTGTTAGATGATAAGCCATTAGGCAAAACTTCCTACAGCAGATATCTATCTGACAGTGCTGTAGCTAAATTTAAGGAGGAGATTCCTTCAGTGTTTAATTCAATGCCATGTCTGAATTTAACAGAATCCTATAACGACTTTAGTCCCTCTGAAATTGATAATCTTGTTAATAGTGCTACAGGCTCACGACGATCAACATTAGACTCTATCGCTCCTATAAAGAGGAAATTATTAAAACATAGGAGACTTGCACCTTGGTACAACCACCAAACCCGCCAGTTAAAACAAATAGCTAGGAAATCTGAAAGGAAATGGCGCTCTTCCAAATTATTAGAATATCGCTCAATTTGGCAAGATTATCTTAAAACTTATAGAAAGGCCCTCCGTAATGCCAGAGGAGCCTATTACTCAGCACTAATAGAAGAAAATAAGAATAACCCTAGGTTCCTCTTCAGCACTGCAGCCAGGCTGACAGAGAGTCACAGCTCTATTGAGCCACATATCCCCATAAACTTAAGTAGCAATGACTTCATGAGCTTCTTCTATAATAAAATTATTACTATTAGAGAAAGAATTAATCACCAACTGCCATCAACAGTTATCAGTGGCTCTCCAATTTCAGGGACTTCTGTCAATGTAAACTTAGATAAATATTTAGACTGTTTTTCTGCTATCGATCTTCATCAGTTAACTTCAATCATTTCTTCATCGAAGCCATCAACCTGTCTATTAGACCCGATCCCAACTAGGCTGTTTAAAGAAGTTGTTCCCTTAATTGGCACTTCTTTACTGGATATGATTAATCTTTCTTTATTATCAGGATATGTACCACAGTCTTTTAAAGTAGCTGTAATTAAACCCCTTCTTAAAAAGCCCACTCTTGACCCAGGGGTTTTAGACAACTATAGACCGATTTCTAACCTCCCCTTCCTCTCTAAGATTCTGGAAGTAGTCGCCAAAGAGTTGTGTGAATTTCTACATAACAATAGTTTATTTGAGGATTTTCAGTCAGGATTTAGAGTTCATCATAGCACAGAGACAGCTCTGGTTAAAGTTAATAATGACCTTCTGACTGCTTCTGACAATGGACTTGTCTCTGTACTTGTATTATTAGATCTTAGTGCTGCATTTGACACCATTGACCATAATATTCTTTTACAGAGACTTGAGCATCAAATTGGCATTAAAGGAACAAGTGGTTAAGTAATTAGTAACATAATATCAATAAAACTACAGTTACATGGAGTTCCACAAGGATTGGAAATTTATTTTTTCTTTTAAACTTTTTACATATTATAAAGCCAGAAATTAATCAATTATCTAAATTACAAACATGTCTTAAGGACATAAAATCCTGGATGACCTGCAATTTTCTGATGTTAAACGAAAAAAAAAAGAAATTCTTGTTCTTGGCCCCAAAAACCTTAGAGACTCACTGTCTAAAGATATAGTTACTCTAGATGGCATTAACTTGGCCTTTAGCACCACTGTCAGGAATCTTGGAGTTATCTTTTATCAGGATTTGTCATTTAACTCCCACATAAAGCAGACCTCTAGGACTGCCTTCTTTCATTTACGTAATATTAGAAAAATTAGACACATCCTATCACAGACAGATGCAGAAAAACTAATCCATGCATTTGTTACTTCAAGGCTGGATTACTGCAACTCTTTATTATCAGGTTGCCCCAATAAGTCCATTCAAACGCTCCAATTAATTCAGAACGCTGCAGCACGAGTACTGACAGGAACTAGAAAAAGAGATCACATCTCTCCTGTACTAGCTTCTCTGCATTGGCTCCCTGTAAAATGTAGAATAGAATTTAAAATCCTCCTCCTCACCTATAAAGCTCTTCATGGTCAGGCCCCTTCATATCTTAAAGAGCTCATAGTACCCTATTACCCCTCTAGAACACTACGTTCTCTGAATGCTGGGCTACTTGTGGTTCCTATAGTCTCTAAAAGTAGAACAGGAGCCAGAGCCTTCAGTTACCAAGCTCCTCTCCTGTGGAACCAGCTTCCAGTTGTGGTTCTGGAGGCAGACACCCTCACCACATTCAAGAGTAGGCTTAAGACATTCCTCTTTGATAAAGCTTATAGTTAGGGCTGGATCAGGTGAGTCCTGAACCATCCCTTAGTTATGCTGCTATAGGCCTAGACTATCGGGGGATTTCCCATGGTGCACTGAGCTCCTCCCTTCCTCTCTCTTTCTGCACTCATTCATGTCCCATTAATGCATGTTACTAACTTCACTTCTTCCCCGGAGTTCTTGTGCTTTCTCGTCTCGCAGGTTCTTGTTGATCCTGGTGGAGCCTCCTGCCATGGTCCTGCTAGATTGCCATTGCCAATACTGTTGTTGCTTTGCACCTGTCTGTCTGTCTCTCGCTCTCTCTGTCTCTCTCTCTCACCCCAACTGGTCGAGACAGACGACCACCCACCTAGAACCGGAGGATCTGTCCTAGGTTTCTGCCTTTTAACAGGCAGTTTTTCCTTGCCCTTGTCGCCAAGTGCTTGCTCATGGTGGTACTGTTGGGTCTCTGTAATTAATGTTTTAAAGAGTTCGGTCTAGACCTACTCTATTTGAAAAGTGTCCTGAGATAACTTCTGTTATGAATTGGCGCTATACAAATAAAATTGAATTGAATTGAATAAGTTATTACCAACCTGGGGATTCCCACTACCACAGGTAAGACCACATAAAAGATCAGAGACAAGGCTTTTGATCTTTGAGCAGCTCAAAGTAATTTATTACAAAGACAATAACACAACTGCAAGCCAAACATAACTATAAAAATAATCTAGAAACATAATCAATGCACAAGCAAAAGGATAAATGACCAATAATACTGGAAACACAAAAGGAGAGTAGAGTTTCGCTTATGGGTGGGAAACTATTGGTAAATAGTGGCTGCAGTCCATAGTTGTACAGGGTGGATCTTATAAAAGGGGCTGTAAATAAACATTTCAACACGCCAATATAACAAAATAAAACCCAAATAACACACTTAAAAGTACATGCAATGTTATAAAAAAAAGGAGCCACCTATTATACGTCACCACCTCTGGACCAAAATAACCCGAACCACTATCAAGAAATCTCTATGGTTAAAATGTTATGTCAATTAGGTTTCCTAAAATCGAAACCAAATTAAAAACCCCTAAAAACGAAACACAATATTCAAAGGAATAAAATCTCCTCATATGCTACTATAAAACAATAAAGGTCGTAACAATAAACAAACAGAAAAGGATGCAAATCAAAATTAAAGCTGCAAGCAGCGTTGGGCGGGACCTCGCACTCCACGCAACTCGGGGCGTGCTGTGGCCGCGTCTAATGCCGTCGTAACACGTGTGGACCACAACATGAGCAGCACTTACTTCCTGTTGCCAGTAGGTGGCGCTCTCACTATTACTGAATATTATCACATAGGCATGTTCAAGGCGGGACTCTTATCGAACATGTGAAGTTTTGTTGCAGTCGGATCATGTATGCAGAAGTTATGACGAATCCCTCTTTTTATGGCGAAGGATCGAAATTGGATGCCACGGGACGCCACGCCACGGGCACAATGTTCAACGTAAATAGCACAACTTTTAATGGTGAATGTGTTTAGATGGGTGTCTCCAAGTGTGGAGTCGATCCGATAAATTCCCTAGGAGGAGTTCGTTCAAATACGTGTGCAAATCGCCAGAAAGGAACGCTAAATCCAAAATGGCCGACCTCCTGTTGGGTTTGAGGTATGGGTCCAAGAGCCTTTTCTGCTTCTTTTATCAACATACACATGCGTACCAATTTTCGTACGTGTCGACCTTACGCGTCTTGAGGGCTGATTCGGGGGGCGGGGCATAGCCATTTGGCGGCGCCTGTGCACAGGGACAATTGCATACCGGTATTTTCGCTACGTTTGAATTTTGTGCAATCTTCCCTGACTTTTCGAGCACGTTGTGGGGCCGCCAAATATGCGATCGAAGGGGCAGAAAAATAATAATTCCTAGGGAAACAATAGGGCCTTGCACTGGTCGGTGCTCGGTCCCTAATAAGTCTAAAATATTAAAACAGGTAGGCTACGTTAGTGCGTTAATAAATCAGACTAGGCGAAACAGTAGTGGCAGTCTGTGCTGTGTAAATACAAAAACAGCGGTTAGTATTTGTCCCGATACGGTTAGATGTAAACCAGAGGACAATAAGACTGGTAAACTACCAAAGAAAAAGAGATTCGGAAGCGGGTGCACGACAAACATTTACATGCTTCACCAGCTGTCTTTCCCCGAGACCTCGCAGACCCAGCACAGACCACACAGAGCGTCAATCTCAACCAATGGACTCACACCATGCAGCAGCAGCAGCGGAAAGAGGAAGCTCGGAGCGGAACGGGGGGGGAATTATTTTGGGGAAAAAAAAAGGGGAACTCACCCCACGGGGGGGGAAACTAAACACGGGGAAAAAAAAAAATTGAAAAAAAAGGGTGAAAAAAAAACAATGAAAAGGAGGAACACACACAAAAAGCAATTAACAAATTATTTATTAAGGAAAGAGGAAGCTCTAAGCTAAACTAACGTAGTATATGAAATCAGTAGGATCAGTGGTTTAAGTGAGTGCATGAGTGGAGAAGTGTATGAGTGCTGTGTTGTAATAAGATACAGCAACACAATCAGAACATCAAACCAAAAACCAGACAGCGTCTCAGGGAGGGAGAGGGGGTGAGCTCCCAGGTTTTTAAAGCAGGAGCCTAGGTGTGCCGGATTTGCTGACGACCAATTTGCATGCTCAAGTGTCTCTGTAAAAGAATATTATGGTCAATGGTGTCAAATGCAGCACTAAGATCTAATAATACAAGTACAGAGACAAGTCCATTGTCAGAAGCAGTCAGAAGGTCATTATTAACTTTAACCAGAGCTGTCTCTGTGCTGTGATGAACTCTAAATCCTGACTGAAAATCCTCAAATAAACTATTGTTATGTAGAAAGTCACACAACTCTTTGGCGACTACTTTCTCCAGAATCTTAGAGAGGAAGGGGAGGTTAGAAATCGGTCTATAGTTGGCTAAAACCCCTGGGTCAAGAGTGGGCTTTTTAAGAAGGGGTTTAATTACAGCTACTTTAAAGGACTGTGGTACATATCCTGATAATAAAGAAAGATTAATCATAGCTAGTAAAGAAGTGCCAATTAAGGGAACAACTTCTTTAAGCAGCCTAGTTGGGATCGGGTCTAACAGACAGGTTGATGGCATTGAAGAAGAAACTATTGAAATTAATTGATGAAGATCGATAGCAGAAAAACTGTCTAAATATATATCTGAGTTTACATTAGTTAAAGTTCCTGAACTTGGAGAGCCAGTGATACCTGTTGAGGGCAGTTGGTGATTCATTTTGTCTCTAATAGTAATAATTTTATTATAAAAGAAGCTCATAAAGTCGTTGCTACTGAGGGTTATGGGATATGAATAATAATAATAATACTGAATAATAGGCTCCTCTGGCATTACGGAGGGCCTTTCTATAGGTTTTAAGATTATCTTGCCAAATTAAGCGATATTCTAATAATTTGGAAGAGCGCCATTTCCTTTCAGATTTCCTAGCTTTTTTTGCTTTAATTGGCGGGTTTGGTGGTTATACCACGGTGCTAGTCTCCTATGTTTTAATAATTTCCTCTTTATAGGAGCGATAGAGTCTAATGTTGATCGTAGTGAGCCTACAGCACTATCGACAAGATTATCAATTTGGGAGGGACTAAAGTTATTATAGGACTCTGTTAAATTCAGACATGGCATTGAATTAAACACTGAAGGAATCTCCTCCTTAAATTTAGCCACAGCACTGTCAGATAGACATCTGCTGTAGGAAGTTTTGCCTAATGGCTTATAATCTAATTATTAGATTATAAAGTACAGCAGATTATTTATTATTATTAGATTCTAATAATATGAATTCAGAAGTTACTAAATAATAGTCGGATAGGAAAGGATTTTATGGGAAGACTATTAAATGTTCAATATTAATGCCATATGATAGAACAAGGTCAAGAGTGTGATTAAAACAATGAGTTGGTTTATTTACACTCTGACAGAAGCCAATTGAGTCTATTAATGAAATAAATGCGTTAAGGCTGTCATTGTTAACATCCACATGAATATTAAAATCACCTACAATAATTACTTTATCTGATTTAAGGACTAAACTTGATAAAAACTCTGAGAATTCAGATATAAAATCAGAGTACGGTCCAGGAGCGCGGTACACTATAACATAATGTGCAGTGTTTTCCAGGTCGGGTGAGAAAGACTAAGAACAAGGCTTTCAAATGAATTATAATTTAGTTTAGGTTTAGGGTCCATTAAAACGCTCGAATCATATATGGCTGCCACTCCACCTCCTCGGCCTGTGCCTCGAGGAATGTGAGTATTAATATGACTGCGGGGGGGGGGGGGGGGTGGATTCATTTAGGCTAACATACTCTTCGTGGCACAACCAGGTCTCAGTAAGACAGTAAATCAATATCATAATCTGATATTAATTCATTGACTAGAACAGCTTTAGAGGACAGAGACCTGATCACACGGCCAGTTTGAGCTCTAATCTGTTCACAGTGTGAACTAGTTAGCAAAGCACAGACTCTTAAAGTGACAGTACAGGTATTAACACTTCAGTTCAAATATACTGTTCAAATGTACAAAACATGTTATGAACTTCATCAAACTCAGATTCTTGGATATTTGTCAGGACTTTGTTTCAAACAAAGAAAATAAAGATATACTTTCAACCTGGTTACATTAGACACAACTACTTTATAAACTGAACCCCAAGTGGACAAAGAAATCAGTTGATGCAGGTTTAATCATTTCATTTACTGACTGACTGGTAGAGGAAACTGAGTCTGAACTTTATGATGATCATCAATATAATACTGATAATAATAATATATCATCAATAAGTGAACATAATGAGCTGTAGCCATCGGCCAATCAGAAGAAGCTCCACTGAACTGAAAGACTATCAGCTGATTAATAATAAGTGCTCCATGTGAAGATGTAAGTCCATTTGTAGAGAATAAGCTCTGTGTATGAGAGCGATGTAATGTCCATGTTTCCATGCTGCTCTGACCCCCCTCCTCCTTTCAGGGTGGAGCCTGCTGGAGTCCGATGGTTGAGACCAGGTCTGAGGAAGTGTAAGTGTGAAAACAAAGCAACACACATTCAACCATCTTCACACTGTGACATCACTCATTCACAGCTCTGAGGTCATCATCAAAGTGTCAATCAATGATCAGATGATAGATCAATAACTGCAGCTGTATTGTGTCTTGTTCTCTCCATCAGATTCCTGTGAACTCACAGTCGACACAAACACAGTACACAGAAACATCAAACTGTCTGACAACAACAGGAAGATGACATTAGTGATGGAGTATCAGTCATATCCTGATCATCCAGACAGATTTAACTACTGGTCTCAGCTGCTCTGTAGAAATGGTCTGACTGGTCGCTGTTACTGGGAGGTCGAGTGGAGAGGAAGAGTTTATATATCAGTGAGTTACAGAGGAATCAGCAGGAGAGGAAACAGTAGAGACTGTTTGTTTGGAGGGAATGATCAGTCCTGGAGTCTGTACTGCTCTGATGGTGGTTACTCTGTCTGGCACAATAACAGAGAAACATTCATCTCCTCCTCCTCCTCCTCCTCCTCCTCTGGTAGAGTAGCAGTGTATGTGGACTGTCCTGCTGGCACTCTGTCCTTCTACACAGTCTCCTCTGACACACTGATCCACCTCCACACCTTCAACACCACATTCACTGAACCTCTTCATCCTGGGTTCAGGTCTTACAGCTCTGGTTCCTCAGTGTCTCTTTGTCCTCTGTAGGAGGGAGAGAGAAACTTTCTCACTGCTGACCAGATAGTTCAGTCTGTACAGGATCACACACAGCTGATGTTAGTTAGTACCAACCTGATGTGTTTACTGTAATAGAGGAGGAAGAGGAGGCTGAAGGAAGAGAAGAGCAAAGGATGCTGGGATGAAGGGATCATGTGTGAGGGTAATGTGCAGCCTGCAGACGTAGAGATGAAAGAAATGATAGAAAGAATTAATCTTCTTCTATAACTCTGAGAAAAATGAACATTTTTAGGATCAAATGTGGCTGCTTGTTTTTCATCAAGCACAGTTAGAGGGAAAGTGTTTTTATGACTCAAATATTAAAGTGTGAACAAATATTTGTTTCTGTGAAGAAAAAATGTGTTCAAATGTCAAACAAGAGTCTTTCAGGATCAAATTCAGTATCTGAGTGTAGCGCCCCTAGTCTGACTAGAAGAACTCACTATAGACACCTACACTCTTACTAGGTTCGGTGAGTTGGACCTCTATATTATTCAAATGAGGGAGCGTGAAGTTGAAAAGTTTACAATTTATTGCCTCACACAGTAACTATTTGTATTTTTTTATTTTCCATATACTGCCAAACAAATAGAGCTCTTTCACAGAAAAATAAAATAAAATAAAAAAGTTCCGTTCAAGTTGCTCTTCTTTCCTGGCTCGCCACCGAACCTCCACTGGTTCGGATCCGGATCAAGTCCTAATCCGGCAAATCCAAAAACCAATCTACACATAGAGTGCAGAAAACATAACCATTACTCTCAATCACATCATTCTACTTTCACTTTTCACCCTAAATATCTTCTATATCTATACCCAGATGCAGGATATACAGCATTCAAGTCATTGTAAATGAGTCTGTATACATTTACAGTACTGTAGAAGTATTTTTACCATGACGAGTATTTATCATGAACTTATATTTTAACATAAATGCACTTATTTATATTTTTAAACAGCTCTTTTAATCACTATTTCTCTTTTTAACTCTTTTTATCCATAAATGAACAATATTAAATTACTCCTTTTTAACCAACTTTAATATTTATACAATTACATTGCAATATAACACCTTATATACATCTCAGTTATCAGAAAACAATGATCACAACCATATTACACTTATAATTACTAATATTATAATAATAATAATTATATTATTAATACCTGAGCTAGCGATCTTTTTAAAGTCAGTTTGTTCACAATGATACAAACAGTACCAAGGTGAGTTCAAACATTAGGAAACATTCCTGTAGCTCCGATTGGTTTAATAAAGTATCTCAATGAAAGGCATCTTCACACAACAAGCTACATCAACAGCTAATAACGGACGAGGCCTCTTAGCATGTAGCAACCAGGCTAACCGGAGTTTCTCTCAGAGGCTCACTCAGTGAAGCTCCTCTTATCCACATAATGTACAATTCTTGTTCCTAATGAGCAACACACGTATTACACAGTGCTTTGATTGGAACTAAAGTCATCATCTTTGGTCATCGTGGAACAAATGTACAAACTTTGATAAGTCAGGTTGAAATCAAAAGAAATCAAAGTTTTGGGATGATTCTAGATAATAAATGAGGCTGGAAACCACATTTAAATGATGTCAAAGCAAAACTGTCCAAATGGATCCAACACTGTATAAAATGAAGGATTAGTTAAATCCAGCTTCATTCTCCACTTTGTATTGTTCACTTCTACTTCCATACATCACTGACTGTGTGCTCGTTTGGGGAAACTCATATCAAACAAACACTAATCAGATTTTTACATTTGAACAGAGAGACATAAGAAGTGTAAACCAAACTACTGATCAAGAACCAACTCAGCTGTTTGTTCAATGAAAGGCTGTAAGATTCAGAGAGTTGGTGGATTTTCAACCAGCACAGATCAGGTATAAAGTCAGAAACTAATGACGAGCTGAAAGAGTCCAAAAGTTGTTTGAAATGAGAGAAAGTCCAAATGATTTGAGAGGAATCTGCAGCTTTAAGGACTGATGTCAGAGGTGAACTTGTGGAGCAGCTGTAGTGAGGAAATCAATTATTCTATAAAGAATCATTTCATCAACAAATATAAAAGTGTTTCTTGGGAATTGTTGTTTATTTGATATTTAGAGGAATTCCACAAGTCTATGAATCGTTTTAGGTCTCAAACAAAGAGAAACTATAACTACCAGCTAATGAAAGTCCAGGTTTAATATGTGTGTGTGTGTGTGTGTGTGTGTGTGTGTGTGTGTGTGTGTGTGTGTGTGTGTGTGCAGTCAGTTGATGGTCTGTAACTGTAAGAATGAACACAAGGGGGCAGCAGTGGTCTGACTCTGATGGGTTTAAAGAAAGTAGTTCCAGTTGACCTCAGTGTGGTACAGTGATATATAATATATATATATAATATTATGTTGAATATGACAGAGAAGCTCAGAGATAATCAGATTGTAACGAGGGAGGAACTCTCTCTCTCTACGTGGTGCGTTTGATGTCTCATATTTAAGCTCTTCCTGCTCCCATTCTTTGGATAACTGGGCACAAACATAAATATATATCAGGGTGGAAATGTACTAATACGTGAGATAGAAGGAAGGAGTCATTAAAAGTAGAAAAGTAAAGATACACACAGTCATATGTTGTCTCAGCCTTTATAGTTTGTTCCAGGTCTCAATGTGATCAGTGCTCTTACAGTCTTATTTATTAGTTATTCATAATAATAGTACATGATGATAGAAAACATACAGAAACTATATATGATTGTATTTATAGCTTTTATACCAGTTTTATATATTTATATTTTATCATTACTGACTGATTTTTATTACCTGTAATATATAATTTTATGTGACTTATGATTTTTGTTTAATCTCTAAAACACTTTGAGCAGCATTTTATGTATGAAAGTTGCTGTATTAATAGTTTATTATTAGTATTAGTAGTTTTTATTGTAAAGGGTAGGTACTTTTGTTTCTGTGAGTAAATTAATATTTATATTCATCTTTGGCAGCGATTCATCAAATGTGCAACTTTCTATATATAATTTCTGTAATATAATATAGTCAGAATTCAGTCTACAGTGTTATAGATATTACTGCTGTCATTCTTCAAGAAGAAATATTTTTATATACTAAATGTTTAAAGTTGAAATACTTGTTTCAGCATTCATACGACCGTAATCATTAACGAATGGAGAGACTAATAAATTCACCAAGAAAGTAAAAAGGGAAGAAATAAAATCCTCAAACTAAAATAATAAACATTAAATAAATAAATGGACTCACAACAGCTGCTTTAATGTTAAAGAACACAATAAAACCAGTTTATTTCATTCAATAGAAGTGTTTAAATGGATTATAAGTACAACATTTGACCAACATTTCAAATAGTTTTAGTCATTTTAAGTGACACTGACTTAATTTTATATTTTTTATTTGTACTGTGAAAACAAAATACCTTTTTAAAAAGTTATTAATCAGGAATGTTTCTGTGAGAAGTTTTTGTAACTCCAAAAGAATAGTTTAAATCGAAATTTTTAAGTAACATAAACAAGATTTTGTAAGTTGATTAAGAAGCTTTTACTAGTTATTTTAAGTGACACTAACTTAATTGTTTTACAGCAGTTATCTTTCAGCTTATTGGTGCAACACCGCCACCTTCTGCTCCGGAGTGAGCATCAGAAAACAGACTAAAATAACTTTACCCTAATGGTCTGTTCCTGTTTATCTATCATAGAAACCCCTTATCCCTTTAAAAAGACCAACAATCCCCGACAACCTGCTCTCTCTCAATCCTTTTAATGGTAGTTCCTCCACCTCTAATTCCCTCAGTTTTATCCCCCATCACCTCTCTCTCTCTCTCTCTGTCTCTCTCTGTCTCTCTCTCTGTCTCTCTCTCTCTCTCTCTGTGTCTCTCTCTCTCTCTGTCTCTCTCTCTCTCTCTCTCTCTCTCTCTCTCTCTCTCTCTGTGTCTCTCTCTCTCTCTCTCTCTCTCTCTCTCTCTCTCTCTCTGCAACCTCCTACAACTCAAACCAACGTGCTTCCACAGTTACAACAACTTATCACGTTACAGTGAAGTCGTCGTCTTCATGCTGAGGAGGACTGGAAGGAGTCCATGGGAGTGTTTTCCCATCAGAGCCGTCGCTGTCAGACGGACATAAACACAGATCACAGACACATGGACGTCCCTTAATCTCTCTCTCTGGAACACTTTCTGTTTATGTTGTGTAAACAGGAGTTGTGAAACCTCCTCATGTGAACATGAACTGGACGTAATCAGGACACTGAAGTCCTAACAACACCGACGGAGATCCCAGGATCTGTAAACCAAATGTTTGTAACGGACATAGAGACAGATACAAAGTGATGGTCGGTGTCACATGCTCGCTGACAGCAGCTATCTCTGCTGCCACACCAATAATAATTGGCTCTGTGCTTTCAGCTGCGTGTCATCGATCGACTGTATTGATGATTCCATCACCGCTGGCTGTGGGTGCTCTCCGCCGCAGATACCGAGCACTTCAATAAGTACGACCCCGAGAACGAGTTGAGACATTTAACTGAATAAAAAGGCTGGAGAGCTTCGATATCTTCTGATTCCCCTTGAAATCAATGAAACAAGGCGGTATAAACACTCCTGCTTCTGTCCACAGGGGGCGCCAGAATCAACACAATATGAAAGGTCCTTGTAGCTGCTTTAACTACTTTAACAGGAGATGGTTGGATGCAAAAGTTTTGGCACAAATATCAAATTTTTGTGATTTTTTCCCAACCTGGGGATTTTAAGATGTGTAAGAAAACTTAAAACTTATACACAGTTGGACAATATCTCAGCATTTTATTATGTTTTATAGTTTTGATGGTTCTTAAAGATCTAAATTAACTGTAAATGTTCACAGAGCATTCACTCTCTGATGAACAGCCTCATTCTGAATCAGAAAGGTTCAAACAACCAAACGTTAGAACGATAAGAAAACACTGAATCTGTAAAAAAAAAGACTGTTAAGTCTGTATGATTGTTAGAAATTATACAAATACATAATACAGACAGAAGATTGAATTAAAAGTTTCTAAAAATATCAAGAAAACTCATTTCTGATCAACATTCACAGGAAATAATCTGCTCAACATTCATCCAAATCTCAGATTTTACACAAACGTTTCTGAGTTCACTGTTTGGGTTCATTGTTTAGTGTATGAGCCGTTCTCTACTGTTATTGTTATTGTTGAATATAATATGAAATATCCATAAAATAAGTCAGTTTACACAAAGATAAAAAAGGTCCTTTAAGGAAAAAGGTTGGGAACCAGTGCTCTAGGATGTAGAACATAAAATATATAGATTTAGCAAACATTCAGGCAGAGTTAATGTCATAAATTGAACATACAAAATAAAAACATCATCGTATAGTTCTGTAATATTCTTGCATTCAGAGCTCCTTCTTACATTTTCAATCCACCGCGAGCTCCCAAAACCTTCTGCTGGGTCTCTTCAGGTTGTCTGTGGTGGATTTCCTCCACCTGTGCAATGTTTCCTGGCTGCAACACAACCCCAAAGCATGATGGATCCAGCGCCATGTTTAACAGCGGGGGGGCGTTATTCTCCTTTATTCTCTGCAAACATTGTGGCCACAGAGTCGTATATTAACTCCATTACTGTGAGTCTGTGCTGTTACATTAATACAGGAGTGTGAGAGAAAGTACACCGGCACAACATAAAGGGAGATTCTGTTTTTATTTTCAAAAGTTGTACTTCAAAACCACTAAGGTCATTTATAAGGCATTCACAACAATTCTCTTTTTATTATCTTTTTTTTTGGTTTTTGAACATTTGAGACCGTTTTTTGATGCTTTCAGAGGATTTCCTACAACAGGAGTACAGCTAAGGCACAGCACTACTCCCGAGAGAGAGAGAGAGAGAGAGAGAGAGAGAGAGAGAGAGAGAATAAAGAAAAGCAAGAAAGTAACCAACAGTCAGTAAGACAGAAATGGTTGAAAGACAAACAACAGGTTGGTTCTCGAAACAAAAGAAACACACAGCATTAAAGTGTGAGGGCAAAAATTAAAAGTATGAAAAGAACAAACTCTCTCCCTCCAGAATCTGAAGGTTTCACACCATCAAAACCTCCTAAAAGAAACAGTCACATGACGTCTGTTCTCAGCACAGCGTCCAAACAGCCGGACCTTTCTCCGTCGGTAACTTACAAACTGTACATCATCTGTGAGGATTTTACAAAATACTGATTTACATCGACGCACTCGTCATATGAAAAATACATTTCACACATAAAATGACTTTAACTCTTCAACCGAGCAGCAACAGAGAATAAAATGTCTTCTTTTTTCTATTTTAGTTGTTTTTGAAGGATCAGGACTTTCTTCAGTTTAACGTGATGTCGAAATGACGTTACAGTAAATAATGTTTAAACTTTATGATGAGACTGATCTGTCAGTTTTGGTGTAAAGCTTTAAACCAAATAACAGTTGGATTAAATGTCTTGTACCTGGTTGAGGTTTTAACTGTTTGATTTCAGCATTAGAATGAATCCCTCACAACACATTTCAAAATAAGAGCTCGCCATATTTTACAGCCTTTTGGTATCAAAATATCTGAATAAATATCGATTTTAATTCTGCAATAAATACGTCACAGTATTTTGTAAATACGCAGACCCCCTAACAACTGTGTGTTTTTAAGAAATGATTTTCCAAGAACTTTCCAGGACATTTTCCAGGAGTTTTCTTGACGATACAGGACAGCAGTTGCTCACAAACGGTCATATAATTTAGCGATAAGCCTAGTTTACACATTGTTTCTCTTTCTAAAGATGCAGGTTTATTATGAAGTGTCTCAGGTCTGTTACAGGTCGGTTATCAGCGTTTACGGGTTCCACCTTTACATCTCCGGTGATTAAACTACAGTTTACCAGGTTTCCTTTAAAACTAAGATCTCAGTGAAAATACTATTTCAGAAGAACGTTGATTTAAAATGACCAAATATCCTGGAAATAATCTATTTCAAGGTGTTTCCTATAGCAAACTAGTCTCTGAATAAGGTTTTTGTGTGAGAACCTTTAAGAAACTGATCTGATTTTGTATGTTTTGACTTTATGAATGAATTACACATTGTCTGATACCCACACACACATAACGGCTGCAGTTCTTCAAGCACTATTGCTCTCAGAAGATTTATTTCCCAGTATAGTTTGGTGACACTCGTATATCTATAATGCTGAACTCAAACAGTTAAAAATACCCCGACTGTGTTCTGTTTAATCCTCAACGTAGTGGCAGTAAGGTCTGATGATATTTTCATCCTGTGCACCGTTGTTGTTTGTTCACCTGCACAGAAAACGACTGTGCTGATCCAACCATGCCTCCATCACTTTAAATAATAAATTCTATATATATAAATGTGTGTATATATAATCTTTTCTAGAATAAATATGACGTATTGTTGGTGTCGTTACTTTAAGTGCTGACTGTCACAGATAAATTCATTCTGAGCTTCGTCCTCTCACCGGTCTCCAGTTTTGGTCCCAATAATATTGTTAAATGGAAACTACACACACTGGAATAACTTACTCATAAAAACATTAAATATTTTATAGCAAAGAACAACAGGCCTATAACTCACTGAAGATGGTTGCACCACCAAGGATTCACATCGGTTAGTTGATATTCAGGAAACAAAGTCAGAGCCTGCAGGTACTTATAATGGAATAATTCAACAGTTTGAGAAGCAGGGGGAAACAGCTAGCCTGGCTCCATCCAGGGGAGATAAACTCCACCTCCCAGCACCTGTAACACTCACTGATTAACAGGTTACACCCACTGAAGGGTGAAACTGATCATTTGTGCTTTTAAAGGAGTCAGTTGGACAGCGTTCAGGCCGAGTGCAGCGACTTCTTTGCTCTCAGGTGTGAATTAGTGATCTTTAGAGGCGCTGTTAGACACATTTTGTTACCGTTTTGATCCTCCAGGCTAGCTGTTTCCCCCCGTTTCCAGTCTTTATGCTAAGCTAACTAGCTGGAATTAAACCTGTTTCTCAAAATGTTGAACTATTACTTTGATTAGTCTTTTTAGCTCAAATTCAAAACCTTAAATTAAACCCAGTTCCAACCTAAATGTAGAGATTTCAGACATGAAGGAACCTTGTGGAGTTTCATTGGGAGTTATGAATTCTTCAGGCTGAACAAACATTTGAAAAACCTTTTTGTTTTTAATGTTGACTGTTACAGGATCTCCTTTATCCTCACTGGTGCAACCCAGACTTGGTTTGGATATTTTCTGAGCCAGCTGTCTCAGCACAAAGTCCATCACTGAGCAGCACGGAAATCTAAAGGTGCATCGAAATGTCTCAGGTGGTCTCCTCCTCCTCCTCCTCCTCCTCCTCCTCCTCCCCTCTCCTCCTCTCCTCCTCCACCTCCTCCTCCTCACCTGATGCATCCAAACTCAACTCACAGGAAGTTAAATCTTCACCACGTGTACGTAATGTTTGATACTCACACTCACTCAACCCTAATTAGCATAATAATGATACTTTAATATAATAAATTCATAATAAATATGGATTATGATTCTTATATTTAAATACACAAACTAAGAAAAGCTGTTCACAGATTTTGCCAATCAACTTGTTCAAGTTATTCCCATCAGAAACCAGAAATACTGATTTATTGTTGCATTAATGTCTAATTTTTAACAAAACAAAAACATGTAGCCCTGAAACTGTTTGGTATCACAGAAAATGCATCATGTTTTACATTTAATGTAAATTATACCCTATTTATAATCCTTATGCTGTTTAAAGCTTCCTAAATATGAAGATTTTCCTTTTTTTTGGTTTGTATTTAATATACATATAGAATAAAAAATACATCCAGTTATCCATCTGGACCATATTCCACTTTTTTATTGTAAAAGTGTATTTATTTTTTAATATTTTTATATATTTTATTGTATTTTCATTCTTTCCCTGCTGCTGCTGTGACACATTTCAATAAAGGAATATCTTATATTGTTAAGACCGTTGATGAAATCTAAATGAACCAATAAAAGACTTAAACATCCGTCTCAGTTTAAATGGTGTATGTTAATAAGCACTGTGGTCGGATTCAACTCGTGGCTGTTAGTTTGAAATGAGAGCAGATGAAAGTCAAAGCGAGGAGGAGATCCACCCGAAACTGACTGACAAACATTTCCCATCAGTCCTGACAAACACTTGAAGGCCTTTAGAAACAAAGGCAGACATTTTTGTCCAAAAAACAAACGTCACCTGCTGCACCAAATATCAGCATATCAAATATTAGTCACTGACTAAAAGAAAAAGATACAAAAAAAAAGTTTATATAAACTGAATAAATTACTCACGTAGCACTTTGTTACGCTTTGACACAGTCACATCAGTTTCTACAGCAAAGAGCAGATTTTAAAAAAAGTGTGTAAAGTAAAAGTAAAATAAAAAACCAGAGGAGGTGAATCTCTTCTGAGTTCCAGCATAGCGGACGTCTCGCTCTTCAAGTCTCAGGCGGTCTGAAGGACTCAGACATGGCACAGACAGAAAACAAAGAAACACATCAGAGCACAGAGCGGGGCTAGGCGTTGGGAGTGGATTACATTTTTTTTTTGTCTGTGGTCTTATTGCAGAGATTCAAACTGCACTACAAACCCACTGTAACTCAATTAACTCTGAACTTTCTACAACTCTAAAGGTACAAATATTGCACTTTTTACTCCACGACGTCTGACAACTACAGTTACTTTGCAGGTACATAAAAATACAGCAGCACTTTATAAATATGCATTTTTATAGATTTAAAAACCCTATAAAGTAGCTAAAATGAGCACAACCAACTATATATTTCCATCAATAACAACCTGATATTATAATATATATAATATCAGATCAGTTCTTTACTCTTCTGTACTTTAACAGAACATTTATTGTTCTGTTACTGCTGAAGTCAAGGATCTGAGCACTTATTCCACCTGGTAGATTAAAAACTTAAATTTGAGGATACAAATAAAACAAACTAAAGAAATTAATAAATATATTTTGTAGTAATTTGAGGGAATAATTGATCAGCTCCCCCCCCACACCCACCCGGCTCTGTATGAGAACGTCTGTGGTTGCCGATGACTTTCCTTAGGCTCATTATCTCTGGATCACAGATGAAGGATTTGTTAACTCGATAGTGTTTCTGTTGTTCCAAGATTAAAATCTGGATTTAAAACATTTTATTGTGCTTCTGTATTCACGTTTTATGTCGTTTAAATGTTAGAAAGACCTCAATCTCATTTTCCCAGGCAACCTAATATTCCTCCTAAATCCTGACTGGACTTTGACTAGGAAGTTGCATTCAAAGATTTCAGGATCAGTGGGATTAAATTGTAATCGTGGATTAAAAATATATTATAAAGAAGCAACAACGGGCCAAAGAATGAGCAACCACGTCCGTTCTCAGCCTCTGAACATGTAAAGCACATTTGCATTAACCTAAGGAAAGACTCACAACAGGAGGTATAGAGTTCTTCACACACACACACACACACACACACACACACACACACACACACACACACACACACACACACACACACACACACACACACACACACACACACACTCTGTAGTCCCAGTTAACAGTGAGAGGAGCAGACTGAATGAGGACTGAAGGAGAATATTCTTCCTCAGCGTTTGAGTCTGTTTCTCTTCTTCCTGTCGCCGCCTCCATTGTTTGATCCACTCGTTCTCTTTCACTCACACTAATTCAAATAAATATCAGACGCCAACGGGACATCAGCCCACCGTGTCTTCCTTCATTTACTCCTCTCGTCCTCCCTCAGTCCGTCCGTCTGCTACCTGATGCGTCCGTCCTCTCTGGGCGGGCTCAGTTCAGACTTGGGGTCGGGGCTGGCGGCGCTCCAGCCGGTGAGACGGCAGCGCTGCATGACGGGACAGGCGCTGGGTCCCATCGAGCAGACGTCGGCGGCTGACCAGTGGCCCTCCAGCAGCCGGTCCAGCCAGCGACGCAGCGGCGCCCCCGTCAGGCCGGCGTTGGCTTCGGCCTCCTCCACGGCACCCAGGCTCACCGGCAGCCGCAGCACCGGGTTCAGGCCGTGGAAACTCTGCTCCATGTAGGAGTTTCTGGCTGGGCCGCCGTGCAACCGCAGGGCATCCTCTGGATCCGCGGACCAGAGGGAGGAGGAGGGAGGGAGAGAGGGAGAGAGGGAGAGAGGGAGAGAGAGGAGATGTGGGGTTAAGATCACATTTTAAAGCCTGAGAAGGTGGACCTCCTCCACACTATACCAACGTTATGTTATGTTAGAAGATAATGGCTGTAAAGGTTCTGAACAGTGTTTTTAATAATCCATCCGTTGCTCGGATACAGACCTCAGGAGGAAATACAGATGTTATTTTCTCTGCCTGTTACCTGGCAGTTGTTTGTGAGGTATTTTCATGATCTCAAGTGTCTTTGCCGAGGGCGAAACCACACTGTAATCCAGTATTTCCAGACTGTGCCCACTGTACAGCGGCCTTGTTTGTAGTTCAGTCTGATGAAATACTGGATGGGAACATTCATGAGGCAGACAGAGATCACCAAAATAAATTTGAAGATGCAAAAGGCTGCTGGATAAAAGTTTGTGCTGTAAGTGTGTGACCGAGCTGTAGAGTAGCTCCGTGCTGAGGGCAGAAACTGGGCTACTGGTTGTTTATGTAGATATATATTTATATTTATATATAACAGGGCTCAGCAACCTTTACTATCCAGAGAGACAAAAATATCTGTCTCTAACCCCAAAACTTATTTAACATTAAGCATACTGTTAGCCAGCAGTGTTGTTTAAAGCAAACAAATCTGCCCCCATGTACCAGAGCTGAGTCACACAGGTTCGACTCCGACCTGTGGCCGTTTGCTGGGTGTCATTTTCATGTCACCATCCATTAAAAACGGCAATAAAAGCCCCAAAACAAATCTGTCCATTCAGTAAAATGCTCTATTTACCTCATTTACCTATCCACAGCTAGCCTTGCTAGGAGGACTCTGCTATTGAGGACGTAACGCTGGGCAGGGATTATACTCTACACTGCTGTGGATGCCCCACTGTGTGGCCTGATGCCCCTTCTCAAATGACCTGCCCCCAGGGCCAGTTTGGCACTACCCTGCTTAGAACTGGCTGTAAAATAAAAGTTGAAGATTTCCTTGTTAAACTACGTACAAGTCACATTTTCCAGTTGGACATCAACAGAAGCTCGAGATTTCTATTTACAACCAGAGACAGTTTGGAAAGTTAACAGTGTGAGCATATTTATCGTCCTGGCTAAACATTTGAACAATTAGAGTACGTAAGAATCACAACAATGATAAATGAAAATGTTCAATAACTTATATAAGTTGTTGTCGGACCCACAGGAGGCCACTGGAGAGGCTAAAGAGTCAATCCTAATGTAACAACAACCATCTGGGTTGTTCAAAGATCAGATTTAAGTGGGTTTTTTTAGAGGCGATGTTGTATTTTAACGTACAGGCGACAACAACAGAAGCATGGACACAAACACACTGTGATCACGTTACAGGCAGCCAATAAAAGCTCCCTGTCTATTCATGCACCAGGCTTTATCCCCTGTACACACACACACACACACACACACACACACACACACACACACACACACACACACACACACACACACACACACACACACACACACACACACACACACACACACACACACACACACACACACACACACACACACACACACACACACACACACACACACACACAGGTCTGGGGAGGTCAAACGAATCAAACAGTGACCGAGCGGAGGCTAATTCAGATAAAGGTGACCCTGTGCGTGCGAGACTAAGGGACTGGATACCGACTATAAATATATGGATGCATGGTGTTGACAGCTGTGACAGGAGGGCCTCTGTGTGTGTGTGTGTGTGTGTGTGTGTGTGTGTGTAATGTAAGTATAAGATCTGCTATTGACAGACAGACTACAGTCTAAAGCTTGAAATATAATTTCAACAGAGAGTTTCTGAAGGTTAATACTCATCAAACTTTGTAAAGATTTTACTGACTCTTTGTCCAAAATAATGTGTAATAATATGGAGGCAGCAGTTTAAATAATGTCACTACAAAAGCAAAATCCATCACAACAATCAAAAAGTTCTCTAAATTGAGAAATGTTTTAATTAATAAGAATGTCCTGATCAAGGTGTTAAGGTCGCTCACCTTGCTGTAAGGGCTGCTGTCGGTGGAAGTCCAGCGGAGCCACGATGAAGGTGGTCTGGCCCAGCGGACTCCAGTGGTGCAGCACCCTCAGCGTCCAGGTGCCGGGCCTCAGCGGCAGGGTGAGCGGCGGCCGGTAGTGGGTGACCTCGGCGGAGGCGTCCACCAGGATGTCGTAAGTGGCAGCGATGACGTTGGTGGGGTCGATCCACACCACAGTGGCCGTCAGGTTGCTCTGGCCTCGGCTCCAGCGCTGCACGGCCACCGGTTCGTCCTCGGGCCCCACGAGAGCCCCCCAGTTCCTGAAGAGACGCTCCTTAGGATCCCAGTCCGTCCCGACCTGAAGACCAGGAGGAGAGGAGTTCAGACTCTATAATGTCTGCTTCCAGATTAAGGATCCTCAGTTCGGCTCCAGTTACATTAGTGAGGAAAGCTTTTATTTCTACATTAGGTGTGCAGATGTCTTCTTAAAGGCTAACATATAGACTCATAAACATAAACATAATCCCTCTCAGTGATCCTCTACTAGATATGGGTGGACAATATCAGCTGCTGGTAAAAATAAGCATCAGTGCCACGTTGGTCAGGTTAATGAGTGTGTGTGTGTGTGTGTGTGTGTGTGTCTGACCTGGACGTGCTGCAGTCTGTTGGTGGGGTGGGGGGGGCTGGCCATGGTGAAGTGGTCTCTGGAAGTCACCCAGGTCTCCAGGGTCTCCAGCTGGGTGGAGGCTCGGTTGGTGGCCATATGGCGCACCAGGTAGCCCTGGAACTGGTCTGACAGGAAGTAGATGTGGACCGACACCGGGTGGCTCATGGCCACGTACCTGAGAGACACAAACGTACTGTACTTAAAATACATTCACTGTTTTCTTGTTTTTGATTTAAAGCTCCAGTGTTTAACATATAGGAGCTTTGGTAGGTTTTCATTAGTGTCCAATCGCCTGAATATAAGAATCCACCACGTTTCTACAGAACTAGTTTTTATTTCCATTTGTTTTTTTATTTTTTATTTTAAATTCAGTTTAGTTTCCAGAGTGGGTTTGTTCGTTTTAGTTTATTTTTTATTGTTTAATAATGTTTAATTTCAGTGTTAGTTTAGATTGTATTATTATAATATGGGGGTATTTGTCAGAATTAGGTATAATAATACAAACACATTGACTCTGAATAAAGAGGACCAATGACCCCTCGTGCTTGTTGTGTTGACAAATATCATTTCCTGTATTTTTATTTTAGCTTTTTTCTAATTCACACCTAGTTTTATTTTTAAGTTTAGCTTTAATGAACCATAATAACATTAGAACAGACAAACCAAACACTCTACATCAGGCTTTTCATGAGTGTACTCAAATGGATGCAATCTGCAACTTCACCACTAGATGCCACTAAAATCCTCCACACTGGGCCTTTTTTGAAGCGTAGCGGTACTGACTGAACGATGTTTGACATGTAGACGGTGTTTTTTAAAACGTGTCCACATTAGTGCAGACGTGGTCTGAGATGTTACAGGTTGAAGGGAACAGACTAGTCCTGTTTTAACTCCCCCCTCGTCCCCCCTTCTCTCTCTCTCTCACACACACTTCCCATAATGCTGCCCCCACCCATCCAAGCCACCAATCCCCACCCCAACTCCAACAAGTACCTCCTTGTACCTACTGTGGGTCTCCACCTCACACACACACACACACACACACACACACACACACACACACACACACACACACACACACACACACACACACACACACACACACACACACACACAGCTGGAAAAATCCAGTCTGTGAGGGGAACTGTAGCCCGATTGTACCCCGGGACAAGCTCGCGTTATCTTTACATTTATAAGTTATATTTAATTTGGACTCACAAACACCAGCGGTGGTCAATTTTTTTAGAGGAAGGACAAATTTCATCTGCCAGTCCTCCTCGTTGCTCTCAGACAGTGATTGTGCAGTTTTTCTCTCAGCAAAAGTCCCAAATTTACTGACTCATATCCAAAACACCTAAATACGCTCACTGATACCTGAATACGAGGCCGATATTGAGCTTTAATAAAGCCAGAAACAAGATTTTATTTAGACCATACGCCTATAGTTTGGTTCATTTGGTCGTATCAAAGGGAAAAAAGGTCCATTGTTTGGTTTTATATTCGGTCCGTTGCCTGTACACACTGACTGAAAGTTAAACTCATTTAGTGTTTTGGGAGTATGCTGCTCTTTACCGAACTTTACATGTTTATTCAACTTATCCGAATTCACAAACATGATAATTAATAATCGACTACAACTGGGCCTCATGTCTGGGGAAGAAAAGAAGTGTCTAGTACCATAAATATCACCAAGATCTTGTGTTCTGTCTGCTTTGGCATCACATTTTAAACAAACTGCACCAGAAATCACTTGGAACCGGACCAAGGACCCACTTTTCAGCAGGCCAGGCGCCAGGATGAAGTGACTGAGGGGGTTGTTGAAAATCAGGGCAGTTTTTTCATAACATAATGTGCATTGATTTAACAGTGCAATAGTTTCAGAAAGGCTAAATAACAACATGAGGCTGCTGTTTCAAAATAAAAGAATATAATATTAATCAGAGCTGTATCACTGGCTCAATATGTTTTGAATTAATGAATGAACAGTTCTGTTTGTCTATTGATCTCCTCTGCTTCAGTACTATAGACAGCGTGGCCCGATAGTAACAGATCGGACAATCATTGTGTTGTTTTTGCTATTTTTCTTTAGAGACGTGAAGCTTGAACTGCAAGAACAGAAAAAAAACAAATCCCCCTTAAGCCCCCTCGTGGCGCCGGGCCTGCTCTTCAGGCAGATTTGGTCTGTTTGTTAGGACCAACCTTATCAACCCAAACGAAACTGGCAAACACAGTGGTGTTGTTTGAAACGGACCAAACAGATTCAGCATGAGAGCACAATGTCTTCAACCACCATTATGTGTATGGGTCTGGAAGAGTCTGGGATCGTCCGGTATGGTAACATTTTCCAATTGCCGATATATTCGCCCCTCACCTCGTTACTGTATTCCCTATAGTCAAACTAGTCAGAATAACCCCAGTTAGATGTGAAAATACTCATAGACCGTTAAATTAGCAAAATAAAATGTCAAAAATCGTCCAGAAAAACAATCGCAGATATCCGATATATTCGTCCAATTGCCCCAAACGTTGAAGTCTAACTGGGATACAGTGAGATTGATTGTTAGCCCCTGTGGACCCCATATACAAACTCCTTAAAAACACCCCCACAAATCCCCAAGAACCCCCTTGGAACCATTGTTAGCCTGTCTACAAACTCCTAAAGACCATTACAAACCACTAGAGCTCCTTCACAAACACGTGGACCCGTATTAAGAATAATTTCAGTAACATAGGAACTCTAAGAGTGTTAAGCTTCATTCAAGATCTTCTGGAACTCCTCAAGAACCTTTATGACTTGGTAAATCTGGGACCATAAGATCTAGTAGGACCTGGCCTACCAGACCTGTTGAACCCGTGTCCATACCTGCAGCTGTTGTCATTGGGATGACCCTGCAGCGAGCTGGCGGCGCGGGACAGTCCCATACGAGCGAAGGCGTGGTAGTGGCTGAGCGCCGAGTCCGACAGGCTGGCGGGGCCGTCAGTCTCCTGCTCATAGATGTTCTCCCAGTAGGCCTGGAGGCTCGGGGTGCCCGACGGGTACGTCCCGAACAGGTAAGAGTCCAGCTGATTGATTATCTCCTGACTGACACTGGCCTCAAACTTCCTGGCAAAGAAGGTGGGCCTGGACGCTTGCTGAGGACAGACAGAGAGGACAACGTATAGAACAAGGATAGTTAGTGTACAACTCACAATGGGGATGTTATAAAGTCATTAAAAAGATTAATAGAAAGTAAGGTTTCAAGTTTCAAGTCCTAAAGAGAAATAAACTATGTGATTGCTCAACTTAGTCTTAGGAAGAGGCTGATGACCATAATATATTCTATAGAACACATGGAGCTGCTCAATAGGAGGATGTATATTATTACAACCCTTAAACATTAAACTACAGTACCGACAAATATTTAATGTCATTAATATTTCCATAATTTAAAGTCTCTTCTTTGTCTGCGTATTTATAACTGACCAATGTTTCACTGGTTGTCTTCTAATGTTAACTGATTCAGACGTAATACGATAAATAAAGAAAACAAGAATATTTTTAACAAGAAAATGACATAAATTAGCTTAAATCACTTTAAATAAGTAAGCAATCTTCATTTATAAAGTACTTTTCCTAACAGTGCTCCATAGGAAGGAGACAGAGTGAGAAAGACGAGACTAAAACTGCATAAAGTAAAACATATAAAATGTATTTTAATGAGTCCTCAGTGGGAAACAAACTGTTCCAGACTCTGCTGTGCTGCCACAGACGTACTGATTCACTCTCCCGTGTTTACAGCCAACATACCTGCATGACCACTAGTGTTCATCTGAGCTGTACCAAAGAAAACATTACATAAAGCCGCCTCAGAGCCCGATGCGTCAGTGACATGACGTTCAAGTAGAGACTGCAACTAAATGATGCTCATTAACACGGATTACATTCAGAGCCGGCCTGCTGCTGCTGGGCCTTTCCACTGAGGCAGTCGGGGGTTAAATACTGTTACCTTTCTGTACACACACACACACACACACACACACACACACACACACACACACACACACACACACACACACACACACACACACACACACACACACACACACACACACACACACACACACATTCATGTATGTCAACCTAGAATGATTCTATACTTGGAGAAGTAAAATGTATATATTCCTTTATCAATAATGTTATTGCTGCAATGGAAGTAAACTAAGTTACTAACAACTTATTTTTATTATCAATTAATCTGCTCATTATTTTATCAATTAATCAATTAATTTATTGGTTAATTAAGTGTAAAAATTGTGATAAATGCCTCAAAAGCACAACAGTCCAAAGATATTCCAGTTATATAATATTTCATCTTCAAGCTGGAACCAAAAATTAATTAGAAAATAACTAAAATGATTAATAGATTATCAATGAATTCTTTTAGTTTTAGAGTGATCATCAACAACTCATTACCAGTCACATGATTACTTTCCCGAGTAAGTAGTACTAATAATAATATTACATTTACCCACCTAAAACATTACTTTTGTTGTCACCTCGTATTAAATCTGAAACCCAACAATCCAATCACATCCTTGGATTTTTATAATCGTGGAGGAAATTATGCAGCTGGAAATAATCACATTACTTTGATTTTAACAAACAAAACTGGATTTTAAATCATCGTCAGTCTGAATTTTGGGGAGAAAGGACACAATAACAGAAAGTAACATAACTAGTAGTGTAACTAATTACTAATTAGTAATAAGTAGAAATACTTTTGATAAACAATGAGCAATAAATTAAATTTTTTGAGGAACTAGTCCATCACTGATCCTCACTTAGACATTTTTAAATATGTAAAAAAAAAAGAACCTTTTATCCTACAGACTATGGAAAACTAAGATCAGATACACACACACACACACACACACACACTCAGAGTCTGGAGGAAGGGCGTGGCGTATGATGTCATAAGGAGGGTGTGACCTCACCCCAACCAGCCAGGAAACCCCGGCGTAACAGAAACCACGAGGACTGCCCAGGCAGGCGGTTTTATTCTGGGCCCGTTAGAGAGCGATCGGCGTCCTCACACAGCGACAGACAACAGTGGAAACCACTAGTTACAGGCTCAGCACGCAGTTTCGTTCTCCTTCATCATAAGATCAGAGGGACGTTATATAAAAAGGCCTTCACTGTATATTTCTCCCTAAAGGAGGTCAGCAGCTGCTCTCTTTATGTAACAGGTCTTAACACTCGGAGTCAGTTTTCACTCTTTGTGTTTTTAATTTACACCAGAGTTACAACTTATACTTATTTTCATTGGATTAATCTTTCAATTATAGCTTCTATAATGAGAGTTTCCTGTATCTGAAGGTCTTCATACAACCTTTTTTAATACTATTATCTCTAATTAACTGCTTGATCAATAAAATCAGTAAAGAAAATAATGAAAACTGACTATTTTAAGCCCCTAAAGCCAAGTTCACACATTCAAAGTCTAAATCCAGCTTTACTGTCACAGAAGATGAAGAAAACCAGTAAAGCTGGAGCCGGTGAATCTTTTGCACTTTTGCTTTGAAAAATGACTTCAAACGATGAATCAACCATCAAAAGTGTTGCAGATTAATTTTCTGTTGATCGAGTTACTGTCGGTCGGTATTTTCTTCAATGAATCTACACTATTATTATTATAGAATGTAAAAAGGCAGGACCTGAAAGGTGAATATTAGAATCTCTCAATAACACAAAGAAAATTGAGTTTACGAGGATATAAAATAATCAATAAAATGATTAAATACTGAGGTTTAATTTGTTGTAATAAGCACAACCTGCTTAAATGTTTGTATGCTAGTTTAAGGAATTCTAGCCGAGCTACATTATGTCAGATCTTTTGGCTCAATACGAGAAGATTTTATTATATTTAAGAATATTTGGCCTGTTTCTAGAAGTCCTCACAGTGTAATTGGTATAAACAAATAAAATCAGTTCATTTTCAGTGTGAATTAGAAAACTGTTGCGTCCCAGATTTGGCCCACGGGCCTCAAGTTGAGCACCACTGGTATATATACTGTACGTGTGTTCCTGACCCTTACATTCAGGACTCCGAGCCGTCTTTCTAGCTGGCAAACCCCGACATTATGATAATGACAACCTTACAAACCTCAGCAAGCAACCAGCTACAAAGCTCTAAAAATACCAACCGCCCCGAGTGTACAGCTGTTTCCAGGATCAGCTCTTCTTATAGAAACCATCAGCAGCTCCACCACAGACGCTGTCTCCAGGTCTGTCCTTACAGTAAGAGCAGCACTGCTAATTTGTGAATACGGAGCTATTCTGGTCCACCGGGGGCCCCTGAGAGGGAAGGGTGGGCAGCGAGGAGGGACTGAAGGCCCACGGTCGCTAACACGGTGAATGCTATCTTTGTAGCTCCACCGTAAGCAGCAGTTAAAGGCGGGGGGGGAGCTTGGTGACTACAGAGATCTGTCAGCCTCACTGTCGTCAGTCGAGTTTCTCGCGGGATTACTGACGGACGATCAGAACTGACCTGGAAGCGCGGCAGGTCCGAGGGCTTGAAGTCGTTGGGCGAGCAGCCGCACCAGTCCACGATGTGCTTGTACTGGCATTTGCATCCCAGTTTGCGGTTCCAGTTGGTGAGCCTCAGGTTGTTGTCCACCATGGTCTCACAGTGGGCGCTGTTCTCCAGCACGGTGTGGAAAAACGACTGCGACACACACAAGACACACAACTTTATATATATATACATTTATAGAATAACCTCAATAAAGTATCTATTCTAAAATACCTTTTGATTTATTGTTTGTATCTTTGTGCTTCTGCTTGTATTGTTTTATTCATCAACTGATTAATAATGATTTCTTTGACTGACTGATTAAGCGTTTTGATGTCTCATTAGGTTTTTGTTTTAGATTAGTTTGAGATATTCTTTATGGTTTATAGACACTTCCTGAGGTTGTTTTAAGGTAATATTTAGGTTTTTCAATAGGTTATTTCCTGCTTAAATAAAACAATACTGTTTCACCTATAAAATAAAAAAATAGGTCTTCAAATCCGAAGTGCAAATGTATCCAAGAGGCTGAAATCTGATTGCTGAGACACATTTTTTAGCCAAATGTTAAAAAGTGTAAATGCTTCTGACACATATGTGAGCTTTTACTGCTTTAAACTGCAGTTTGTGAAAGTATCCTCGACTGGTTCCCCTGTGGCAACGGCAGATAAATCTATAACTACACTGATGTTAGAAGGGATGCTGAATACTGAAACTATTGTTTGTCTGACCAGCAGCAGTCAGACACAGAGCACAGATAGATAACTTGCTCTCCTCTGGGGGTCAGACTCTGTATCTGTACACAGAGTCTGAAGGGTTACTTCAGTGCTTGTGTGCGTTACCTCAGCAGGCAGCAGTGTGTAGGCGTAGAAGCGCTTCATGCTGCTGACCAGCTCGTCTCGGGAGTTGACCACATAGTCCACGAAGGGCCGGTTGACCAGGAACCAATCGGAGCCTCCGTCCACCGCAACGCCCTCCGGGATCTTGCGGTCCCCGAGACGCCACATGTGGGTGTCGCACTCGTAGAAGAGACGGTCCAGACCCTGCTTACGGATGAAACTGAGAGGACACGACACACTGTTACACAGCAGAGAGAGACTGTTGTTTAAAACCAGACTCAGGTTGATAAAATCATCTGAGACACCTGGACTAACCCGGAAATATCTTCTATCAAAAAGGTTGTTTGACTAATTGATTAATTGACTAATCCTTCAAAATTTAAAATGTCAGATGTGATTTGTGCTGTTCACCCTGTCAAATCAGATCTGAGTCACATTTGGGTCAGTTCGACAGTCTGAATGTTGCCTAAAAAAAGCTCATCCTAAAGGCTAAAACACGCCGGCGGCGAACAGCATGCATCAAAGCAGACCTTTTACTTTCTATGTATAACGGCGTGGACGCACTGCAGCGTTTCACGGCACTGTCCTATTTCTAGTGTCGCCGTGCCCCAAATTATAAATGAATTATAAATGGCATAAAAGACTTTACCTGGTGAGGCTGTGTATCGATATGCATCACAAGAAAGTGGTAACGATTGGATATATTTTTAAATTTTAAACACACCATCATGTGCATAAAATCTGTGCGTTTAAACACTGATATCTAACAGTCGGAGGGTTAAACACAAGTACTGAATGTCTTTGAGAATCGATACAACAGAACAAAACAAAATAACTGCGATACGATATTTTATGATATTTTACTGACCCCCCTTAGTACCTGGTGAATCATAGCTCTGAAGATCTGCTCTTCAGGTGAGTTTAAATAGTGGTGTCCACACATTTTACAGCACAATCAAAATTAATACGAAAAAAAGCTTCAGGTTACAACCCACTAAATGTAACAGCAGAGGATTATTCATCGTATATATTATACACAGAGAGACACAGACTGAGACTCTCTCTCTCTTACCGTGCGTTGTCTCTGCCGTGAGATTTGATGAAGTTCATGTTGCGGTACTTGGACAAGAAAGCCACCAGCTGCTCGTTGGTCCTGTAGGGAGACAGCAGCTGTCAATCATCTACTCAGACAGTCAGATCTGACACAGAAACCCGCCTCCAGCGTCGTCTACAGGTGGATGTATTGTTGTTTCAGTCAACAACTATGAGATGGATTGGCATAAAATTGTATGCAGACATTCGTGGTTCCCAGAGGACTTTGGTGAGGCCCTGATTTCTCCTCTAGCGCCACCATGAGGTTCACATTGTTGGACATTTTCTAGTTGTTTCCTATTAATTCTAACAACCACTTCATATACAATTAAAAAAAAACAGAATTCTAGTTAAAAAATCAACTTTGTTTGACGCATAATAATGCAAACGGTTCGTGGAGTCCCGTTTTGAGGTGTCTGGCGTTATGGTCGTCGCAATGGCGCTTTTTCAGAGCCAGCGGAGAGGGGACCAAATGGGACCATCAGTTACTGAATAAACATCATGCTGTATGGAAGAAGACTGAAACTAGAGACTGAGACCAGAAACTCATCAGGAAACTGTTTACTGAGCTCATAAATCAACTGAAAAGTCAACTCATTTCTCCATAAGACTCAATAGATAGATGTTTTTGCAACCCATGGAGCCGCCCCCTGCTGGCCATTTTAAAGAATGGATGTTTATACTATATTTAAACTTCTGCGTTGGTTTCACTTCACACACCCGGAAGCTCTGTCCATTATATACACTGTCAATGGTCTGCAGGGGATCTTTAAGAAATCCATTCTCAGCAAACCTCATATTTCCTTTGTTTTTAAAATATAAACTGCTGAAACATTTTGTGCTTTTAAACTCTTCTGCAAACATCTTAACGTGTCGTCATCTGTGTTTGTCTGAAAGAGGAAGAAAAACACATAAAATAGGCTCACGCAAAGCACATTCCCCCAAAGCCGGGTTGTTGTTTTTAAACAGAGTTTAAGGCATTTTCCCTTTAATGGATCCATGTCTCAGCAGGATATAATTAAATATTTGAATGATGGCTCTCTTTCTTTTAAACAATGCAAAACAATCTTCCATTTAGGGGAATTAAAGTCTCTCCATGTATCTCTGTTTGGGACAGCTGGACCAGGTTTATTTAGCTTCCTCTTCCAGCTGAGAGACAACAGCTCGGCTCCAGTGTGTGGCCCCGAGGAGGAGGCTGCCTGCATGTAGTGCGAGCCGCAAGCTCGCGACTCGGGCCTGGTGTCGTCCCCCCCGTGAGCAGACAGACAGACAGACAGCAGCCAGACGGGTCGCTGTGATTACAGTCGTTAGGACGAACCGCAGGCATGCATGTGTGTGTTTGTGGGCATGTTTGTGTTCATCAGTAACTTACACACACATTTAAATCCGGCTATTTTATCTTCAACTGGTCGTATATCAAAGACAAACAAGGACAAATACGCTACTCATGCTATGTATGAAGCTGCAGGTGGAAACAGAAACAGGCTCTGTCCAGAGTGTACACATCCACCTACCAGCAGCACTAAGATCACTAATTAACATGTTGTATCTGTTTAATCTGATGGGAGGTTATGGGTCGGACTATTTCCTGACCGGGTGCAGTGACTTCCTGCAGTCTTGTCATCTAAGTAACTGCTTCCAGCCGTAAAACCTCAACATGTGTTTTAATACTTCAGTTTTAGTACAGACAGGGGCGTTTCCAGAGGGGGGGTGTTAACCTTACTCACTCCCTCTATCTTTCAGAGCCGGTAGCTGACTCAGGTTTAAAGCTAGAGTGTAGATCCTGGTATCAAATGAAGCAACATGACCTAAAGCATCCATTGGTACCAACCACACAATGAGGCCTAATAACGCTCCAGGGTTAGGTCCAAACCCTCTGAACCTCAGAACCAAACTGATACTCTTTTTCAAACTTTAAAAACTTTATGTGACCTTGTCTTTACGGTTAGAGAGAAACATACAGCACACACACACACACACACACACACACACACACACACACACACAGCTCCATTGACTCACTCCATGTGCCTTAATGATGTCACAGCTATTGATGGCTGTGCTATGGATTTTAGCTGGAAGCGTTTTCAAACAGTGAGAGGACAGAAGAGAATAATGGATCAGTGTGTGTGTGTGTGTGTGTGTGTGTGTGTGTGTGTGTGTGTGTGTGTGTCTGTGTGTGTGTTTCTGTCACAACGAGGAGCACATGTGTGTCACTTTACATAAAGGAAGTTTACTGTCAGCGTTTGGCACTGGCTTTTTATTTATCTTAACTTTACAGGCGGCACGGTGGATCAGTGGTTAGCACTCTCGCCTCAGAGCAAGAAGGTTCTGGGTTTGATTCCCAGCTTTCGTGTGTTTCTGTGAGTTTCCTACACCATCAAAACATGTACGTTAGGTTGGATCTCCAGCTCAGATCTGGAGTCAGTCTCTGCCGGCTGCTCTGAGTACTTATGGGTCAAAGGCAGAGAATGAATTTAAATTAAGAATAAAAAAGGTTTGGTTGAGTTTGTTTTACTCCCAAATAACTGGTTTAGATAATTAGGTTAAAGTGAGGATTTGTTTAAACTCTGGGGTGTAACCACATCTCCAGAGTTTAAATGATTAGTCAATGAACTGACTCATTTGTCGTGTTATTTAAATCACTTACATCCAATATGAGGATTCTTTTCTTTCGTTATATCACAATAAACTAATATATATATATATATGAAATTCTATAGACAGAATGATTGATGATGTGAGCTAATATGGCTCAACAGTGGTGGAAAACCCGTAGAATGATGCTCCAGAAAGGCACAAATAAGCTTATTAATGAGGCCAATGGAGCGTTAAAACACACAGATGAGAACATATTCTCCATAAACCACCTCTCTTCTTCACTGCTGGAGCTACAGTGAGTGAATCACGGGTCAATATCTCCACTGATCACAGCCGAGCTCTTTCCTCAACAATACAGATCCCCTCAAATCCCTGAGCAGCAAGACGGCCATTACGGGGCTCAGCTTCAAAGCTATAGAATCCCGATCCATTCAGGAGTCGATGCACTTGAGGTCTATTGGTCACGTAACCTGATCCATAAGACCTTAAACAAACCAAACAAGGCCCACAGGGCGGCGAGGCTCGTGGTCATTAGCTGCCACAGTGCTTTAACGGATCAATGCGCTGCGTGTTGGGTAGGAACCTGATGGGTAAATCTCCTGCTGCCTTCTGCAAAACCTTTACAGATAGATTCATTCCAGTGAGAACATTTCTCTTTTCATCTAAAGATCCCTCCAGACATTTATTAACACATATACAAATACTCTACCTGGAACAATGATGTGTGTCTGATATGTTTTTCTGCAATAAAAGTATAATTTCCACATTAAAATCCCTAAAAAGGTATTTACTCTGTAGAATTAGATCCCAGTGGAGGATTATTTCCCAGTGATCCAAACAATTCCAATAACTTCAGAGCATTTCAAACTCCAAACATTAAAATCATTGAAAGAAAAAGGTTGAAATCATTTCAAAATTCAAAGCATATTTCTGTCAAACAAACTCTCTGCTGCAGACCATATTTATCGCCGTTCAACCTTTCAAACAAACGTTTTCACTGCGGTCAAAAAGCTGTTTGCTCCCCCGCCTGCACACACACACACACACACACACACACACACACACACACACACTGAGAGCCACACACCCCGTACACACACCTTCCCTGTGGCTCCACCCACCCACAGCGCTATACAATGCAGTTAAAATGTCTGCATGCAAATCATTTAACTATATTAAATTATATTTCCATAATCAAAATAATACTACAACGTAAAACTGCAATAAAAGAGTAAAATGAAATATACGAGTCTCTGACCTGATGGGGTAGTCTGCAGCGCTGAGGTTGATGAAGAAGTCCCAAGACCAGTCAGCCATTTTGAGAAGGTCCTCCATGCTGCGTAGGTACATAGTCAGCAGGCTGGCCCCGCCCCAGATGGTGGACATCCTCCAGGGAGTCACCCTGATGTTGGGATACAGGGCGGCCAGAGACAAGACCTCTCTGTGGAGGTAGTTGGACCTCTGAGGAGGAAAGAAAACAGGAATGTGTGTCATCTTCCTGTGCTCTGTGTCCTAATTTGTGTTTACACCTTAGAAGAAGTTGTTTGAACGTCTCACCTGGTCTACGTGGATGTAGTAGTAGTGCGAGGTGTGGTAGATGGCTTTGAAGAGACGCTGGAACTGGCGCGAGGCTCGTCCGTGGACGACCAGGACGAAGGCGATCCGTACGGGCACGAGCCGGGCAGCGTCGGAGGGGTCCTCGTCCCACTGCACGTTCACATTGGCCTTACCTGGACAGAGAACGGGATTCAGACACCATGCTTTCAATGATGCATTCATGTGCTGTTGGATATGCAGTTCATGTCAGAGCTCAGCTGGTGAATACAGACTGAAAACTCATTTGTTTCTGCAGCTGAATTCTGACAGCAAGTGCCTGCAGTCATGAAACAATGAGCTGATTAGTAAACAGAGTATTAATTAAATAACTCACTTTCAGTAACATTATCTGTTTTCAGTTTGTACTGTTTTTATTTATCTGATATGATAGGAACACTTATATATATAGAGAGAGAGGTCTACAGGTCGGATTCAAACACTGGGCAGCTGCAGCGAGGACTCACTGAAACAATGCAATCACACATCTGAAGAGAGAATGGTCACATGACAAACTCTACTAACGAGGCCGGTTGTAAGACAACGTCACTGCCAACCCTGCTCTCCACTCGGGTGCCCCATCTTCAACTTCCGCCTTTTCCTGGAAATGTTCCTCGTCTGTGGCCGGTTGAGCTAAATCTGCCTCCTGTATATACAAACCCTGTGACAGCCCTAATGCTTCTCCATCATCACGCTCACCCTAAAGATGGCGCGGGTTGAGGCCTGCTCTGCCTAATTAGTGACCTTCCCGGGGTGTGGGGCATGCTGGGATTGGAGTTTGAGGAGAAATGACTGTAATCAGGCGGCTCAGTCGAGCACTGCTGTGCAGACGGAGGGAGGCAGCAGGAGGGAGCAATGTCGTGCACGGCTTGGGGGGGGGGTGAAGAAACACCAAACTCTGTTCCAACTTATTCTCCCGAGCACACGTCAGTCAAACGCCGCCGTCAGCTCAGAGCGAATCATGTGTCGCTGCTGCTCCAGCCCGGCTTCAGTCTGCGGATATAATGACTAGTGTATCATCAAAGCGACCTATAATCATATAAATTAAACCTCAAACGGCCCAGGGTGGTTCCAAGAGCACGACTACAAGTAAATCATTAGTCAGCCATTCCAAAAATAAGACTACAAACTGCTTGTTTAATTAGGGTGTAATTTTGCTGGGAGAGCATCATCCTCGTGGTGAGCAGCCTCGCCGTGTCCATTCATGCTCTCTGAAAATAGAGCCGGCGACTAACTGGATGCCTCTCCGTGGCGCTGGCACGTGCCGGGTTAAAAATGTTTCTCAAAGAGTAAATTTGGAAGAAAGCAAAAAAGAAACCTTGTTTGACTTTTTGCAACCAGCCACTTCAAAGCAGTTCGTCGTGTTCCTTCGCTTTCTGTCTGTCACCCTCTCATTTGTCGCTCAATAACTGGCTGTGTTAACATGAGGGGATAAATCAGTCCTTAAATCATAGGTTAATACATCTAAACTAACTATGTACAACAATTCTGTGCTCATGTCCTGGATTACACCCGTAAGTACAGGTTGCTTTCACTCGCTGCAAATTCAGTCTCTCAAAAAAAGGCATGATTTCAAAGTCCAGTGTAACATTTAGGATCTATTGGGAGGAATTTAATCAGTATGTTTTCATTACCTGAGAATGGGGCACCTCCCATGGAGTCCGCAATGTTGTTTCTTCAGCTAACATACCAAACCTTTAACCTATAATGCTTTCCCTTTTATATATATGTATATATATATATATATATATATATATATATATATATATAGACAGATTGGTTTAAACAAACAATTTGATTGCTGAGCAAGAGTTTTGTGCAAAAGGAATTAAAGGAATTAAATAAAGGGAGGTTGAGTTCAGTGAATGAACCAAATAAAAGCTGTTAATGGAAGTTTTACTGTACATATATGGACGATTCCGTTCACAGACGATCAATCGGTTGATCATTAATTGATCGTCTGTGAACTGTTCAGTCTCAGTCTGCTGGACTCACCTTCTATTGGGCAGTACCGAGGCACTTTCTCCGGCATCAGCGTCCTGTCTTTGTGCTTGCAGTAGACCTCCACTATCTGCTGCCGGCACTCGCGGCTCTTGGCCCTGGACAGAGCAGAAATGGCTTCCTTCCCGCTGATCTCGCACTGCGGCTGCTCCTTCCTCGGCTCCAGACCGGGCGGCAGCTGAGTGGACGACTTCTTCACCTGGTAGATCGACAGATCCTGTTTGGACCCCTGGACCGGTGCTGAGACAGTTGGCACCTGCGGGTGGGGTTTACGGATGTGGGTGTGGTTGTGACCGTGGCCCATCCCTCGGGGTTGGACGGGAGGGTGCTTGAGAACCTCGTTGGCAGATTTTCCCAGCTGTGCTTGGACCTTATCCAGCTTGCGTTTGGCGTTTGCGACCGGCACCCGTTGGCGTTGAGAGCGAGCGCCCAGGTTGCTGTTGCTGTCGATGGTCTCAAAGTCTTTAGGGACAGAGTTCTCATTATTGTTGCTGTCCAGTTTCTCTTTAGGCCGGTGGGAATGGTAGACGTCCTGTGAGGGAGGAGACTGAATTAGTATAAAAGCACAACAGTGACATCCTGTAATCACACACTCAAACGAGGTGACACTCACAAACACACACACACACACACACACACACACACACACACACACACACACACACACCTTTCTTTCCACAAACTATTATAAAATGTCGATCAAACCTGTGATCACATACCTTAACTGCAAAAAGTGCCAAAATGATCAGATGCTATTTTCAAAAGTTGGATGATTTACAGTTGTTCTCAGCCCGAAGACAACATTCAAACTACCTACATGCAAGTACATGCAGAATATCTGTATGTGTGTGTGTGAGCCCTTTTATCTTCTGTTGGACTGAACGAGAGAGTGTCGTCCCTCTTCTTCACAATAACAGCGCAAGATGAAAGTTAGGAATGCAGCTCCACCTGCTCGAGGACGAAAACATCTAGTGGTGGGCCGATATCGGTTTTTCAATGCCAGTGGCTGATATATAATGCCGATATCAAAACAAACATAAGCCGTGTGTAATTCTATTTTACAGGACGATCAGGTTGTACAGCAGGATGTATGAGAGTTACAGTACAGGCAGGAGCATTAACATCGTTGCACACAGACTCATCTCATGTCTGAAGGTTTTTTCTGTTAATCAGCCACATGCCGATGTCAATTATGTCCCAAAATAATCAGCCCGATCAATCAGTCTATCACTAAGAACATCAGTACTTCTACATTAACAATGAATAAATAGCTTTATATGAACCCTCGGGGAAGCTGCAATCGGTAGCTGCACAATGAATCTAAATATTCTAACTCCCAGTATGTCCAAGTGCAATATCCACACTTCATTATAATGCAGTGTGTCACACATTTTACCTTTATTTAATAATATTACATATACATATAGCACTTGTGATTATATTTAATAGAATAATCTACAGTGAAGCCTACAGTATCGGACGTCCTCGTGCAGGTGAGTCGTCAACCTCACTTTCTCTTTCTAGGAACAAAAACAGGTGAAGAGACGTAGAGAGGAAAAAGTTAAGACGAGTGAAAGGAAATGGTGACCTTTGACCCCTGACACACAGACAGCTGTGGCCTTGGCCTCCCAGAGTCAGGTGGTGATATGTGTGTGTGTGTGTGTGTGTGTGTGTGTGTGTGTGTGTGTGTGTGTGTGTGTGTTTCAGCTGCAAAGCCACATGACCTCGATGGGTATTTTAATCCCACAGATCGCCCTATATCTGTCTTTTCCAGGGATAAAGAGTGTGTTTATGAGTGTGTGTGTTTATTCACACACACACACACACACACACACACTCAGAGTGCCTGTGGGAAGGCAGTAATATCAGCTCCTGCCACCTGCTCCTCAGACAGCCTTTCATTATCTCATCTGTAATATCAGCTTAGAGGAATGTGTGTGTGAGAGAGTCACAGTTAATATTTCCAGCTCTCCTGCGATCGCTGTGAGAGTAAAAGTACAGAGGACACCAGGAATAAAAACCTCCAGAGACAGAGACAGAGAGAGACATACAGAGACAGAGAGAGACAGAGAGAGACAGAGACAGAGAGAGACAGAGACATAGACAGAGAGAGACAGAGACAGAGAGAGACAGAGAGAACAGAGACAGAGACATAGACAGACAGAGACAGAGAGAGACAGAGACAGAGAGAGACAGAGAGAGACAGAGAGAGTGGATTGAACACGGGACAGAGTGAACACACAGAGGGTTTATCTACTCTACCAGCACTGTGGTGTGTCCTGAGGGGGGCGCTACATCAGATGTTTCCCCGAAATCTGGTCGGTTAGCTGACCAAAGTTTACAAATCTGAACATTATTGTTTCTCTTTATTAATAACTAATTAATGCATTTTGTCTAAATAAGGTAACTATCGGATATTAAATCATCCACATCATGCTGCCTTAAAAAAGTTATATGTACTACTATCCTATAATATCAATAAAACCAGCAATGTTCTTGACATTTTTGCATCAGAATTGTTGCCAATTTCTTCATCAATTAATGCTCTTTTTCATTTAAGACCCCCGAATTCCACCCGCCACATCCGCTCTGCTCCCTGTACACGGCTGGTCTGTTGTTTTGGCAGAAGCCGCGACCCACTCACTTCAGTCAGCACAGAGCTGATCACAGACACAGGAACATAGAGAATCCGGTTGATTTTCAAAATAAAATACAGCATGCAGACGCCGCTACATCAGCAATGTGGCACCAGACCAGAAGTCAAATCACTCAGAGGAGATTTTAAGCAGAGAAACACTGTTTTTATAGTAAGTAAACCACGCGGCACGAAGACGCTCTCGATGGGCTCTGAAGACGCGGTGATCACGGAGCCAAACGGCAACTGTACTGTAATGCTAAGCTGACTGGGTTCTGGCGTTGGTTGCTTCGTGGTGTTGGCTGATGGGTGATTTGTAAATGGCGTGCTAGTTAGTAGCATGGAGCTAATGGTCCAAATAAAACATAGGAACATTGCAGATAGTAACATAATTCTAAATATGACTGTCAGTTATTTTACAGCGTTCAGTGTTTGTCTCTGTTGGACGCTGACTGCAGTTCACTGAACGGCCACTGGAGGCGCTGTTAACCATCACATACATAATAATTAACTCCTAAATAAAGCAGAATAAAGTGTAAAAACGTCCTCCAGTGACTCTTTCATTCGCTGACAGAATAAAACAAACTCTCTCTCTCTCTCTCTCTCTCTCTCTGTCTCTCTCTCTCTCTCTCCTTCACAGATCCTTCTGCGTTTTTTCCCAGAAGCCTCTGCATTCCATGGAGACCGGCCACAGCTAAAATACCACCGCTTACCTACAAAGACATCATTCTTTATCCTCTCACACACACACACACTGTGTTGCTGTGTGAGTCAGTTTGCTCTCAGCCTCTCTCCTCCTCAGCAGGTTCTTATTGAAGCTGTGTACGCTGCCTTCAGACCCCCCGCCGCTCCCAGATAAAGGCGACAGAGGAGAGAGACAAGAGAGCCCGTTCCCCGCAGGCGCCCGGGGCGAGAGACATTTAAAAGAGGGGGGGGAGAGAGAGAGACAGAGACAGAGACAGAGACAGAGAGAGAGAGAGAGACAGAGAGAGAGAGAGAGAGAGAGAGAGAGAGAGACCTGATGCTCTGATGATTCGAGTAGTGGTTCCCAACATGGGGGTCGACACCCAAACAAGGGGTCGTTAAAGCTTCCTTTAAGATCTACAAACTCTACATCCACGAAGCTTTCACTCTCATCCTGCTGGAGAAACATTAAAACAACCACAGAACCATAAGACTGTCAGAAAAGAGCCGATTGTATGATTGTTAAAAATAATAAAAAATACATAACACAGACAGAACTGTATGAGACTGAGAAAGAAGGAGAACCTCATGATCCATTTATCCATCCATTGATCAATAAAAGAACCCGTTAGCAGATATAAAGAGAAGCTACTCAGCATCACCTTAATAAATATATTTATATATATATAAATATATATAAACGTGATGCTGCAGACTGTCGGAGAAATGAGGTGTACCACTGGGAAGTAAAGGAACAAGAGTCTTCATCACAGACACCACAAGCTACAGATGAAGGTCTGATACCGTAATGATGCCAATGAATTTATCTTTTCTACTTTTGGTTCCTCCTCCCACTCCTACACACCTTCCTCATGAAACTTTGTTGATTTGATCAAATGAAACAGAAAATGTGTTTATTTTAATTGTATATGAAGGTTAGTTAAAAGTGGAGGAACACAGATTTGGTTTAAATACAATGTTTTGTGTTATATAAAAATATTATATTAAATATAAATAGTACAAACTGCAGCTTTCACATTCAAACAACATCTAACGCTGCAGGAGAGCGGCTGTGATCTCCTCTGGACCTTAATTAACAAGACGCTTCATAATTAACAGCTATAGGAGTGTGTGTGTGAGTGTGTGTGTGTGTGTGTGTGTGTGTGTTTGTGTGAGTGTTTGTGAGAGTGTGTTTTAGAGTGTGTGTGTTTGTGTGTGTGTGTTTGTGTGTGTGTGTTTTAGAGTGTGTGTGTGTGTGTGTGTGTGTTTGTGTGTGTGTGTGTGTGTGTGTGTGTTTGTGAGAGTGTTTATGTGTGTGTGTGTGTGTGTGTGTGTGTGTGTGTGTGTGTGTGTGTTTGTGAGAGTGTTTGTGTGTGTGTGTGTGTGTGTTGTGAGAGTGTTTTGTGTGTGTGTTTGTGAGTTTGTGAGAGTGTGTGTGTGTTAGAGTGGGAGAGAAAACGCCTTCATATGAAGCAATAAAGAGCTCTTTCACCAGGCTGTATACAGCTTCAAGAGGCCCCAGTTGTGCATTAATCAAACACTTGTGTGTAATGTGTGAAATGTGTGTGTGTGTGTGTGTGTGTGTGTGTGTGTGTGTGTGTGTGTGTGTGTTTGTGTTCGGTGTACCTGTGGGAACACCGACTGGAATTTACTCGCTGAAAGCCTCACAGTCCGATTTATGCTCAAAATGTCTTCCAGAGAAACGGTTTCATTTGACCTGTAAAACCTGTTTTTATGGAGAAAGAGACTTTACGAACGTTCGGCATCAGAGACTTTTCTTAAAAACACAAAACGATGCGTCAGTTTTCATTGATCACCATGACAACGCGAGACCAACTGAACCAATTGTTCCCTATCGTGGCGTAACCCATCAGTTTGTGAAGAACCAATTTTGAAGCCTCCAGTTTGGTGTTATGGTCGTCACCATGACAGCTTGTTGGAGCCAGTGGAGGTGATGTACTGCGAGGTGATTGGCTGCTCAGGTACAACAATGGCGGCTCGCCTGCTCACACAGGATCTGGTTCTCCAGATAAACAGTAAAATGTGTTTGTGAACAGATCTGAGGAGAGAAATAGTCAACAACAGAATCTGGATCCATATCTGATCAGCACTGTTTGACAGTTTGATCTGAGTTTGGTTGAGCTAGACGGACTCACTGAGAATGAGCTGTCAATCACAAGGTAGCCCCGCCCTAAAGCATACCCTGCTTTATGGTCTGTTTTACTCTCAATGGTAGGGCTGTAGCGATACACTAATCTCACGATACGATACGATATTCAGCCAACGATACAATGGACTGGACAGAGAGTCTACAGCTTGCAAATGCTGGACAAAATGAATCAAAGATGTGGTAAGAAAATTTGTTTCATTTATTGAAACAGTGAAAACTGTAGTTTACAAGCCTTTGACAAGTAAATAAAGTGCAGTATGACAATGAACAATGGAGAGTTAAAAAGTGCAGCAAGTGGCCTGTTCTGGACAGATTCTTTGACAGCTATTTAGCTTGACACTGAACATATGAGGAAGACGTTGGTGTCTGTGTAAAGCAGTGATCCTCACTATTTTTTTCACAAGAGCCACATTGGCAGAGCAAAATCAAGGGGAGAGCAACTTTTACAACAACATACCAAGTCACCTTTGCAAATGTGCATTTCTACATATAAATTGGACATCCCACAAAAAAAAGACACAGCCAATACATTTTCAGTTAAGAACGAATAAGAATTTGTCCATCCACTTCTCTTGAAATTTCCTGTGCTCATCTTGTATGCCTCGTACCTTTCGTTTTTTACTGGGAACACGTGACGTTTGCCTGCTCGTCCCCTCTCCGCGTCTTCATGTTGATTTTCGCTGCTTCCTCAGACTCTTTTTCCTCACTATTCGTTACAACGCTGTGTGTCTGTCCGTTCGGTTTTTGTGCTGGTTTTCACCCTTTTTTTTATTAGAAATCGATCCATTTTGTGCCTGCAGCGGAGCAAACGTAACCTTGCTGCAAGCGTGCACTGCAGTCAAGTGTAAACAATGCCATAAGCGGGCTGCATTGCCAGGTTTGACAGTGCCCCCTTTAAGAAACACCACTAATTAAGGTGAAAGGAGAAGTATAATGCAGTGCAGTGTTCACTGTATCTTTATGTAGCACATTTGAAAAGAATTATTGGCTGTGTTACCATATTGTTATAAGCTACCATGCGAGCCACCAATTAAAGTTTGACGAGCCGCATGTGGCTCACGAGCCGCACAATGAGTATCTCTGGTGTAAAGGGAGTATCTAGACGGGTAACTTGCTAGAAATGCTCTTCAGCGACACTAGTGGCTGGCTGACCTAATTGCTCTTCCTGCAAAGCGAACGGGGGGAAATGTGCAGCGAGCAGAGTGCCAGGCGGAACACGGGGGATTTGAATGGGACTTAATGTATCGATACTCACGGCTGAAAAATCTATACTTTCTGGGGAAAAAAAATATCGATATATATCGCAGGATCGATAAAATCGCTCAGCCCTACTAAATGGAACCATCAGTTACTAAATGAACATCATGCTGTATGGAAGAAGACTGAAACTAGAGACTGAGACCAGAAACTCATCAAGAAACTGTTTACTGAACTCATAAATCAACTGCGAAGTCGGCTCATTTCTCCATAAGACTGTATGGGATCACTGTGTTATTGCAACCAATGGAGCTGCCCCCTGCTGGCCTTTACAGAGAATGCAGGTTTAAGACAGTTCACAGACCCTGAAGCTTTGTCTGTTATGTAAACTGTTAATGTTTGGCCACCATACTGCAGTTTAAAAACCACTGTCCTATAGCCGTTGTTTGTCCTGAGGGTGGCGCTAGAGGAATTCCTCCTCTCGTCTACATTCATGGCGCACTGCCTGTGAGGTACAAATAACAGACATGATGTGAGGCTCAGTAACGTTTCCTCAAACTCCAGATTATTGGTCATCATGACTTAAACGTCTCATTATGTTGGGATAAAACCACCAGACGTCTGTCATAAAGCAGGTTCACATAAACATGAATTTATATAAATATATTAACGTGGAGGAATTTGTCTTCACACCATCAAACCCATAATTGCCTCTGATGGTCATTATCTCCCTCGTCTCCAAATAAGAAGGAAGAGAACAAAAACTGAGACGCTAACGAGGATCACAAAACGCTCAAGACTGAAAAAACAAAACAAAGAGAAGAAGACAGTCGTCTCCCGAAGGAAACGAAGTGTCTAAACAAAATGCTGAAAATAGAGCCGGCGAGACAAAAGGAAAAACAGAGCCAGATGGACAGGAAGTGAAGCTAAATGGACGATTGTGAGGGACGGGGAGGTGCTATGAAACCCGGGACTGCAGGACGACCCGGGATTACAGCGAGGATTTAAATCCATCTACGGCCAGATTCTGTGAGAATTATCTCAAAGAAAATAGAAAAAAAAAACAACAACCATAAAGCAGCTTTAACGTTAATCGCCAAAACGTGGCAGCGTGTGTGTGTGTGTGTGTGTGGGCGCTACATGATATTATATTTAATTATTAATCACATATTTCCTCTTTTGGATTTATTGCAGACACTTTTTGTTTCTATTTTTTACTTAATTTATTTCCCTTTTTGCTTAAAATATTTGATAAAATATTCCTTATTGTTAAGCTTCATGCAGAATCACATACATAGATATATCAGTCATTTTTATTTTATTATTTATTATTTGATGAGCTTTAGTGCATTTAATCTGTAAACAATAAATATGTTGTTTTTAAAAAATAAATCACATATTTCTTCATTCTTACAAACACAGAATTAATAATTATTCACTTTATTTTATTTCCATGTAAAATATTAATTTATTTTAACAGTTACTTTATTCTGTTTTATCCTTCTTACAGATTTTATTGTTTTGTATTAATCTATTTAATCTAGTTTCTACTATAGCTTTCATTAAACACAATTGTTACACCTGTTAAATCTATTTTATTGTCATCTTTTTATTTGTATTTTATTTCTAGGATCGTACTTTAGAACCATGATGACGGGACCGGTTTTCTTTTTCTCCCCTTTTGAATAAAATGTAAATTATAAACTTTATATTTTCCATTTGTTTATCTTGTTTTGGTTTGTTCAAGCTCTTAGTTTTGTAACTGGTTATGTTTGTTATTTACCTTAATGTCTTCCTTTTTCTAAAAGACAACAAAGAGATGTTTTAAATAAAAAATAAAAAATGAATGTCCTATAATCAGCTTGTCAATCATCTGTGAACTTCCTCCAGCTTTTTATCTCTTAACGTGAACATTTTTATATTATCAATTTATAACTTATTTATCTTATTTTACCACGAGCTGTGAGACTGTGAGACGATGGTTACTGCTCCTGTAGAAGTCTGAATGATATCAACCTTATTCACCATCAGAAGGAGAAATACTGGATCATTTAAATTACACAACGACCATATAAGGAGAAGACTTCTGGAAAGAAATGTTATTTTTTGGTGCTTTGAGCTCCAAAAAACATCTCAGCTACAATCCCAACCATTCCCCAAAAGTTCTGTGATAAGGTCTAAAATTGGTCCTCACACACACACACACACACACACACACACACACACACACACACACACACACACAGAGTATTTAGGGATTATTGAACAATCTAAACTAGATTAAAAAGTATAAATCCCATCAGAGAAACCTGATCCTAACCAATCCTCTAATCTGATCTAACCTGGCTGTTAGGATGTGAATCAGCTGTGTGTGTGTGTGTGTGTGTGTGTGTGTGTGTGTCCCCTAAAAGGTGTGATGAATGTGAGAGTTGTGCAACCGTGGCGCCATCCAGGACTGCTGTAAACACACTCGACTGGACATCAACAGTCAGTACACACATGGGGTGCTACGGTATGATACACACACACACACACACACACACACACACACACACACACACACACAGTGTATAGGTGAGGGATGTTACAGTTTTTATTGTGCTCCTTCCAGTGATGTCCAGTCTTTTATTGGAAATAGGATCCTTCCTCCCATCAATAAACACACAGCTTCACACACACACACACACACACACACACACACACACAGACACCCTACACACACACACGCACACTCTTACACACAGTTAATCACTTTCAGATTCACTAAAATGTTGCTGCAGCATAAAACAGAAACAGAAAATGTTTCTGTACGATTGATCTGGTTCTCCAGATAAACAGTAAAATGTGTTTGTGAACAGATTTGAGGAGAGAAATAGTCAACAACAGAATCTGGATCCATATCTGATCAGCACTGTTTGACAGTTTGATCTGAGTTTGGTGTGTTGAGCTGGACGGACTCACTGAGAATGAGCTGTCAATCACAAGGTAGCCCCGCCCTAAAGCATACCCTGCTTTATGGTCTGTTTTACTCTAAATGGGACCATCAGTTACTAAATGAACATCATGCTGTATGGAAGAAGACTGAAACTAGAGACTGAGACCAGAAATTCATCAGGAAACTGTTTACTGAGCTCATAAATCAACTGAGAAGTCGACTCATTTATCCATAAGATTGAACGGTATCAGTTTATATTGCAACCAGTGGAGTCGCCCCCTGCTGGCTGTTACAGAGAATGCAGGTTTAAGAACCCAGAAGCTCTGTCTGTTATATAAACTGTCAGTTTTACAGTAATCACATTTCAAAACTGTTGTTTTTTTAACTTATGGTTCATTAAAGACGAATCAATTACTCAACTGATTTTTCATTTTCTTGACAATACAGGACGACACTAGGCTAGTAATAAGTAACATTTCAAAATCAAGTAGAATTTGATTTTACAAAAACTTCATCTTCCTTCATCCTGGAGGCGACAGAGAGATAATAATATTAACTTATATAAGTTTACAAAGAGCATTAAATTAACGTCACTCAGAATACAGTTAATCCTGAGCTTTATGTAGCCGATCTGATCCAATCTGATCTGATCGATTACTTCCAGGATTTTTGGTCAAAACTAGTCTCTAAATTTCCAGCTTTTCCCGGATACGTCGGAATCCAGTTTTTGTGCAAATCTGTGCGAGTGCTTCAACAAACATCGGACACTGATATCGGTTTTTATTCACCGATGGGACGACGTCAGTCAAGATATCGGTGCATCGCCAGTTAGAACAAACAGTCAAATTAAAAGATGAATACAGGAGCAAAATATTGTCTCAGTAGTTCTGATTCAACATCATCCTGGTGCTCAACAATCCTCACTGGCTAATTAACAGCCTGTAGTTATTTCCCCGCTCAGCCACGTCCTCAGATCTCTCTAATTACTCATTTAGCTCTCACATCGACCTTCCTCACCGCCTGCCTTTTGTTTCAGTTCATCCAATTTTCTCTCCTCTTGTTTTTTTTTTTTTTTTAAATCTCTCTGCACCTCCCAGACTCCCCCTTTCTATAAAAAAGTGCTGGCATGCATCTCCACTGTTTTAAAAGCCAATAACTGTCAGGACATATCACCGCTCTCTCACACACACACACACACACACACACACACACACACATACATAGGGAAGATCACAGAGTATCCGGTTAACTGTAATGAAAGGACGTAAAAATGGATGCCTGCAATACAGCCCACGTCTCTCTCTCTCTCTCTCACACTCTCACACACACACACACACACACACACACACACACACACTGAGTACAGTACATTCATGTCTTAACAGAGTGAGAACACCTGGATCCCACCAGGTATAGAAACAAAGACACAAAAACACTGTGCAATCTCCTCCACATCATCACATATCTGTGTGCACTGTGCAGGTGACACATTGGAGGGTTTACACTTAAATCAAACAACAAGAGTTCCAGCTTTGATCTGGAAAGCAACATGATGTTTCCCCTTTTAATTAATCATATTTTTACAAGCTAATATCGAAGGGGACCACTTTCCATTAATAAAAATTGGCTTAGTCATTTCCCAGTTTCCTGAGGTGTCTCTTGATATCACCAAGATACTGGTTTTTAATTAAACCCCTAAATCACAAATCCAGAGTTACATTAAACAGTTTTAATCCCCTACAGTTCAGCTACACTACTTATTACACACCCCTTTATATTAATATGAAAAGCTGAAATGGCTGTTAAGGTTTAGAATTAAGAGATTCGTGAAAACATGTTGACCTTTTATATTAAAAGTAACGAAAATGACGCTGTGCAGGCGCCTGCTGCTGCTGTCAGTGGAGTCACACCGAACTCCGTTAACAAAACACACAATTATACCCGCGCTTGATTTCACACAAACGGACGTACAAGGAAGATCAATACTAAAGATAGTTTTGGACAATAATTGTGTCAGTCTTACATTCGGCACCGATATTATCAATAAATCGGCTCTTACTTCAGTAAAAATCAATATTTGGTCTGTTCATGCTGATCGGTAGCTCAGGACAAGAAAGCGGTGAAACAAACAAATTGATTCAAGCTTCAAGTTGTTATATTGTTCAGTTCACTGGATGCTCACAGTCACCTGAACAGTCGCTGTACGGGGGGGCGAGCTGCCGTTTACCTGGATTACTGCCCACTAATCGACACCTTAAATGGGCGGATTTTGACATGCAGTTTGGTCCACCGACCCCTTTCCTCCACGCAGGGACGGAAGGGGCCAACTGTGTTGATGCAAATGCCAAAACAACAGGCGAGCAGCTGCAGCCGCTCAGCAGCATCTTCTCTGTGGCGACCATGCGCTTCCCCTCGGGGACAAACGCTCATTTTCCAGTCGGTGGAGGAAGCACAGGTGTAAAAATAAACTCACACATCACCTGACAACATGAACGCAGATATCATTCAAACCTACCGCCTGCAGCTTGTGCCGAACGGCCGCCTTTCCGAGCGGCGGCGGCGGGTCGCCCTTCCTCCGCAGCCCCCTCCGCGGGAGCTCCCTGTCGGCTTTGTTGAGCGCCCCGGCTCGCTCCTCTCTCTTCTCCCGGCTCCTGGCGCCTCCGTCCCCGCCAGCGGAGTCCAGGCTGCTAAAGTTCCACACGATGAGAGTCTGGACCAGCAGGACGGCCAGAGCGGCGACCAGCAGGGCGGACTTGGAGCGCCGGGCCAGCCTGCGGGCGCACGGGTTACCGTTCATCTTCTCTCCTCCTCCCTCCCTCCGCCTCAAGCTGAGAGCCCCATCCGCCAAGCGCCGACAGCGGGGTGTGAATGCTCCCCTGCGCGGCCTGAGAGGGGCTACTGGCAGGCAGAGAGGAGGAGGAGGAGGAGGAGGAGGAGAGAGGGAGGGAGGGAGGGAGGAAGGAGGGAGGGATTTTGGCACAGGCTTGAAATGAGGAGAGAGGTTTGGCAGAGGGGACACAGAGGCCCTCATGTGGCCATTAACGAGTCAACAGTTGAGTTAAACTGCATATTAATGAGGATAATAAATTATATAAAGCCATAAAAATAAATATAATAGAATCAATCAAGTATTTCTGATTCTGAAAACAGTCTTTTATATTATAATTATTATTTTTTAATTATCTTTCTATTATTTCTTCGCTATAAACATCTGGAGGGCCAAACTTTATGGAGGAACAACTTTGGCCCACGGGCCACACTTTGGGCAGCACTATAATGTAGTTTGTTTAACATCTGTTTCGCATGTTGTGCATTTATCCAGTTAAACAGCCCATTTATTGAACTTTTAGATGCAATTTGAACAAATAATTAGATTGTTTTTGTTGAAAAATTGAATAAATTGATAAATGTCAAATAAAGTATACCCTCTCCTCATGTGTCTGACCACTCTGCTGACGGGAGATATAATGAAATATATGTAAATATAACTGTCCTTATATATAACTAACCTTTCACACACACATTATATGTCTTCAGCCAGGCAGCTAACACACACACAACACACACACACACACACACACACACACACACACACACACACACACACACACACACTCTACAGTTGAATGAATCTGCTCCATCACTGCTGATTCTAATACACTTTTCCACCACATTAGTCTGATTTCATGCATATTGCAGAGAAGTGCCAGTGATCTAATTGAATGAACATCTATAAATAGACGTGATTTCTCCTCCTTGCACTCCTCTTGCCCTCTCTTTCTGCTTTCTTTCTGCTCTCTCCATCCTCGTTCAGACTCTAAATCCTGTCCTGTTTCTGGTCTCCGTGGTGCAGAGGTCACGTAGCTCCTCAATCCGTATTTTTCACATATGTTTACAGTTCAAAGCCTCAAAGTTGTGATTTCAGATTGCAGGTTATAATGAGTTGACTTTACTTCTGTTTAAAACATTTCCCAGGGTCTTAAAGGTCCCTGAACTCACCGTGAAGTCACATTTTTATGCCAGAAACTGCTTACTGGTTTCCATAAACTGGTTTCAGATCAGACACAGAAGAAAAGAGGGAGAGTTTAATAATGAATGGAGGAAAATAATCAATAACCAACTCACTGACCTGGAGAGAGTTGAACCCATTTCCACCTAAAGATCATATTTAATGCGATAAAAATGTTTTTTGGTTGGTCTAAAGTCCTGAAATTATTATTTCAATCATTATTTATTTATTTAGTTATTAGTTTTCTGGGCTTTTTAACTTTATATGAGACATTAACACCTCCCTCCTCACACCTCTCTACTCTAGTTCCCCCCTCCCCCTATCTCCCTCAACAGGCGTCACCTCCAACCCCCCCCCCCAACCTCCCCCCTAACAGCTGACCACGTGAGGAAGGAGCTCAGTCCTGCACATCTTCAACCAGAGCCTCAGTCTGGTCCTGTGGAAAACCTCCTGTGTGGTTCCAGTAACCTCTCACCTGATGAAGACCATAGAGAGGATCCTACTGAACCAGCTGTAGACCCCCCCCAATTATTCTATGTCTGTATATAAAAAGCTCTCAATCTCTTTTTCTTCTATTTTAATTATATGTTTCATTCTAGATTCTCCCCAGTGTGGGATCAATAACGTCTATCTGATACTATCTCATGCAGATTTATGTCTCCATACATAGATGATGACGTGAATATATGAATTAATAATGTGAAATCATTTAAATTTAAACAGGGTGCATTCATTCATACCTGTGGATGATTCATTGATCCAGTACCTGCATATTGAGAGTGGATCCACTGCGCCACCTGGAGTTAACAATGTGTATTTCACAACCACAGGATCACATTACAATAACTGTTTGATTTTATAATGACCTGACATTTAAAACTGAAGTTTACTATTTATATGGACTTAAATGTCACATATAGTTCTGGTTACAGTATTTATATAATGTGTTTGTTGAATTTAAATATATATATACGGTAATTATCAAAACGCCTCTTATACTGTTGATATTTATGAACACATATTGAATGAGAGTGCATACATGGCCTCTGGCTGAGAGTATATTATGATATACATTATATATTACTGAGTATATTCACTGTTTTCAATTTAAAGTCAGGGAAGGGAACACAGGTTGATAATAACGTGGGGGGGGGGGTCCTTGAGAGGATACCAGGGGGTCCCGGAGAATAATTATATTATATTATATATAATCTATTTCCACTTTAACTCCATCCATAAGTAACACAGTGACGGAGATTAGGACTATATTGGTCATATATCAGATGAGTCAGATGTCAGTATCGAGAGAGGATCCTGAGCCTTTAATGTTTAATTAGATTTTGGAGAAATTTTGATTTTCTTTACATTTCTTGGTGCTGTCGTGTGTGTGTGTGTGTGTGTGTGTCTGGCCAAACAGCACCTCGACAACAAAATTATTACAGCATTAATCAGGTTATCATTGTAGTAGCTGGTCTTTTATAAGATACTTATACTTATATTATTAACAAAATATACTAGTCACACTGTCAACAAAACCAAACAGAAGCTCAGAGTTAATATGATGATTTATTCTCCAGGTTACAGAGGCACAGTAACAAAATGCAAGGTCACTGACTTTTTATCCAAATATATTAAAATACATTTGAACGTATACAATAAATAAGCTCATCTGTAGCCGTATGCACCACCAAACACATCTGACCTGGCGTGGTTTGAAAAAGTTTTAAGAATCTGGATTTGACTGGGGATCCCAGACACAATTCTCCTCCAAACCGCTCGGCACCATTCCACACTTTGGTGGCACCCAGGCGGTGTCGTATCCGTGGTCATGCCAGGTCTTCTGAAGCGGGTGGCCTTGACGTTTGATGGTGATCACTTTACCCACGTTGACCTGAACCTTAATGACGACCCTGTCAGACTCAGGGTGATCAATGGGATAGTGGCTGGCTTTCTCCAGGTCTCTGCTGAGATAGACGCCCCTGCCGAGCATCCCGTCTGCAGACTGGCGAAACCCTGAGGCCTTGATAGATTGGGCGTTCTGCCTGGTGGTGCCGTGGTACATGACATACGTTTTACCACTAACTGGCTCAGGGAGATCCAATCGACCTACTCCGGCAGGTAGTTCGAAGTCATCTTCAACCCACTGATACTCACTGTAGGAGAGAGGTTTATTAGTTATTATTTACTTCTCTAACATCCGGAGGGGTTAGGGTTTGAATTAAAGGTAAATAAAATGCCACTGTGGCTATATCAATGTATAAAAGTCAAGAAAATCATCTTGAGGAAACATTTTGAGTGAAGCTTCACTTAGGAAAAGAAACCTGGGAGAATAAACACACACACACACATACAAGAAACACAAGTATTGTAGCCAAATGCAATAAATATACAATATTCTGTAAAATAAAGCGGTTTGTGGTACTCACGGGGATCCACCGGAGGCCTCGACATGGTATCCACTGGCACCCGTCAGTATCCACCGAAGACATTGACTGGGTAACCCCCGGAGGGGGATCTGGGTGGGTGGATTACCGATCTGGGATCCCAGACACAATCCTCCTCCAATCCGCTCGGCACCATTCCACACTTTGGCGGCACCCAGGCGGTGTCGTATCCGTGGTCATGCCAGGTCTTCTGAAGCGGGTGGCCTTGACGATTGATGGCGATCACTTTACCCACATCGACAATAACCTTAATGACGACCCTGTCAGACTCAGGGTGATCGAGGGGATAGCGGCTGGCTTTCTCCAGGTCTCTGCTGAGGTAGATGCCGCGGCCGAGCATCCCACCTTCACCAGACTGGCGAAACCCCGAGGCCAGGATGGATTGAGCGTTCTTCTTTGTGGTGCCGTGGTACATGATGTACCTCCCATCACTAACTGGCTCAGGGAGGTCCAGGCGCAGTACCCCACTGGGCAGATCCAAGTCATCTTCAGGCCACTGGTACTGCATGTTGTCAGTATCGCTGTCCAACAGAGAGATTTATCAGCTTAAAGACAATCTAATAAAACAATACAGGAATGTGCAACCAGACGTAAACAGGGGTTGTGAGAATGATAAATTCTTCCTCAGCACTTCATCATACAAAGTAGTGATATTTTCTATTTTTGTGACTTATTAATCCATTTTTACTTTATGTAGCATTAAAGTAACTATATTTGAATTTCAACATCAAATTAACCTTGAATCCTTGAACACTAATATTAAAGTTCATTTTAAGTTCTGGATGTGGTTAACCTCGTAATATGCTAACATTAACAGCCGTTACTATGTTCATAAAAACGAAGGATATTGTTTGTGGATTTGCTGTCATATATAATATTTCACATTTCAAATAAAACATTTAGTAAAATGTATATATATCTCTTCCATATGGGTCTCTGTAAAACTACAGACTTAGAGATGAAACAAACTGTAAGCACATACCTTTCTCCAGGTTCCTCCGAGAGTGACGGCTGTGAGTTCGCTCTTCTTTTTATAAGAAACTTCAGGTGTTGGGAGGAACTTTTCCATGAAGTTGTATCCAAACTTTCACTCTCATTTCACCTCTCACATTGTTTTGTGACTTTGATTTACAGTCAGATTTTATTTGGGTGTGGTCAACACAGCGGTGACATTGGGTTTCTGTCCTGCCAAGCAGCATCATGTTGATGATTGCCTTGTCAAATAAACATAACAATTAATATAATTGTTAATAAATCAGTCAGGATCAAACCAAGAAGGAGATTATCGCTGTAAGTTGCTCTAACCTGCCTTGTCTGACCTGTTTCCTGTTCAGGTGAAGCCCTGAAATCCAAACTGTAGTGAAAAATGCCAAACAGTTACATTACAGGGAGCACCGACAAGTTCATGTATTTGTATTTTTTAAGTAAAATAAATGGGTTGAAATGCAGCACAGAGCCTGTGCACGAAGGGTTAATTGAGTACTTGTACTGTTGTATAATCATGATGTAAAAATACCAAACATTATTGACTGCGCCACCTGGAGTTAACAACGTGTATTACACAACCACAGGATCTATGGAAGATCATTACACACATTACAATAACTGTTCGAAATTTATAATGATCTGACATTTAAAACCTAGTTTACTGTTTATATGGATTTAAATGTCACATATAGTTCTGGGGGGAATCATTTATTTCCACTATATCTCCATAACATAACATAACATAACATCTATAATAACACAATGTAAAAAACCTTTAAATTTGAATTTGGAGTAGAATTAAAACGTGGCATTAAAACAGAATACTCAGGTAAACTAACAGTGTCTTAAATTTGTACTTAAAGCTGCATTACGTAACTTTTCTACCTTTAAAATCATTCTGGTGCTACACTGAGTTGTAACAGGGTGAATGGTAACTTTTGGCTTTATGGCAGTAAATCACAAACCACCGACTACGTCAGTGATTTTGGTGAAACTGGATCATATTTTATGGAGAAAATGTTTTCTGGTTTTCTCTCTGATGTCGTCCGGCTGCAACGCCTCAACTCTCTGTGATTGTTGGAGTTTCCTGTTGGAGTTTCCTGATGGAGCGTAAAAGCTTTACCAGTTGTTATAAAAGGCTGCAGACAGACAACAAGCTGACCTTCTTGCTCCTGGACTAGTTGCTAGTTTTTGATCTTAAGTGATGCAGTCAGAGCAAATGTCCAGCTGTCCATATTTACCACAGTAGTATTAAGACTTGAGGCGCGAATACCAAATCTTAGGTGGTGTTGCTTTAATAAAATATACTCATCACACTGTCAACAAAACCAACCAGAAGCTCAGAGTTAATATGATGATTTATTCTCCAGGTTACAGAGACACAGTAACAAAATGCAACGTCACTGACTTTTTATCCAAATATATAAAAATACATTAGAACGTATAAAATAAATGAGCTCACATGTAGCCATATGCACCACCAAACCAACTGACCTGGTGTGGTTGGATGGTATCAATAATCTGGATTCGATTCGGATCCCAGACACAATTTTCCTCCAATCCGCTCTTCACCATCCCACAGTCGGGCGGCACCCAGGCGGTGTCGTAGCCGTGGCTGTGCCAGGTCTTCTGAAGCGGGTGGCCTTGATAATCGATGGCTTTCACTTTCCCCACGTTGACCTTAACCTTAATGACGACCCTGTCAGACTCATGGTGATCCATCGGATAGCGATGAGCTTTCTCCACGTTTCTGCTGAGGTAGACGCCGCGGCCAAGCATGCCGTCTTCAGACTGGCGAAATCCTAAGGCCAGGATGGATCGAGCTTTTGTCCTGCAGGTGCCATGGTACATGACATACGTTTGACCACTAACTGGCTCGGGGAGGTCCAGGCGCAGTACCCCATAGGGCAGATCAAAGTCATCTTCAGGCCACTGATACTCCATGTTGGTATCAGTATCGCTGTCCAACAGAGAGATTTATCAGCGTTGAATCCTTGAACACTAATATTAAAGTTCATTTTAAGTTCTGGATGTGGTTAACCTCGATAAACACACACTACAAAGTATTCTACCACGACTGTAACAATGCTAATATGCTAACGTTAACAGCCGTTACTATGTTCATAAAAACGAAGGATATTGTTTGTGGATTTACTGTCATATATAATATTTCACATTTCAGATAAAACATATAAACATTTAGTAAAATGTATATATGTCTCTTCCATATGGGTCTCTGTAAAACTGCAGACTTAGAGATGAAACAAACTGTAAGCACATACCTTTCTCCAGGTTCCTCCGAGAGTGACGGCTGTGAGTTCGTTCTTCTTTTTATAAGAAACTTCAGGTGTTGGGAGGAACTTTTCCATGAAGTTGTATCCAAACTTTCACTTTCATTTCACCTCTCACGTTGTTTTGTGACTTTTGTTTAGAGTCAGATTTTATTTGGGTGTGGTCAACACAGCGGTGACGTTGGGTTTCTGTCCTGCCAAGCAGCATCAGCATTGATCTGTGATTTTAAGGCTTTATATATGCAGGCGTGAACATTGAACTTGTGTTACATTCCAGCCTTCCCCTATTAGGGTTAGTTATGCATTATGTGCAAGTTAGTGATTTTATATGCAAAAACACCTTTAAAGGATATCCTGAGCCTTAATATACAAATATATACGTAATCATTAAAAACCTCCTGATGCCACCAACTCCTTTTAAGTATCCACGCCTCCTCTTTTATTCAGTTTAAAGCAGTTCACTACAGTCATCGGTCTGTGGCTAAACTTGGAAAGACATTCCCAAATCCCTTAAATCTCACCTGCCCCTCGCTGTAAACGGGAACGTTACTTCCTCCATTCTGGTTGTGCCCTAAACCGCCAAATCTGAAAGGTTTTCTGGTCTTTGAATTTGAGTTTTTGTAAACAATCCTAACGTAGTTGTGTATTAACTTACTTAGCTGATTGTTGTATGTTTATGTTGATGATTGCCTTCAAATAAACAGAACAATTAATATAATTTGCCCCATAAATGTAATAAAAACATAACCAGAGTTGTGTTCAGGGCTTACCTAACAACAAGCTAGTGTCACCTGTCAACATGTTCCAGCAGCATTCCACTGTAAGCCTTGTCATTGTTTTATTGTTTTTGAAGGAAGAGAACATTTTGTTATCATACCTGCCCAACGAGTATAAGAAGGTGCAGTTTCATAAAGATGAACTGAAGAGAATGTGTTGCAGCTGTTATTAAAGAATAATGAAAACCTTCCGGCCAGTCAGGATCAAACCAAGAACTAGATTATCGCTGTAAGTTGCTCTAACCTGCCTGGTCTGACCCGTTTCCTGTGCAGGTGAAGCCCTGAAATCCAAACTGTAGTGAAAAATGCCAAACAGTTACATTACAGGGAGCACCGACAAGTTCATGTATTTGTATTTTTTAAGTAGAATAAATGGGTTGAAATGCAGCACAGTGCCTGTACAGGAAGGGTTAATAGGGTACTTGTACTGTTGTATAATCATGATGTAAAAATACCAAACATTATTGACTGCGCCACCTGGAGTTAACAATGTGTATTACATAACCACAGGATCTATGGAAGATCATTATACACATTACTATAACTGTTCGAATTTGATAATGATCTGACATCTAAAATTTAAAGGCACACTATGCAAGATTTTTACCTTAATATAACAGCTTCGAAGTCATTTCGATGGTACACAAACTCGTAGTATAATAATAATAATACATTTTATTTATAAGCGCTTTTCTAAATACTCAAAGACACTTTACATAAAAACATAAAAGCAGCAAAACAACATCAAATAGTAAAACATTGAAAACACATCAGACTAAGCTAAACATTAAAAGCAATTTTAAAAAGGTGTGTTTTTGTCAGTGATTTGAATGTTGGAAGGTCGGTACAGTCACGGATGTGTTTGGGGAGAGAGTTCCAGAGGGAGGGGGCAGCTACAGAGAACGCTCTGTCGCCCCAGGTTTGGTGCTTGGTCAGGGGTGGAGGAGTCAGGAGGTTTGCTTCAGATGAGCGGAGGCTGCGGGATGGATTGTGGCGATGGAGCAGGTCAGTGAGGTAGGAAGGAGCCTGGTTATGGAGGGCTTTGTGTAGTGAATCATCCCGATAGCAAAGCAGGAGAGGGATGCTTTACGGCGCGACGTCACATACATCAGCGACATAAGAAGCAGCCTCAATGGAAGACACTAGCAGGCATTCACTCAGACGTTACCTGGTCAGTAGACATCTTCGGAGTCTATCTTTGCCTGTTCGATGTCCGATGCTTCCATCCTACTGAACATGTACCGGTGTACGGGGGGGAGGGGATCAGGCCGTGAGTGCAGAGACGCAGAGCCGTATAAAGAGACGGCTCTGGTGAGTGGTATTTACGACAGTTAACGTTAAATACTAGTACTCCGCAGTGACTCTAGGGGTAGCTGTTTGACAAAACCGGAAAACTACATAGTATGCCTTTAAAGTTTACTGTTTATATGGACTTAAATGTTACATATAGTTCTGGAGGGAATCATTTATTTCCATTGTAACTCCATAACATAACCAAACAGAAGCTCAGAGTTAATATGAAGCATTTATTCTCCAGGTTACAGAGACACAGTAACAAAATGCAATGTCACTGACTTTTTATCCAAATATATAAAACTACATTTGGACGTATAAAATAAATGAGCTCATTTGTAGCCGTATGCACCACAAGACTAACTGACTGGGCGTTGTTTGGAAAGTAGTAATAGTCTGGATTCGACGTTGAACGTTGACCTGAACCTTAATGACGACCTTGTCAGACTCAGGGTGATTAATTGGATAGCAACAAGTTTTCTCCAAGTTTCTGCTGAGGTAGACGCTGCGGCTGAGCCTCCCGTCTGCAGACTTGCTAAATCCTGAGACCTGGATGGATTGGGTGTTCTGGCCGGTGGTGCTTTGGTACATGACATACGTTTGACCACTAACTGGCTCAGAGAGATCCAATCGACCTACTCCAGCAGGTAGTTTGACGTCCTCTTCAGCCCACTGATCCCCACTGCAGGAGAGAGATTAGCCTGTTTTACTAGGTCAGGTGACAGGAGACTTTAAACTGTCTCATCAAATCCAGTCAATCTTATTTATAAATCCCAAATTCACAAATCACACATTTGCCTCAGGGGGCTTTACCTGTCTAACAAATGTAACTGTTCAGAGCTGCCAAAGACTTCCTGGAGTGTTTTCGCTATATTAAATATAATAAATCCGTATAAAGATTACTCTTTATTCAGCTGTGTATTGTAATTATACACTGTTCTGTTGAATGGATTGCTGCTTTGATACACATAAAAACTAAGGACACTGTATGTGGATTTGCTGTCATATATAATATTTCCTGTTTCAGATAAAACATACAAACATTTAGTAAAACGTATATATGTCTCTTCCATACAGGTCTCTGTAAAACTGCAGACTTAGAGATGAAACAAACTGTGTGCACATACCTTTCTCCAGGTTCCTCCGAGAGTAACGGCTGTGAGTTCGCTCTTCTTTTTATAAGAAACTTCAGGCGTCCGGAGGAACTTTTACATGAAATTGTGTCCGATCTTTGACTTACATTTCACTTCTCACATTGTTTTATGACTTGATTACAGCATTCCACTGTAAGCCTTGTGATTGTTTTATTGTTTTTGAATGAAGGGAAATTCATTTTTATTATACCTGCCAAAGAGTACAAGATAAATAAATAAAGATGAACTGAAGATAATGATATAATAATACACACCTTCCGGCCAGTCAGGATCAAACCAAGAAGTGTACAAATATAAAAATGTATGGGGGATTATGTGCTGAACTATATCTTAACTCCAGGAAGTGACTGCAAACAGTTGAACTATTCCTTTAAATGATTCATATTACAGGATCAAAGATGAATGTATTTATTCGCCTCCATTGTATTAAACTGTCTGCAGAGACTAATATCTCTAAAAAATATACTCATCACACTGTCAACAACACCAAACAGAAGCTCAGAGTTATGACACATTTATTCTCCAGGTTACAGAGACACAGTAACAACATGCAACGTCACTGACTTTTAATCCAAATATATAAAACTACATTTGAACGTATAAAATAAATGAGACTAACTGACTGGGCGTGGTGTGATTGTATCGATGACCGTGATTCGACGGGGATCCCAGACACAAATCCTCTCCAAACCGCTCTTCCCTGTTCTACTCTTTAGCAGCATCCAGGCGGTGTCGTAGTCGTGGTTATGCCAGGTCTTCTTAAAAATGTGTTTTTTTAGTTTGATGGCGATCACTTTCCCAACGTCGACCTTAACCTTAATGACGACCCTGTCAGACTCATGATGATCCATCGGATAGCGGCTAGCTTTCTTCAGGTCTCTGCTGAGGTAGACGCCACGGCCGAGCATCCCTTCTTCAGACGGGCGAAATCCTTTTTTCAGGATGGATAAAACATTCTTCCAGCAGGTGCCGTGGTACATGACATACGTTTTATCACTAACTACTTCAGGGAGATCCAATCGACCTACTCCAGCAGGTAGTTTGAAGTCATCTTCAACCCACTGATACTCACTGCAGGAGAGAGGTTTATTAGTGTCAAGACTTCAGAAGGATTCCATGCAAAGAAACTCAAATTAAAAGGTAAATAAAATGCAACTGTGGTGATATAAATGTATGAAAGTCAAGAAAATCATCTTGATCAAACATTTTGAGAGAAGCTTCAGTTATGAAAAGAAACCTGGGAGAACAAACACACACACACATACAAAAAACACGAATATCGTACCCGAATGCAATAAATATACAATATTCTGTAAAATAAAGTGGTTCGTGATACTCACAGGGATCCACCGGAGGCCTGGACCTGGTGTGGGTGGATGGTACCAATAATCTGGATTCGACGGGGATCCCAGACACAATCCTCCTCCAATCCGCTCGGCACCATTCCACACTTTGGCGGCACCCAGGCGGTGTCGTAGCCGTCGTCATGCCAGGTTGTCTGAAGCGGGTGGCCTTGATAATTGATGGCTTTCACTTTACCCACATCAACAATAACCTTAATGACGACCTTGTCAGACTCACAGTGATCGAGGGGATAGCGGCTGGCTTTGTCCAGGTCTCTGCTGAGGTAGACGCCGCGGCCGAGCATCCCGTCTTCAGACAGCCGAAACCCTGAGGCCAGGATGGATTTAACTGTCTTCCTGCAGGTGCCGTGGTACATGATGTACCTCCTACCACTAACTGGCTCAGGGAGGTCCAGGCGTAGTACCCCAGTGGGCAGATCAAAGTCGTCATCTTCAGGCCACTGGTACTGCATGTTAGCGTCAGTATCGCTGTCCAACAGAGAGATTTATCAGCTTAAAGAGAATCTAATAAAACAATACAGGAAAGTGCAACCAGACTTAAACATGGCTTCTTCTCTCTGTGAGACTATGTTCACCATCATATTTTGGGATATTGCTTTCATGGTCAGATTTGGTAAATTAGAACCAAAAGTGATTTTTCCTGGAACAAAAACAATCACAAATAATTTCAGAAACAATATTTCTTTGGTTTTAGAATGTAATGAACTACCCTACTACCGAGGGTTGTCTCAGCACAAGGACCACCAACAGAGCTTAGTAAACAAGACAACTTTATTTCTTTCAGCCGTACACACTAATCATACAACTTCAAAGTCCTCCGAGGCTTGCTCTGCTTGTCTCTTCTGTGTGTGTCGGCCTCGAGGTCCAGCACACTACTGTCTTTAGAGAGAGGAGTGTGATAACTCCATGAGTACCAGCTGATATAATCACCTCACCTGGCTGCTCTCACAAGCCTTCCCCACACCTCTCTCTCCACCTCCACAACGACATATAATACTGACTGTGTGTCTGAGTTTGTTCAAGGAGACAGCCTGATTAAAATTCTTAAATGTTTAACTAAAAACCTGGTGGCGTCCATGGGATCTCCAGGTGGTTAATGTGGACTGAATTTGGTTCGCTCTACTCTTTATTTTGAGAAAAGGAATTGAAGACAAACTGTGTGTTGTAGTATCACCACCAGGAGGGGGGGGCAGTGATGCATGCAGTGAATGTGATGGCACTACAGCACAAAAGAGTTATTGATTATTTCCCCCAATAAATATCAGCCCAATTCCTACAAATACATTCAGTATAACATAAATTAATTATACATAAACTGTTCGAGTATCACCAACACAAGACCAGCGGTGTGTGAAGGGATTCTGGTGAGGCTACAATATATGAGAGTACAGTTATTGTTCATTGTGTGTGTTTTCCTTATATAAATCCCTGCGCACTCAGTCCACAGAGATCAGTGTTATTGGGCTCGTTGTGTACTTTGAGTTTACGGTTTAAGGATAAAGAAATAATAAATAACAATAATCTGTGTGTGCACATACCTCTCTTCAGGTTCCTCCGGGAGTACAGGAGGTTCGCTCTTCTGCTTCTTGTGAGAAACTTCAGGCGTTGGGAAGTGAAGTTGTGTTTTTTACTTTCATTTTGAGACTGTTTCTAATCACAGCGCTGGCGTTGGGTTTCTTTCCTGAGCAGCTGCACAGTGATCCATCAGTCAGAGGGTCGTACAGGCCGATGTTGTGCCTACAGTAGAGTTATTAGGGTGGCCTTATAGATCCTGTTCTTAAATAAACTACAGAACTACAGAATTACAATAACATAAAAAAACTATGTAAGATTTATACTGATTTTAATGTGCTGTTTTTTTTTTTTTTGATAATTAAAGGGAAGGTCTGCTCAATTTTCATAATTAAAATGTATTTATATTTGAATGATCATATTTTCTTTCTCTTTAGTAGGTTAACTGAATATTCAAATGTAATCTTGTTAAGGATGACCTCCACTGTACTCCTGGGAGATTTGGACTAATTGTACAATATAGTTTTTAAGAAAATGAAATGGAGTTGGCTCAATTTTCATTCTAAATATAATGATGTCCTTATATATGAATGATCATAATTTCTTATCTTTAGTAGGTTAGCAAAAACTTTACACCGCTGTTAACCGTGGAGCCACAACGTGTATCACACACCTCAGTTTACATGTGATTACATACATTAAAACACTTTTCTTATTCATAATTATGAAATAATATGTGGTTATTTTGATTTATAATGAGCTGATATTTTAAAAAAAGGTTTACTACATATATGGACATGTCACATATATCAGATATAGTCTCAGTTATATGCAAATACATGAGAATGACTGTATTCTCAGAGGTTGAGGGAAAACTTTTACCCATTAATCAATACATCATTCACTATTATCAGATAAAGGTGGAGTTGAAGGATTAAATGGAAATACTTGAGTACCTCAAATGTACACTTAAAGTAAAGTACTGAACTCAGGATCAACACACAGACAACATTTATCTAATCTTAATCTTATTGATGTGCATGAGTGGAGAAGTGTATGAGTGCTGTGTTGTATTAAGATGCAGCAACACAATCAAACCGTCAAACCCAAACACCAGATAGTTGTCTCAGGGAGGAGAGAGAGAGAGAGAGAGTACTGAGCTCCCAGAGGGTTTTTAAAGGACCATGGCACAGAGGCCTCAGGTTTGTCCAATTTCCTGACAACCCTCTGCCCGCCCACTAAAGTACCTGCACAGAAAACAGCCACACAAACAGGAACAGGAAGACGGAGGGTGGGTCGTCACACTCTCAATCCTTTTAGAAGGGGGTGTTGTAGCTGTTTCCGGGAGCGTCCGGGTTTTGTCTTCGCTAGAGGAGGTTTGGGGCATCAAAGTAAGTTTTATTGCACAACTTTTATTGTATAACCCGCGTGGTGGTGGCTGTGTTTACCTCACGGAGAAATGAACAAATAAATGATCATATAACAAGAAGCTGTCTTTGGTCTATTTAATAAAAAGCAGGGTAATAAAAAAAAAGTATGTTTCAGCTCTGACAAAGAGAGATAATCACATGTTTTATGTGCGGACTGTAACGTGGAGTGAATGAGGAAGGAACTCGTGGCCTTGAGCACTGTCGGTCTCCGCCTGGTGCGTTGGATGTCTCATATTTTGGCTATATGCTCTTCCTGCTTCCCTTCTTGGCTGGAATTTACTGTTCTAAGGAGGAGGGGGAAGTGGTTTCCCAACCCGACAGCCTTCAGTGTTATTTATATACAGTGTACTAGTGATAAAATGTGCAATAATAATGATAGAAAACCTACAGAAATTAGTCAATTTTGCTTCAACCCCCCTCAGACAAATACCTTTCTGACCTCAGTGGGTAAGCCTGTTGTTATATTTACTGTCTCTGCTTTGTTCAATGGAAAACATAAAACTCAATAAGCTTTGTCTTTTTTTTAAAGATGATTCTGTGTTTGTCTAACTAAGCAGTTTAAGCGGCTCAAGATAAGATATACTAAGCATATTCATACTGTTATAAATATAACCAGACAGAAGCTTTAGATTTAATATGAACCGTTTATTTTCCCACTTACAATCACACAGTAAGTTTAGTTTGTATACAAATATATAAAAATACATTTGAGCATACAGAATAAACAGCTTGCAGAGCTCACTTGTAGCCGTATGCACCGCATCCACCGGAGGGTTGGAGTGGACGTGGCTTGACTGTACCGAGAATCTGGATTCGATCCGGATCCCAGACACAATCCTCCTCTAATCCGCTCGGCACCATTCCACAGTTGGGCGGCACCCAGGCGGTGTCGTAGCCCTGGTCATGCCAGGTCTTCTGAAGTGGGTGGCGTTGACGATCGATGGCTTTCACTTTCCCCACGTTGACCTTAACCCTGACGACGGCCCTGTCAGACTCTGGGCAGTCGAGGGGATAGCGGCTGGCTTTCTCCAGGTCTCTGCTGAGGTAGACGCCGCGGCCGAGCATCCCGTCTTCAGATGGGCGAAATCCGGAGGCCTGGATAGACTTAGCGGTCTGCCTGGTGGTGCCATGGTACATGACATACGTTTGACCATTAACTGGCTGAGAGGCGCCCAGTCGAACTACCCCAGGAGGCAGGACGAAGTCATCTTCAGCCCACTGGTACCTGCTCATGTTGGTGGTTTATTAGTGTGAAGACTTCAGAAGGATATAACACAGGAACGAAATCTGAAAAACAAACAGACTGTTTAATATTTAAGATCCACTTTAAGTTCTGTGTTTAGCCTAGCTTAGCACAAAGACAGGAAGAAGCAGTGGGAAACTGTCAGCCTAGCATCACAGACATCACAATGCATTTTTTTAAGCAGAGCGTCAGTGTTGGCTCAAATGAAGGACTGTTGGTCTGAATGCACAGCAGAGCTTCCAGCTGAATGCTAACAACGATAATGTTAAAGAAAGAGTTCGTAGCTTACTGATAACACTGACTATAGCAGCTAAATTAAGGTACACCTTAAATCCTGACAACACATCTTAATAAAGGAAGTAAGTTAACATAAATAAATTCATTCACATGAATTAAACCCAACTCAAAAATAAGATCAATTGTGCAGTATTTTAAGCATTAATGATTCAATTCCAGTTTGTTCCATTGACTCATTTTCTTTAAAATATAAGCCCCAAAAGTGATTGGCTACGCTTTCGATAGTCGATTGTGTTTTTATCGTACGTCAGCTGTTTTGAAGAAGTAACAAGATGCATTTAAGTTACTTTATTCACACATTTTAAATAAGTTTGGAGAAATGCAAAGAAAACTTCCCATATTGAATACAAGTAATTCAATTTACCTTTCATTAACAATAAATGACTTCAACTCAAAAAAAAATATTTTTTCATGCTTAAACTCTTGCCTCTAATAAAAGGGAGTGACACTGAATGCAACATCCTCGATTCAGATGAGGAAAAACTCTCCACAAAACCTGTTTAACAAAGATCCAGAGTCTGATATCAGTGTAACGATTACTCTATTTATAACTTAAGTTCTGAACAACTGCAGCCTCTCACTATGATTAAAAGGGACATTTGTGTAACTAATTTTACTTCCTCCTATGATTCATATTGTATAATATTGATAATATTCTCTGTAAATCTGCAGACTTTTTAGGGAAGAAACAAACAAACTGTGTGCACATACCTTTCTCTGGGTTCCTCCGAGAGTGACGGCTGTGAGTTCGCTCTTCTTTTTATAAGAAACTTCAGGCGTAGGGAGGAACTTTTGCATAAAGTTGTGTCCGATGTTTCACTTTCGTTTCACCTCTCACATTTTTTTATGACTTTCATTTACAGTCAGACAAGGATGTGTGTTTTGGGTGTGGTCAACACAGCGGCGTGGCTCACAGTGATCAGTGATTTTAGGGCCTTGTATGTTTGCTCATGGTTTGCTTGTGCACCTGCTTGTTGAATGTGATACTTCCGCTGTTGTTCTTTGTCTTACATTATAGTAAATTGAATATATTTAATGGATAAAACAAGACATTTGATGAGATCAATATACAGTTCACATACTCACTCAGATCCATGTAGGATTAGTTAAGTGTTTTACAATAACAACAGCTGTTTGAGTGATATCATGGTGTCTGTTAGGTAAATATGAATCCAGCCAGCAGTCCAAAAGTGATAAACTTCACCTTCCAGCACCTTTAATGCTCATCATCCGACACTTTATATCTTATAGCTTTAACCCACAGATCCTTTTTATGACCCACATTAATCAATACATAAGTCAAACATTAGAAAAGATTTCTTGGAAGCTCTACGAAAACTTTAACGATTTACCATCCAAATCAAACATATTCAATCACGTTACCGTAAAACTTCGAATAATAGCCCGGGCGTTTATTTGCTTAAATCAGTGAACTCCCCCTGCCCTATTGGGGACAGGCCTCTATTTGGGACTTTCCTTTAGGACAGATCTCTAACTGTACTGCTTCTCTTGAGTTTCGTTAAGTAAATTTGACAACTTACAGTAAATTTCAGGTCGTACTTTTTTTTTCTTCATGCTAGCGCCACTGGAACGTGAATGTCGTTTTACGGCAGCCGGCGTACAATCAGTGAGCAACCGACTTCACGTGATAATATTCACAACTCGGATTCATTTTAATGAAAGCCTTTGATTCTTTTGATCAGTGGACCAGGTAGGGTTTAAGGTGTTTTATACATTCAGATCATGTCTATAAAATCCACACCAGGCCTTTATTGGAGACCAGCGTTTATTAGGGACCGTGCTTTTATTGGAAGTTTGACTGTATATTGTAGGTATGGTTTAACATTTTGGAAAAGTAATAAAAACTTGTGTGTAAAGTAAATATGAAGCTGAAGTTAGCACCTGGTTAGCTTAGCTTAGCTTATCACAAACAGGGGAAATCAGGTAGCCAGGCTCTGTCAGCAGTCTTAAATGTAAAGTAACTGTCAACTCAACATAGTCTGGTAAGAAGTTCTTTATTTGCCTCTGAACCTTAGTGGAAAAAGTGACAATAAATGAAAATTACTACATTAAAGGACAAAGGTCTTTTGCGGTTGGACGTGGGTTGATGGTACCACTAATCTGGATCTTCCTTCAAACTGCTCTCCACCATTCCACACATAGTCGGTGTCGTCATTAATTCTTTACGAAAGCCAACGCAGCGAGAGCAATACCTGACAACACTGCAACACCTGCAGCAAGAATTCCACCTGACAGGTCTTCGACTGGTTGTGGGTTGATGGTATCGATGATCTGGATTCGACGGGGATCCCAGACACAATTCTCCTCCAATCCGCTCTTCACCATTCCACAGTTGGGCGGCACCCAGGCGGTATCGTAGCCGTGGTCATGCCAGGTCTTCTGAAGTGGGTGGCCTTGATGTTTGATGGCTTTCACTTTCCCCACGTTGACTTTAACCCTGACGACGACTCTGTCAGACTCTGGGCAGTCGATGGGGTAGCGGCTGGCTTTCTCCAGGTCTCTGCTGAGGTAGACGCCGCGGCCGAGCATCCCGCCTGCAGATGGGCGAAATCCTTTGCGCAGGATGGACTGAGCGCACTGCCTGGTGGTGCCGTGGTACATGACATACGTTTGACCACTAACTGGCTTAGAGACGCCCAGTCGAACTACCCCAGGAGGCAGGACGAAGTCATCTTCAGCCCACTGGTACCTGCTCATGTTGGTGGTTTATTAGTGTGAAGACTTCAGAAGGATATAACACAGGAACGAAATCTGAAAAACAAACAGACTGTTTAATATTTAAGGTCCACTTTAATTCAATTTATTTATATAGCGCCAATTCATAACAGAAGTTATCTCAGGACACTTTTCAAATAGAGCAGGTCTAGACCGAACTCCTTATAACATTATTTACAGAGACCCAACAGTACCACCATGAGCAGGACCTTGGAGACAAGGGTGTGGTATACCTACAGATGTGGCAGAGTAACAGCTTCCAAGTTTGGTGCAGTTATCAAAAGCAATGAAAATCAGCCCCCAAAACCACTTGTGAAAGCTGTATGCTACCCAGAATCAGCAAAGTTTACCACTGCAGCAACAAGGTATTATTTATTGCTTTAACAACATAGTAAATTTATGAAATTTCAAAGTTGTTCTCTTCTCAGAAGGATAAAACTAGTGAATGATAAAATCTTACAAAACCTGATGAAAAGTAATTGTGGACATGTATATGTATGCCCTAATTTAAAAGTAACATGTTTTCCTCAAATATTTTCAGGTGGGGCATTCATCAGGAAAACAAGGCAAAGGAGAAATACACTGAAACCATGTCATCAAGACATGTCAATTTTGATGTGACCACCACTGGACTCAATATTTCCTCACATTACCCTCACCTAGGCGCTTCCCCGGATGGGAAGGGGTCTTGTGACTGTTGTGGCTCAGGCTGCCTGGAAATCAAATGTCCCTACTTGGCAAAAGACAAGACACTGCTTGAACTGTCAAAAGAAAAAGACTTTCCCTTGGTCACATCTTCATCCTCAGATGTGACGCTGACACTTAACAGACAGCACAACTACTACTTTCAAGTGCAGTGCCAGATTCATGTCACAAAATCTCTGTACTGTGACTTTTGTGTGTGGACACCTTCAGAATTGTATATTGAAAGAATAACCCCAGATGTAAATTTTGAAAGACATGTTATGAAGGCCACAACGTTTTTCAAGTATGGAGTGCTGCCAGAATTATTGGGAAAAGAGTTCACCAAAAATGCAGTACTGAATCCTGGTGCAACATCTCATCTGTAGGACTGTTATTGTGTTAAGCCCTTCACCTTAGGGATGATGTTACAGCTTGCACTTAACTTGTACATATTTATACGTAAGTGACACTTTGCCTACAGAGAAAAGATGATATAGAAAGTTATTTTATGATGGGGGAACTACTGAACATTTTGAAAAGCCCCAAATTACTGACTGATGCTTGTGAACTGTTTCCACCTCCCATTCAAAGGAGCAGTTGGTGACACATTTCACATTTGTAAATATGTTACATTATTATTCAAAACCAAAGTTTTTACAGCATTTTTGGCGTAATCTTTTTCTTATTAGTCCTATCATTGTATATAAAATGTAACTATTTAGAATGTAAGTCTGGGGTTATTTCCACACACTGTTTACATGTTTAAGGTTGGAAAGTGACATATTAGCATATCTAGACTGACTTGACAGTTGTCAAAACTATTACAATTATTTTCAATAAATAATAAGCTTTAAGAGCCTATTCTGCTTTTATAGGTATACAAAACAATAACAGTATAAAAGTATATAGGTGTGACCAGGGCAACTAAGCGCCCTGACAGCAAGTGCAACAACGCCACCCTGGGACTTTCACCCAGAGAACACCCACTTTCACAGGTTCTTATAGTACAGAGAAAAAGGAGCAGAGATGTGAATTTCCAGTTTCGACCACTACATTTATTTACACAGATTTAATGTCACTCTAAAAAAAAAAAAAAAAAAACCATTTGGGATAGGTTAAAATTTACGATTTATTACCAAAATATACTTATATTCACTAAACAGGTAATTACCAGTACAAGGGGGAGGGGGGCTGTCAGGAAGGCCTACAGGAATGAGGGAGTGAGAGAAAAGGGGGGGGGGGGTCACCACCACCAGTATGTACAGGGAAGAAGAGATCACACACACACTGCAAAACAATAAAGCACATAGAATACACAGCAACGTAAGCATGCACATAGAACCCAGACAGGGGGAAACCCTCCACCCAGTAACCCACCAATTGTAAGCGTATGACAGCCCACCTGTACAAACACTAAAAAGAGCTCCACTATATCATTAACTCACAAGTTTGGTTTATGAAAGAAACCAAGAAAACACAAACCAACTATCAAAAATTAACAATCTACACAGTAAAACAAGGTAACCATATACAATAAATACATTTGTAGAAGGGCAAAAACAGCAGTAGCCAGAAGACTAGGTCATGGGAACAGACACCATGTTCCAGTTCCTACTGTAAAGAAAACACATACAAAATATATGGTGACATGTATACAATATAAACAATAATCCAAAAACATATGTTTCAGTCATTAAAATCTAAAGACCACTGAGAAGAATAGTACACAAGACATACAACGTAAAGATTAACATACCTGCGAGTTACATGAACAATTTATCCAACTAGAATCTGGCACATACACACACCACTCTTCTAGTGGAGGGAGCAGCAACTACCTTCAATTAGCTCCCATATTCCTGCCATTACCCCTGCACAGATGTGAGGGAAGAATTTAATGCATGCGCCCACTATATGACAAACAAGCAAAGAACAATTCATACCTTAGTTGGGCATCGGCATCCCTCAAACAACTGTAGAGTCAGGGTAGGGTGAGGCAAAACGTACTGCTGACTGCTACACAGCTACATTTAAGGACTGAGAAGTGATTAGCCTCACCTGCTGACAATCAATGATTGCAGGGTGTGGCTAAACTAGAGTGGGGAGGGAACGCTACCCATCACATAGGTATACTAAACAATAACATATATACATACTAAATATGATAACACATAAACATGAATATAAACCTACTTCATATGTTACTGTGAAATAACTTAGAGTAAATACATAACAGATACATCACAGAGTAAATATTTACAAAATGTAACCCTTTACGGGCTTATCAATGAAAATCACGCAAAAGTTTTAAAATTAATATTTACACTTATCATCCAATATATATTGATACGAACTATTAAGACAAAAGGTTTGAACTAATGTTCACCTCAATCTGAAGGCACTATGGACCCACACATATTGCATAAAGCACAGCATGTTAACACAATCTTGTCTATAAGGCTGTCCTCCACTTTGCCATTTTCCTCCACTCTAACGAGACTTACAGGCAGCGTTGAGCCCAGAATTGTGTATTTCTGCCTCAACATTCCAATCACTCTTTCGACGTGGATTCTCACACGAGAAATTTCACGAGCCGATTCAATTTCTTTTCGGCTAAGCTGTTTCTTCCCTCGTGTGAATGGAGGCGTTATTAATTCTGCGCAAAATAGGCCAACACTATCCTCAATTGTGAAACCTCGGTCAGCCAGTACCAAGTCCCCTGGTAGGAGCTTGTCAAGGAACCCACTGTGTTCTGTCAGGTGTTTGTCTGTAACACGTCCACCCCAGGCCTTGGACATGAAAGAGATGCTTCCTTGTGGGGTGATTGAAATAAGAAATTTTATAGTGTTGTGTTGTTTGTAGTTGCTCCAAGTTTGAGCTCGAGCTTTTAAGTCAGAAGGACGCTCTATGAACACTTCAAAGCAGTCGATTATGCTTACACAGTTCTTAAGAAATGTACGAAAACACATTGGTAAGCTGCGTCTAAGGTCTTCTCTTTCTGGCCACAATATCAGAGGATGAAGCCTGCTTGCCATAACATGTATCCAACGGTGAAAGACTCTGGATACTGTTGACTGGTGAATCCCAAAGAGGTAACCTAAAAATTCCTCTGACAGATTGAGGCGCAGCTTCATCAGTGTAAGAAGCAGTTCCTGAGCAGGCTTGAGGGACTGCTTTGGAGTAGCAGGAAAAACTGACAACACAAAGCTAAACAATAACATGAAAGTCTGTAAATTGGGAAGTCCTGTGAAAAATTTCATTTTGCTGTCATCAAATTGTGAAGGGTCAAGGGTACGATGCTTCAACTCACTTTCTAGTCCATGAATTTTATCTCTCAGTGATTGACATTCGATGTTTAAAGATTCAATTTGTTTATATAATGAGGCAATGTCATTGTGTGTCTCCTCTGTCTGGACCTCAGTGCCTTGGACTCCAGTTTCAGTTTGTACCTGTTGAGAAGAAATAGCTGAAGTCAATGGTCAGGAGTTCAGAAAGTGTTCAGGAGACTCTGATGTCTTATGCTGTAAAATGTATTGTATTGTGTTATTATCTCCTTGATCTACCTGTAATTCTTGCTCTGACGGAGTACCTCTGTCTGTTGCAGTTAGCCCATCATGTCTTTTGCCAGAAACGTTTTGAGTTCGCACATATCTCTCCAGGGGAGATAGCCCGAGTCCGATCAGCAGTAGAGGTGAAGCTGAATAAACTTGGCACATAGTCAGGGTGTAGAGGATCATCACTCTTTTTTCCTGAAAAAACAAATATACATGGTTGGTAGCAGCGAATATATACATATAACGATTTCTATATGAATCAGAGCCAGGTTAGCACATTTAAAAATCTATTTATTCAATCAGCCATTAGATTTAAACAGAATCCAAAACTAAACATCATAGCAGAAAATAAGCTGATAAAGTCAGTTTACAGGAGCCTATACAGTGTATTGACACAAGTAAATAATTTACTTGTACTTGATTTTTAAGTACAGCCAACATCAGATACTTTGAGACTTTTACCCAAGTACTATTTATTTAGGTGACTTTCACTTTTACCAGAGTAATACTTTAACACGATATCTTTATTTGTACTAAAGTATGACTTTTGGGTCCTTCAGTTACCTTAAACTAGCTAGGATTATTAACATTAATGAATACATAATACAGAAGCTAACGTTAGCTAAATGAAAGATAACGTTAAGAGCTTTACTGAAGTCACGTTGGCAATATATTATGTAATTTAATGATATGATTTTGTCCGAAAATACAGCATAATTTAACGTTCCCTGACACAAAATGTGAACCGCAGATCCAGGTCTCGGTGCCTGGATACCAGCTGTCTCTCCGGATCGCAGTGATCCATCGCCGTCTCTTTTCTGTTGCTTTCGGTAGCCTATAGAAACTTTGCTCCGACCCCTTTGCAAATCTATTAGTGCAGTCGATAGCACAGCAGCTCTTCCCCATGTTGAATATAAAATCTTGGCGGCTCTTCTTCTTTTTCTTATAGGATTCTGGCAGTGTTGACGCTGGTAAACGTTACTGCGCTCTACTTGCCACTCAGTGGACGTAACCGCAGCGACTTCCGGGTACCGTGACGTCACGTGCATACCCTCTATTCAGAAGTTATCTCAGGACACTTTTCAAATAGAGCAGGTCTAGACCGAACTCCTTATAACATTATTTACAGAGACCCAACAGTACCACCATGAGCAAGACCTTGGAGACAAGGGCAAGGAAAAACTGCCTGTTAAAACAAATAAATGATCATGTAACAAGAAGCTGTCTTTGGTCTATTTAATAAAAAGCAGGGTAATAAAAAAAGTATGTTTCAGCTCTGACAAAGAGAGATAATCACATGTTTTATGTGCGGACTGTAACGTGGAGTGAATGAGGAAGGAACTCGTGGCCTTGAGCACTGTCGGTCTCTGCCTGGTGCGTTGGATGTCTCATATTTTGGCGATATGCTCTTCCTGCTTCCCTTCTTGGCTGGAATTTACTGTTCTAAGGAGGAGGGGGAAGTGGTTTCCCAACCCAACAGCCTTCAGTGTTATTTATATACAGTGTACTAGTGATAAAATGTGCAATAATAATTATAGAAAACCTACAGAAATTATCAATTTTGCTTCAACCCCCCTCAGACAAATACCTTTCTGACCTCAGTGGGTAAGCCTGTGCTCAACAGAGATGTAACATAGTAAATAGTTTACATGTAAATAGTTGTTATATTTACTTTCTCTGCTTTGTTCAATGGAAAACATAAAACTCAATAAGCTTTGTCTTTTTTTAAAAGATGATTCTGTGTTTGTCTAACTAAGCAGTTTAAGCGGCTCAAGATAAGATATACTCAGCATATTCATACTGTTATAAATATAACCAGACAGAAGCTTTAGATTTAATATGAACCGTTTATTTTCCCACTTACAATCACACAGTAAGTTTAGTTTGTATACAAATATATAAAAATACATTTGAGCATACAGAATAAACAGCTTGCAGAGCTCACTTGTAGCCGTATGCACCGCATCCACCGGAGGGTTGGAGTGGACGTGGCTTGACTGTACCGAGAATCTGGATTCGATCCGGATCCCAGACACAATCCTCCTCTAATCCGCTCGGCACCATTCCACAGTTGGGCGGCACCCAGGCGGTGTCGTAGCCGTGGTCATGCCAGGTCTTCTGAAGTGGGTGGCGTTGACGATCGATGGCTTTCACTTTCCCCACGTTGACCTTAACCCTGACGACGGCCCTGTCAGACTCTGGGCAGTCGAGGGGATAGCGGCTGGCTTTCTCCAGGTCTCTGCTGAGGTAGACGCCGCGGCCGAGCATCCCGTCTTCAGATGGGCGAAATCCGGAGGCCTGGATAGACTTAGCGGTCTGCCTGGTGGTGCCGTGGTACATGACATACGTTTGACCATTAACTGGCTGAGAGGCGCCCAGTCGAACTACCCCAGGAGGCAGGACGAAGTCATCTTCAGCCCACTGGTACCTGCTCATGTTGGTGGTTTATTAGTGTGAAGACTTCAGAAGGATATAACACAGGAAGGAAATCTGAAAAACAAATAGACTGTTTAATATTTAAGATCCACTTTAAGTTCTGTGTTTAGCCTAGCTTAGCACAAAGACAGGAAGAAGCAGTCGGAAACTGTCAGCCTAGCATCACAGACATCACAATGCATTTTTTTAAGCAGAGCGTCAGTGTTGGCTCAAATGAAGGACTGTTGGTCTGAATGCACAGCAGAGCTTCCAGCTGAATGCTAACAACGATAATGTTAAAGAAAGAGTTCGTAGCTTACTGATAACACTGACTATAGCAGCTAAATTAAGGTACACCTTAAATCCTGACAACACATCTTAATAATGGAAGTAAGTTAACATAAATAAATTCATTCACATGAATTAAACCCAACTCAAAAATAAGATCAATTGTGCAGTATTTTAAGCATTAATGATTCAATTCCAGTTTGTTCCATTGACTCATTTTCTTTAAAATATAAGCCCCAAAAGTGATTGGCTACGCTTTCGATAGTCGATTGTGTTTTTATCGTACGTCAGCTGTGTTGAAGAAAAAGTAAGTTCAATTTAAGTGGTAACAAGATGCATTTAAGTTTCTTTATTCACACATTTTAAATAAGTTTGGAGAAATGCAAAGAAAACTTTCAATATTGAATACAAGTAATTTAATTTACCTTTCATTAACAATAAATGACTTCAACTCAAAAAAAAATGTTTTTTCATGCTTAAACTGTTGCCATTAATAAAAGGGAGTGACACTGAATGCAACATCCTCGATTCAGATGAGGAAAAACTCTCCACAAAACCTGTTTAACAAAGATCCAGAGTCTGATATCAGTGTAACGATTACTCTATTTATAACTTAAGTTCTGAACAACTGCAGCCTCTCACTATGTTTAAAAGGGACATTTGTGTAACTAATTTTACTTCCTCCTATGATTCATATTGTATAATATTGATAATATTCTCTGTAAATCTGCAGACTTTTTAGGGAAGAAACAAACAAACTGTGTGCACATACCTTTCTCTGGGTTCCTCCGAGAGTGACGGCTGTGAGTTCGCTCTTCTTTTTATAAGAAACTTCAGGCGTAGGGAGGAACTTTTGCATAAAGTTGTGTCCGATGTTTCACTTTCGTTTCACCTCTCACATTTTTTTATGACTTTCGTTTACAGTCAGACAAGGATGTGGGTTTTGGGTGTGGTCAACACAGCGGCGTGGCTCACAGTGATCAGTGATTTTAGGGCCTTGTATGTTTGCTCATGGTTTGCTTGTGCACCTGCTTGTTGAATGTGATACTTCCGCTGTTGTTCTTTGTCTTACATTATAGTAAATTGAATATATTTAATGGATAAAACAATACATTTGATGAGATCAATATACAGTTCACATACTCACTCAGATCCATGTAGGATTAGTTAAGTGTTTTACAATAACAACAGCTGTTTGAGTGATATCATGGTGTCTGTTAGGTAAATATGAATCCAGCCAGCAGTCCAAAAGTGATAAACTTCACCTTCCAGCACCTTTAATGCTCATCATCCGACACTTTATATCTTATAGCTTTAACCCACAGATCCTTTTTATGACCCACATTAATCAATACATAAGTCAAACATTAGAAAAGATTATTTCTTGAAAGCTCTACGAAAACTTTAACGATTTACCATCCAAATCAAACATATTCAATCACGTTACCGTAAAACTTCGAATAATAGCCCGGGCGTTTATTTGCTTAAATCAGTGAACTCCCCCTGCCTTTATTGGGGACAGGCCTCTATTTGGGACTTTCCTTTAGGACAGATCTCTAACTGTACTGCTTCTCTTGAGTTTCGTTAAGTAAATTTGACAACTTACAGTAAATTTCAGGTCATACTTTTTTTTCTCCATGCTAGCGCCACTGGAACGTGAATGTCGTTTTACGGCAGCCAGCGTACAATCAGTGAGCAACCGACTTCACGTGATAATATTCACAACTCTGATTCATTTTAATGAAAGCCTTTGATTCTTTTGATCAGTGGACCAGGTAGGGTTTAAGGTGTTTTATACATTCAGATCATGTCTATAAAATCCACACCAGGCCTTTATTGGAGACCAGCGTTTATTACGGAACGTGCTTTTATTGGAAGTTTGACTGTATATTGTAGGTATGGGTTAACATTTTGGAAAAGTAATAAAAACTTGTGTGTAAAGTAAATATGAAGCTGAAGTTAGCACCTGGTTAGCTTAGCTTAGCACAAACAGGGGAAATCAGGTAGCCAGGCTCTGTCAGCAGTCTTAAATGTAAAGTAACTGTCCACTCAACATAGTCTGGTAAGAAGTTCTTTATTTGCCTCTGAACCTTAGTGGAAAAAGTGACAATAAATGGAAATTACTACATTAAAGGACAAAGGTCTTTTGCGGTTGGCAACCATGCAACACCTGCAGCAAGAATTCCACCTGACAGGTCTTCGACTGGTTGTGGGTTGATGGTATCGATGATCTGGATTCGACGGGGATCCCAGACACAATTCTCCTCCAATCCGCTCTTCACCATTCCACAGTCGGGCGGCACCCAGGCGGTGTCGTAGCCGTGGTCGTGCCAGGTCTTCTGAAGTGGGTGGCCTTGACAATCGATGGCTTTCACTTTCCCCACGTTGACTTTAACCCTGACGACGGCCCTGTCAGACTCTGGGCAGTCGAGGGGGTAGCGGCTGGCTTTCTCCAGGTCTCTGCTGAGGTAGACGCCGCGGCCGAGCATCCCGTCTGCAGATGGGCGAAATCCTTTGCGCAGGATGGACTGAGCGCACTGCCTGGTGGTGCCGTGGTACATGACATACGTTTGACCACTAACTGGCTTAGAGACGCCCAGTCGAACTACCCCAGGAGGCAGGACGAAGTCATCTTCAGCCCACTGGTACCTGCTCATGTTGGTGGTTTATTAGTGTGAAGACTTCAGAAGGATATAACACAGGAACGAAATCTGAAAAACAAACAGACTGTTTAATATTTAAGGTCCACTTTAAGTTCTGTGCTTAGCCTAGCTTAGCACAAAGACAGGAAGAAGCAGTGGGAAACTGTCAGCCTAGCATCGCGGTCAGAATATAAGCCCCAAAAGTGATTGGCTACTGATTTGATAGTCGATTAATTGTGAATTATTTTTGTTGTACATCAGCTGTTTCGGCTGGTAACAAAAAAACTGAGTAAATTTAATTTAAGTGATAACAAGATGCATTTAAGTTACTTTATTCAGATAAATTCTGTTCACGCATTTTAAATAAGTTTGGAGTACAAGTCATTTAATTTTCTTTTCATTAACAATAAATGACTGCAACTCAAATCAAATATTTTTTCATGCTTAAATTGTTGTTTTTCTGACATGGTCAAAATAATTTGGTGTAATTGAGATTAGTCAACTTTTTACTGAAAATCTGTGTGTGCTACCTTCGGGCTTACATCCTTTGCTGGGTTCAACACTGAAACCATCCCAGAAAATTAAGAAATGAACACATTACAATATATCATAATAAGCCTACAGCGCCTTGCTGGATAGTGTGACATTGTGTAATAACTTTGGCTTCATGTAGCGCCAACATTAGAAACAGGAAGAAACATTCAGTTCATAGCTGCTAAACAAGGTTCAAGGGTCCAAGGGTAGCTTTATTATCCCTGTTTGTGGTACAACCAGCAGTATATCAGTATCAATATAATCAACACACAACAACCGATGAGACAATAAATAAAGTGCTTTAAGTACATAAATACAAATATCACATTATTAAAAGTCCAACTGCAGCAGGAAGAAATGAGTTAACAACTCAAACTCATTAAAAAGTGGAAGCATCCGCCATAAAACAGGAGAGAGGTTTGCTTTCTTACATACAGTGTCCTCAACTACTGTGCCAAGATATTTGAATTAATGATCACAGGAGAAATCCTGGAATCTAATGTCATCTCTTTAATTTTGGACACAAATCACAAATTTGCCTCAGATACATTACAATCTGTACAGTTTTACGACAACCTCGGTCCACAGACACCTGATTCACATGAAGAAATGAAACCGTAGCTGACTTTTACTACAATATTATCACATGTCAATAAGAACATTCTTTATTCTAAAAATGTATTTAAATTATTTTAAAGAGTTCGGTCTAGACCTGCTCTATTTGTAAAGTGTCCTGAGATAACATCTGTTATGAATTGGCACTATACAAATAAAATTGAATTGAATTGAATTCTGCACAGATTTATAGACCGTCCTGTTGTATAGCACATTTCCATCAGACTCACTAACGTCCTCATATACGCAGCATTGATAATATTGTGTGTGTTCAGGCAGTCCTTACCTCTCTGCAGGTTGCTCCAAGAGTGCAGGCTGTCCGTTCACGTTGCTTCATATCAGGAAAAAAAGTGCATTCATGTTTCACTTTTGTTTTAATTGTTTAATCTTTAACGATGTGTGTGTGTGTGTGTGTGTGTGTGTGTGTGTGTGTGTGCGTGTGTGTGTGTGCAGGTTTCCTGTCCCCTCCCATCCTGATAGTCCTGGAGACTCTCTGCCACCAGGGCTTTAGTTTCCTGTACTTTATAGTTGATGCGTACAAGGAAGGGTCAGTGGAGTGTTTTTAGTTTTGTATCATGATTGAATGTGACATTTCTTTGTCTTTATTATACTAAATATAATATCTTTGGGCCATTTTATTCATCAAAAAAATATGTTAGTTTCCAATGTAATAAGCAGCCGATGGGTCACACCACAGACTTTCTTTATTTCCTGGCTGCACACACACATTACAAATACTCCACTTTTCCCTTTATCTTTTCCCGGCTTTGTCACATCACCTAATTCCAAACATGGCTTGAGTAAACAACTCTGGTTCTGCTCTCACAAGCCATCTCCACACCTGCATCCCTCCTGCAGCTAAATGTGTCTCAGCAGAATAATATGGTTGAAACCCCCAAAATCCCTTGCCCTCTAACCAGAGGACAGAGCCAATCTACAAAATAAAACAGGAAATGACTGCGGAAACCCCAAAACCATAACAAACGTTCCATTAGAACGGATGTATGTGTCCTTAATGATGGTACCAATGTTGACTGTGCACACTCATAGAGTCCTGGTAGTCTTTGCAGGTGGAGAGAAAGCACAGAAACGCCCTGCTCACTGACTTCGTCCCTGACTTAAAGCAGACTTAGCACTGACATCTCGTTTGAAGAACTCTCCTCGGATGGTCTTCACAGAAGTGTTCCTCAGGATAAAAAAGGGAAGTGAGAGTTCATATTTATGTTTAAAGTAGTTTTTATTTTATCAATTATAAGTCTTGGTTTACAAAAAATAGAAAAAAATAAAAGTAAAAGATTGAAACCGACTTTGCTCAGAACCACTATGATCGACTTGTTTTCTAAGAGTTTTAGATTTCTGTTTAAATTCAGTCCTTCTATCTATCTGCTAAATTTGAATCTAATAAACCTCAGTTGTTTACTGATTTGCGACTCATCCAATACTCACGGTTATCTGTTTCTCACTGTTCAGGCAAGAGATTGAAAACTCACAATCCTCAAACACCGCTGTGGTCTGAAAACAGAGAAACCAAAAACCGCCAGCGGTGGAAGTTCTTCCCTTTATCGAGGTTCCAGTTTCTGCTTTCTACCCTCTTGTGGTTTTACTCCTCCCATCAGGAACCTTTCAAAAACTTTGTGTACTCTTCTCCTCTTCTTGTTTTTATGGTTTCAGAACCTCAACTTAATTTTTGAACTTCTGTTTTTTGCACATGATTCAGCTTTGCAGTTACACCAATGCTGCTCTCTGTCAGCCATCTCAGTTCGACCTGAACGGAGCCGGTCACAACCACAAACAGAAGCTCATCTTATTTATTCTTAATAAACAAGTGACACTCTTTAAATCATAATAATATGTGATAAGTAATATGATGTCAACAAGTCATTATAATCTAATAGTAATAGTGTGGTGAATAATGCACACATGGGTAAAGCATAAATTATTAATACTGTAACTAAGTGAATACAAGTAGAATAAATGAATGAATGAATGACTCACCACATCAACTAATAACAGACCTATTCACTCTCTGATGGAGACCCACATCTTACATACATAAATGATAAACGCATGATGAGTATGATTAAAATAATAATAATAAAAGATTAATAAGACGTAACCACTGAGAGTAATCAGACAGAATATAACACAGTTGTGACAATATTCCTGTCGGCACATAAAAATATACGAAACATCACTCTCTGCTTTCAAAAATACAGACTGCAACTCAGATTTAACATTCTCCAAGAATATATGGCAACAGAGAAAGGCAACAAGAGAAATCCACCTGCAAGTGGGTCTTGGACTGTCTGTGGTTTGATGCTATCTATGATCTGGATCCACCATTCCACGCACAGTCGGTGTCGCCATTAAGACTTTACCAAAGCCAATGCGAGTAGAGCAATACCTGACAACACTGCAACACCTGCAGCAAGAATACCGGCTGAGACTGGTTGTGGGTTGATGGTATCGATGATCTCGATTCGACGAGGATCCCAGACACAATCCTCCTCCAAACCGCAATTCACCATTCCACACATAGGCGGCACCCAGGCGGTGTCGTAGCCGTACTCATGCCAGGACTTCTGAAACGGGTGGTTTTGATAATTGATGGCGATCACTTTCCCCACGTTGACCTTAACCCTGATGACGACCTGGTCAGACTCAGGGTGAAAAGCGGGATAGCAGCGAGCTTTGTTCAGGTCTCTGCTGAGGTAGACGCCGCGGCCGAGCATCCCGTCTGCAGACTGGCAAAATCCTGAGGCCAGGATGGATCGCGCGTTCCGGCTGCTGGTGCCGTGGTACATGACATACGTGCTATGACTAACTGGCTCAGAGGCGCCCAGTCGAACTACCCCATCGGGAAGATCACGTTCAGTCCACTGGTACTCCATGACGGGGTCACTGTAGGAGAGAGAGTTTGTTAGTGTAAAGACTTCAGACAGATTCCAACTAAACATCATTGCAGCCTCACCGGAGATCAGACACACAGGAATGAGACCAGAAAATTAACACAGTTAAGTTAAGGATAGTTAAGTTTGGTGTTTAGCCTAGCTGAGCACAAAGTCACACTAACGGCGCCCATTCTAAGCCATGCTTTAGAATACGCAGCTGGTCTATTTCTGGCAGACCCACACCAACGACAATCCTTTAATTTTCAAAATAAAATAAGATACAAAATGCAGACTCCAGATTGAACTTCACGCTAGATCAATGCTGTGGCACCAGGCCACAAGTCAGTCAGTCAATGGCCTCTGAATCGATCTCTGTGGGATTTGAAGAAGTGCTGATCACGGAGCTAAATTGCGACATTATAAACCCCTAAACCTTTTTTTTTCAGCTGAAAACCTAAGTACATGGGTATTTAAAAGTGTTGTTGTTCACTATCGACGCGAATTGATCATTCTAGTAACTGTAAAATTTCCATCCTCTCTGTGTCCGTGCCAGAAACACAGAGAGTCTGACAGCAGCTGCTCATGGCTGGTTATCATCATCTTCATTTACAAGCCTTTTTCTTTGCACATATAATTATGTTTCTTTTATCCAGGGTTTATTATAACAGTGTTACTCTCCTCTCCCCCCTTTTTGGAAAGTCTCCAGAAGTAGCAGAAGACAAGGGGAGGGGTGCTCCTGCAACATGACCGGCACTCCACATAGGAACTATTGAGTAAAAGTAGGTCAGGGTGGAGTTGAGCGAGAGTTCAGACGTATGAAAAAATAAAAAAACATTAGTTTTGTTTCTTATAATTGCGCATAAACCTGTCCAAATTATAATTTAGTTTCTGATTCATCAATAATAACACATTGGACTGCAGTGAAGGAGGAGCTACATATACAATATATACAATTGGATGTTTGTAGTCTTGTATGTTGACTCCAGTAAAACTTTTTTGTATTTTTAAGGATGATTGTTTTTAAAAAATGGACAATATTTCCTCCATAGTTGTAACAAGTCAAATCAGTTCATTAAAGCTGCAAGTAGCCATGATTCAGCATCATATGTGGACCACACCGTGAAAACACAAAAATAAGGCTTGAAAAAAACACTAAAAAAGTACCCAAAATAATGACTTAATTACAGTAATGTGTGTAGTTGTAAACAGTTTGATACTGATACTAAGAGACAGTTACCCAGTCACAGGTTGTTCACTCTGCAGCCATCATGCAAGCCATAAGCAAGGCCCAAAGTCTCAAAGTCCACCAACACAAAAACCAGAAAACCCTGAGAAATTCACTTATTTGCTGCAGATTAAATACGGTTCAAAGGTATGTTTGGTTAAGTCGGCATACACCAGAAAAATGTCACGTCAACGTATTCTAGACAAGAGCAAACTCTTCATCAGACTAACTTTACCTCCTCGTACATGCAAAGTGAAAATGCTTACTGTAGTCTTTTATAGGGAATAAACAGTTTGTGTTCACGTACCTCTCCTCTCTCCACTGCTGCACACTGTGAGTTCACAGGAGGAAAGGAATGTGCACTTTCAGTTTCGGTTGCCTTTTAAGGACTCCTGTTTACACTCAGACAGGGTTTATAATTAGAGGTTGGTCATGGTACTGGTGGGGCTTGGGAGATATGGGAGGGAGTCATGGGACTTTCCAGGCCAATAGAAACAACAGATCCACGTCTGCGGATGTGGGATTGCCAAAAACACTTTGGAACATTTTGTACAACTAGTTTGTTCCTAGTTGCATCTGGAAGGAAGCTGCCCTGCAGACCTTATCTTTACTCTCCTTTTTATACCTGAATGCTTCAGTTCTAGTTGTTTTGTGTCTCTTTGTGGTCACTTTGTGTTTCCTTCTAACTGCTTTGTGTCTCTCTGTAGATTTTTTGTTTTTCTTTGTGTTCATTTTGAATCTTTTCCTTGAGCCTGTGCATTAGACTCTAATCAAACAGTATACAATATCGGAAGAAATACAATGTGTGATTGATTGTAAACACGTTTGTTAGGATAGTGTTCCAGCAGCTAATGATTTCCCTGTAAACGTTATCACTGTTTATGAATAGGCAGAAAAAAATGTCCCTTTCCCTGCCCGGTGAGTACGAGAAGGTGCAGCTTCACAAAGACGAACTCAGGAAGCTGATTTGTGTTACAGCTGTGATGTTATCAAAGAATAATACACTCCCTCCGGCCAATCAGAAGGGATCAGCTGAGTAATTATTTCTTTCTTACTTCTGTTGTATAATCATGATGTAAAACACCAAACATTTAATGGTTGCAGCTTATTGAATGTGATATTTCTGCTGTTGTTTTTTGTCTTTCGTTATCGTAAATTTTATATATCTGGGCTGTGGACCGATTAATGGATGAAACAAGACTGGGTCTGGTGTCGGTTGCTTCGTGGTGTTGGCTGATGGGGTGATTCCTAAATGGAAAGCTAATTAATAGCACAGAGTTAACAACGGTTTTATTGAAAGTTACATATGAAACATTTAAAAGATTAATCTCACTGACAGGATGCATGTAAGACGCAGAAGAGTGAGCAGGAAGAAAACAAATGAAATATGCTCATCCCACCAGACGACAAATTTATCCTGTAACATTATTGTTTTAACCAAATATGTAAAATAAAGAATAAGAATATAAAAACACACAGAAGTGCACAGGCCAATAAACCACTCCTAAGGAAAGGTTGGACTGAACGTCGGTCTTGGACTGGACGTGGGTTGATGGTACCCAGGATCTGGATTCGACTGGGATCCCAGACACAATCCTCCTCCAATCCGCTCTTCACCATTCCACAGTTGGGCGGCACCCAGGCGGTGTCGTAGCCGTGGCTGTGCCAGGTCTTCTGAAGCGGGTGGCCTTGATGTTTGATGGCGATCACTTTCCCCACGTTGACCACGACCCTAATGACGACCCTGTCAAACTCAAGGTGATCGAGGGGGTAGCGGCTGGCTTTGTTGAGGTCTCTGCTGAGGTAGACGCCGCGGCCGAGCATCCCGCCTGCAGACTGGCGAAATCCTGACACCAGGATGGCTTGGGCGTTCTGCCAGGTGGTGCCGTGATACATGACATACGTTTGACCGCTAACTGGCTCAGAGAGGCCCAGTCGCAGTACCCCATCGGGCTGATCAAAGTCATCTTCGGCCCACTGGTAATGCATGTTGGCGTCACTGTAGAGAGAGAGGTTTGATTAACCAGCCTAAAGCACCTTGCCGGTTACAGCGAGTTGAGCTTGGTTCAACACACAGCTACAGTCGGTCTGAACACTTCCTTCAGTACAACAGTGCTTTGAGCAGAATGCTAACTTCAAGCATGTTAGCCTGACATCACAGTGACAGTTCTAATATGTTAATGTTTAACAGCTATAATGTTTACTATGTTCGCAGTTTCGCTTCTTCTTTGGTAACATTTGATAATTGTCACCAATCACTTAATGTTTCACGATAATTAGCAAATGTTAACATGCTAAGCAACTGGCCTTTAATGGTAAAAAAAACTTGTAACTGCTAAACATCATTACATTTGTATTGTATACTCACATTACATTAACATTGTCAGTGTGAGCAGGTTAGCATACGGACCTCAAACTACAGCCGCACAGAGCTCCACTGTAGAGTCCTGTTATTCTCACATAAAGAAAAATATGCAGGTGTGTCCAAAAGTGATGATGACTTCACTTCAACATATTGATGGTTTAAGAGTTAACTTTCCATCGGACTCACTAACTGAATCTCCTCATATAATCAGTATTAACACACTCACCTTCCACCAGGTTCCTCCAAGAGTGCCGGCTGTCTGTTCAAAGGACCTTTGGGCTTTGGGATAAATTTCCTTTTATGTTTAATTTCACTTCTCTCACCTGTGATTCGGCTTGTGTGTGTGTGTGTCTGTGTGTGTGTGTGTGTGTGTGTGTGTGTGTTGTTGTTGTGTGTCTCCAGGTTACCTGTCCACTCCTGGTAGTCTGGAGACTTTCCCCCCTGGCACCAGTGCTTTGGTTTCCTGTACTTAAAGTATTATTTTGTCTTAGTTAACCTGCCAGTTTAATTAGTAAAAACTGAGGTTTTGTTCAGCTAAATTAATTTCTGTTAAATAAAATTATTTTCTTTAAGTTAATCTCTCATTTTCCTTTCCTAGTTTTCTCCTCTGTACCTGTATTTTTATGGATATTTTCCAGCACAATAAGTGGGTCAACGTGCAGCACTGTAACTGTACAGGAAAGGGGCCGGTGAGTAGTTTTTATTTGTTTTGTATCATGATGTAAAAATCCCAAACACATGATGGTCACAACTTCTTGGATGTGAAATTATTTTGTCTTACATTGTAGTTCATCTAAAATCTTTGGGCTTTGGACTTTTTAATGGATAACACAAGACATTTGAGGACACTTACGTTTCTATTGTAGCACAATAATTTACTAAATGAACATCATACTGTATGGAAGATGACTGAAACTAGAGACTGAGACCAGAAACTCATCCAGAAACTGTTCGTTGAGCTCTTAAATCAACTGAGAAGTAAACTAATTCCTCCATAAGACTACTATCAGGCTTCTTTTTTTTGCAGCCCATGGAGCTGCCCCCTGCTGGCCATTACATAAAATGCAGGTTTAAGACACTTACATGTTGGCTTCAGTTCGCCGAACCAGAGGCTCTGTCCATTAAATATAACAGTGATTATCTGGTTATCAGGGCTCCTGTCAGTGGGGGGATATATCAGGCAGCAAGTGAACATTTGGTCCTCAGAGTTGATGTGTTAGAAGCAGGAAAAATGGGCAGCGTGAGGATCTGAGTGACTTTGACAAGAACCACATTGTGATGGACGACTGGGTCAGAGCATCTCCAAACCTGCAGCTCTTGTGGGGGGTTCCTGGTCTGCAGAGGTCAGTACTAATCAAAAGTGGTCTAAGGAAGGAACGGAACCAGAGACAGGGTCATGGGGGGCCGAGGTTCATTGATGCAGGTGGGGAGTGAAGGCTTGCCCGTGTTGTCCGATCCAACAGAAGAGCTACTGTAGTTCAAACTGCTGAAACAGTTAATCCTGGTTCTAATAGAAAGGGGTCAGAACACACAGTGCAGAGCAGGTTGTTGGTCTGAGACCAGTCAGGGAGTCCAGGTGGTCATAATGTTATGGCTGGTTTAACAGTAGCAGCCACAAAGTTCCTCAACTCAAGTGAAACTCACAGTTTGTGAAACAACTCATTTAAAAAAACTGAAGAAATTAATAAACTAGTTGATTTTAATCTGTGAGAATTGATGCAGATTATTATTATTATTATTATTGTTAAGGGTATGGAGAGAAAAGATGAACAGAGTCACTCAAAATAAAAATGTTCACACTGTAAACAAAACCAAACAGAGGCTCAGAGTTAATATGAAGCATTTATTCTCCAGGTTACAGAGACACAGTAACAAAATGCAACGTCATTGACTTTTTATCCAAATATATAAAAATTCATTTGAAGGTACAAAATAAAAGAGCTCATTTGTAGCCGTATGCACCACCAGACACACTAACTAGGCGTGGTTTGATTTTATCGATGACGGTGATTCGACTGGGATCCCAGACACAATCCTCCTCCAATCCGCTCTTCACCATTCCACAGTTGGGCGGCACCCAGGCGGTGTCGTAGCCGTGGCTGTGCCAGGTCTTCTGAAGAGGGTGGCCTTTAAAATTGATGGCGATCACTTTCCCCACATTGACCACGACCTTAATGACGACCCTGTCAGACTCCGGGCAGTTGATGGGGTAGCGGCTGGCTTTGTTGAGGTCTCTGCTGAGGTAGACGCCGCGGCCGAGCATCCCGCCTTCAGACTGGCTAAACCCTGAGGCCAGGATGGATTTAACATATTGGCTGCTGGTGCCGTGGTACATGACATACGTTTGACCACTAACAGGCTCACAGAGGCCCAGTCGAACTACCCCGTTGGGCAGATCAAAGTCATCTTCAGCCCACTGGTACTCCATGTTGGTGTCACTATAGGAGAGAGAGATTTATTAGTGTGAAGACTTCCAGAAAGATTCCAGTCAAAGAAACTAAACATCATTGCAAATGAAACAATCCAATAACTCTGTAGTATAATCTCTGAGTCTATACAGTCACGCCAGCAGCTTTATGTGACTTTACTTGAAGAGTAACTGAACCCTCAAACACATACAGACAATGTGTTTGTGTTGTTGATCGTCACCGACAATCTCGCTGACCTGACTGTGCCACCCGGTTTCTTACACAGAACCATCTGGGAAGTCGTCATTGGATAGGCACAGGAACATTTAAAAAATACTGAATGACTGGAAGAACCACCAAAAACCGTGAAGAAGATGAACCATTCGTACCCGATGAAGAGCTCAGGAGACCTTGAAGACTTACACAGCAGCTGCCACCACAGTTCAGAAGGTTGTCTCCTGTCGAGGGGATATTTAACACAAATGTAGACCCACAAGATCCACTAGTGTCCCAAATATGGTCATAACTTACGCAGCTACGTATGTGTCAAGATCCAATTGGGCTTTGGTTCAAAACAACCTAAGTCTACCAACTCTTCATCTTTAGTTGAATCACACATAAACACATAAAGGAGCCTGTTAGACTGCTCTTAACCTTGGTGTTCCATAACAATGTACGATATATTGGGTGCTCAGTGTTCAACCTTATCAGCTCCTCTGCAGAGTCTCGTCTCTGACCTCCTCCAGGTTTGTACATGTTGGAGGAAATATACCAACTTTAGGTCAGGAGAAGTCTAAACACTAACATACTCAGAAAGATGCTCCGCAGAAGGTTTATTGAACGACCGTGGTGAAGTGGTGATGTTTGTTTATGCTCAAATTTAGGATCAAATGTTTTATATCTTTCATATGGTTGAACTTTCTATGAACTCCATCATAACTTTCTATAGTTTCTATGTGGCGTGCATCCCTCCTCTCATTTTCTGTTGACTCTGTTTCCACAAACTGGTATTTCTAGGTGTCCTTGGACTTTTGATGAACTCCCTTATCACTTATCCACACCCCCTCAGCTCTGACTCTGGCTGTTTTTCGAGCAAACAGTTGCTTCACATACACGCAGTCGCAAACACCTTGTCTTATATCACGATCTGGGTGGGTACTCGATTCTGAATGGCTGCTTGATGTCTATTAATTAATAAAGGAAAACTAAATCTAACTAAATATCTCATAAACATGCTGTCAAGTTATATTTACTGTTTGCCTTATGAGATGGTATTTATTTATTTAATGGTAAAAATAATGACGTCAAATTGGCAGAAATGGGCTTCCATACACATCTGTTTTGCCTTGTTGGGTGACATCACATTCGGTCCAGGAAAAGTTGAACCAGGTTTAGGTTTAGGTTTTTTTCCCCGGCTACAGTCGGTCTGAATGCTCACAATGCTAGTATGCTAACATTGCACCACAGAATGCTGCAGCTTCTCACCGGGGGTTACACACAAGTTCAAACGTGTGATCAATTACGTCTGCAAACGCCAAACGAATCTGCTTTTATCAGCCAGGAAGTCACAGTTGAGTCAGACACATCAACATATTCCAGTAAAGGTTTAAGAGCAAACTCTTCATCGGACTAACTTTATCTCCTCGTACATGCAAAGTGATCATTTACTGTAAGACTGTAAAAAACTGTTTGTGTTCACGTACCTCTTTGTCTCTCTCTCTCTCTACCTCCACCAGTTCAGGCTGTTCACTCTGCCTTTTATTAGTAGGAAGTGCGCACTCAGCTTTCAGTTTCATTTACCTATTTGTGTGATCAGTGGCCTTATGGAAAGATGTGAGCACGGGAGTTATGTGTTCTGTTTTGTGAACTGCAGAGCTCACAGATTATTTATGGAGAGACAATATGAACAGAGACACCAACAGTTTACCAACGTTGACAGAAAAATAAAAGTTTGATGACATTTTATATTATTCACTCCACAGACAGACATCAGATATTAGAAAGTGTTTAAAGACAGAAAACCCTTCTTCTATTTTTTACATTTATTCATTATTTATTGAGCACCAGCACCAACATTTCATTCACCTCCATTGTATTAAAGTGGCAGCAGAGACTAATATCACAAAATAAATATAAACTCTTTAAACAGACAGAAGCTCATTGACTTTTTTTATAAAAATACATTTGAACGTACAAAATAATTTGGTACCAGCTCTTAGGGGGTCACATGTACATCCCATATGGATAATTATAATAATATGGATAGACTGGGCGAGGGTGGATGGTACCGAGGATCTGGATTCGACGGGGATCCCAGACACAATCCTCCTCCAATCCGCTCTCCACCATCCCGCAGTTGGGCGGCACCCAGGCGGTGTCGTAGCCCCAATAATGCCAGGACTTCTGAAGCGGGTGGCCTTGATAATTGATGGCGATCACTTTCCCCACGTTGACCACGACCTTAATGACGACCCTGTGAGACTCTGGGCAGTCGATGGGATAACGGCTGGCTTTGTTCAGGTCTCTGCTGAGGTAGACGCCGGGGCCGAGCATCCCGTCTGCGGACGGGCGAAATCCTGTGCGCAGGATGGCTTGGGCGTTCTGCCAGGTGGTGCCGTGGTACATGACATAGTTTATACCCCAAACTGGGTCAGAGGCGCCCAGTTGAAACACCCCATCGGGCAGACAAAAGGGATCTTCAGCCCAATACAGTTGGTTCATGTTAGTATCACTGTTGGCGACAGAGGTTTATTAGTGTAAAGACATTTCATATAAATAATAAACTAAACTAAATGTGTAACAGGACACTGAGATAAATAATAGATTATAATAGATACTGAAGTCTGGCTTTTAGACTACTTGACTAGTCTAAATGTAAAATTTGGTTTTGTTGACGGCAGAATTATTGGTCCGGACACGTAGCTCGAAGCCCGGTAAGATGGATTCTCATGCGGTTTCGTGATCTTTTGAGTCCGGTTACAGAAAACAACCTCCTGCTCGACTCCAGCAAAACCCAGCAGCTGATTGTTGAAGCAAAGACAGACACGACTTTCTACATCAGTGAACAGTTTTAGGTTCCTGTGAATCAGCATCTGTCGTGTTCTTTGTTTTGAGAATGGACATTAAAGGAAGTGTAGTCCTCAACTTCTTTTATTTGAGAGAATAAGTAAACAACAGAGGGTGAAAGGGCAAAGGGTGCCCCTGCTTACAGCGCGTGCACTATTAATTATTGATTCTGTGATTTGATTGAGTGAGTGATTAAAGCTCAGTGTGTTGTTTTATATTCGGGAGACAGTTCAGAAATCCTGAGGACAATGGTCATGAAGATGAACAGGAAGGATCTGTAATCGTGACAGCAGATTATCTCTTTGTATAGTGTTGGTGTATATAGTCCAGTATAACAAACCATTTTCACATATGTTTTGTTAAACAAATATACGTCACACGTCACAGGGAAGCTGTCATGGTGGACTCACACCCCCGCCCTGGTACAGAAAGCCCAGAAACGACTAAAGGAAACCATTAAAAGGCTACACTACAGATACACAGTATCACATACACAGTTTGTCTTGTGCAGCATGAAGAGACCACAGCTCAACAGGAATGTGTACAAAAACGAAAAAAAATTTCTGTAAGTCAAAATAATGAGAAACTTTCTCAATCTTAGAATAATAATTATTTTAAAATACTAAGTCAATAATAATAATAATCATCTTTATCTCCTCTTACAAGCACAATGATAATATTTACAGTAAACCTGTAGAAACCTACCTGTAGTAACTCCTCTCTCTCTCTCTCTCTCTCTTCCTCCACTCGTGGCTGTGAGTTCACTCTGCTCTTTATAAGGACTTTGGGGCTGGAAATGTGCGCTCAGCTTTCAGTTTTGTTTACCTTTTTCAACTGTTTTATGACGTACCTTTACAGAAAGGTAGGTGGGAGGTTTGTATTTGGGCGCGGTCAACGCGGCGGCCTTATGGGCACATGTGAGTGTGGGAATTATGAAACTTTCCATGCTTCTCAGATTACAACATAAAACAAGTCCCTGTCTGCAGCCATGAACAAAGACAACATTATGAAGGCGTTCTCTTTCCACGTTGCCTCGGGGAGCAATCTGTGATCCTCTGCAGCCTCGATGGTCGCTCAGATATGAGTCAGTTTCATGCTGAATCAAGTTTATCAAGTCATTGTGTGTGTGTGTGTGTGTGTGGAGATGCATTAATATGCTCTTTGCTGTGGATGACACACTTTTCTCCCGTTTAATAGGAAACCACACTGTGACTCACCCTGAAGCAAACCGCAGAACGAGCATGAAAGTGGGCAACTAATCGTTTCACTTCCGCTCCGAGTTGTTTTCCTGTAAAGAAAATCTAATTTGGTTTCTTGTCTCCGAAAACTGAGCGACATGATGGAAAGAAAAGAGGATGAAAACCACCTGAACCACATTGTAAAGGTTGCTGGGAAGGTGATAATGTCCCGGAGAGACTGATGCCGATCTTTGTCCATACTGGACTGGACCAACCACCTCCTTCCCCTCAGGCCGACTTCATTCACGGTGGTCCTTCTTGATTTTAGGGGGTGTAAGAAAACTTTAAAAGTACACTCAGTAGGCCTAATATCTTATCATCCAAAGAGCAAATAGAAGAAGTGTATGCGTCTGTATGACTGTATGAATAAATAATATATCAATAAATAAATAATACAGACAGAGAATTGTATAAAAAGTTCCTAAAAATATCAGAAAATTCCTCCGAATCTCTCTTTTTATTCAAACTTCCTGCAGTTATTGTGTCCACTGTTTATCAGTTATTCTCTCTTATTGTTACACATTGAATATAATATGAAATATCTATAAAATATATAATTTAGTCAATAACAGAAAAGGAGTCCTTTGAGTGGAAAGGTTTGGGAACCACTGATTTAGGGAACTAAGGTTGAAGTGCAATAGGAGTAAAACATCTCTTATTTTACCCTTATTTTATGCAAATCCACACATTTTTAATTAAATAATGCCTCATTTGATAAAAAATAGAATTGTCTTAATGTAAATAATCAACTGGATGAGTTTCATGCTGATATCTATTAGTTAAACGTCTTTTGTTGTGAATTTGACAATATATATCTTTAAAGGACGTTTTCCTTTTCCTCCCAATCTGAGCCAGAAATCTCTTCAGCAGCTTTTACATCCACCAAACCTTCCAGCTTTATTCCTCTATATAATCTGAAGGTCCGCTCATATACCATTCACAGCCGGATTTATGTCACATTTTATTCCTAAAAACATGACAAAAAAAGATTTATGGAGATAAAAACAGACATCCAACGTTCCCTCTGTGAAAGCCTTTGACTCTTATATGTAAAACAAAATGAAACAAGAACTTTGAACCAGGTTTTGTTCAGTTCAATTACCCAATTCTTTAAATTATGGCTAAAGAACAATTTTGAGGTCATGACCTTTGATCTTTGAGTATGACCAATTCAATGTCTGACCAATTATGAATATATGATCACAATATCCTCTTCTTCCTGAGTTATGGTGTTGAAAAAGACCAAAAAGGTGTTTTTTCAGGACATTATGATGTCAAACTAAAGTTGACCTTTGACCTTTTAGATAAACAATGGCATCACTTCATCAATGTATCCAAATAAACATGTGTGTGAAATTTTGTCATAATTGCTGCATCAATTCTTGAGTCATCACCAAAAAAAATTGTGAGTAAAATAAAAATTTGTGAGTATTTTTTCTAGAAATCATTATACACTGTAAAAAATGTAAAATAAAAGAAACTGGCTTTAATTTTACATAAAATCTTGTCATTTTTTTTGGTCTTTTTAATGTTTAATTAAAGATATTTACACCAAGTAAAACCAATGCAATGAGCTATAAATACAAGAGAACACTGCTATAATACAAAAAACAAATACATTTACAGCAGAGTGCTGTTATTATTTGATTTTTCTTATTTTAATCTGAATTTGAAAGGTTACAGTAACTGTAATAAAAGTCATTATCTGTGAAATTACAGTAATTATTGCTGTTTTCACTGATATAAACTCTATTTTGACGGTTTACCTAGGCTTTTACACTGATAAACAACATTTATTCAACATTTTTGTTGTAAAACTTATAATTATACAAGATATCTGTCAGTTAACTAACAAATCCACGTAAAATTACTGAACAAATACTTTATTTACTGTTAATTTTACATAATTTTAGAAAAATAACACATTAAACTTGAATTTAAGAGTTTAATCTATTAAATAAATGTATTTTAATCTTTTTATTTCAAAATATACATTTTCTTTTTAAATAAGCAGCCATTTTATGATTACTTACAGTTACAGATTATAAATGTTAACTCACAGGCTATTTTTGTAATTTTATTAATATTTCCATGAATTTAAAAATACAGAAAAAGTCTGTAAAATAAACAGTAAAAACCTTGTAAACGTACAAATATTTTTACAGTGTGTATATAATATAATCGTTGATCAGAATTACCAATAAAGAAGTTTTATTTGTTCTCCTGCAGTGACGTGGTCTCCTGTTGAGTAATCTGTGGATCAATATCTCTGTGTAACATTGTCACACAGATGGCTGATCAGATGGGCGGGGGGGGGGCTGACGCTGTGATTGATTACTCTCTCGCTCCGCCTCACAACTTTACCTCAACGAGCAGATTTATACGACAGTTTAAAATCAATGCGGTCGATCACACACTGTTTTCCCTCATTAACTGATGACACATGGTGACTCATCGGTGATCTCTGAGCGGCTTTATTTTGCGTCTGTGTGGGAAATAAACTGAAACCTCAGTGTGGATGTTTATTTAGTGTCAATAACAATAATAATAAAGTTTAAAGCTTCCGTCAGAAATCAGTTCTTTTTACTGCAGTTTGACTCTAGAAAGGTTTTTTTTCACATTCGTCTGCTGAAAGTTTCTCTGAGCTCCGACCAGGACTCTGACTCCGGGGATGAAGACCCGGCGGGTTCAGGCGACAGAAGAGGAAGGAAACGGAGGAAGAGGAGCCAGTTTGTACTCAGTAACTGTTAACGTTATCCATCATCCATCGTATCGATCAGTCAGGATCAGTTTCAGTGAAGTTGGAAGTTATTTATTCCGAGTGTTGAACAACCAGTCTGTGTGATGTTACTCTGTGTTGGAATAAATGAACTAAAGGTTCAGTCTCCTTGCTGCTGGTTCTGATTCACAATCATTACTGCTGTTTCTGTTATAAATATAAAGATTATAAGCATTAAATTAATATCCTAAACGTGCTACGACTAGTTGATTATTGGCTTTATCTAACGACTACAAGTCGACGGGGACAATCGTTAGTCGGAGGCAGCCCTAAAGCTTTTGTTTATATGCGGAGTTGTTTGAATGATACATGCAGGTGTGGAGACTTATTACCTCTCGTGCAGGCGCAGAACGTTGGTGCCACTCGGCTGTTCGCTGTAGTCGGTGTGACGTGTTCTAGTGTCTCTTTAAGGCCGAGAAACAGGCGACGTGAGGCGATGCAACAGCTGGTGTGTCGGGGGCCTTAAGAGTTACAGTCTGTGGCAGCCAAGCAGATCCCGCCAGTTACATAACGGCTGTTTTTCTCTTGGTTGCTACTACAAGAAGGACGGGACATTCCTGAGGGGCAGAGACAACTCAGAGACTCTCCTTTCTCTTGTGTGCACAATAAAAGAAACTTGTATTCACGAGCATATCACAGCATGAATTATATTTCACTGGAGATCAGAAACCCTGCTCCAGTTTGTCGGAACAGATCTGAGGAGAGAAATAGTCAACAACAGAATCTGGATCCATATCTGATCAGCACTGTTTGACAGTTTGATCTGAGTTTGGTGCGTTGAGCTGGACGGTAGCCCCGCCCTAAAGCATACCCTGCTTTATGGTCTGTTTTACTCTAAATGGGACCATCAGTTACTAAATGAACATCATGCTGTATGGAAGAAGACTGAAACTAGAGACTGAGACCAGAAACTCATCAGGAAACTGTTTACTGAGCTCATCAGTCAGCTGAGAAGTCGACTCATTTCTCCATAAGACTGTATGGGATCAGGTTATATTGCAACCAGTGGAGCTCCCCCTGCTGGTTGTTACAGAGAATGCAGGTTTAAGACACTTCTGCATTAACTCCATTTTATATACTGTCATTGTCTAACTGCTGGTTTTTAAGCTTAAAACAGGAATTTCTGGTTTCTGTGAATTCCCCTGCGACTCTGTGGCCACAAAAAAAAAACAAAAACAAAGTCCCAAGAATTCGTCATAATGTGAAAGTTTATTGAAACAAACTGGAACACTTTGAGTCTCACAGCTCCGCAGACGTCTTTGGTTGAACACTAGACTTCAAACATTAATTAACAATAAAAAGTCGGTTTATATCTATAATAATCTGTCGTAGGCACGCTGTGACTACACATCACTACGTACATCAGAAGGACTGTTAGTGTCTGTGTGTTACTGTATAATAATGTCACTGTAGTGTCTCTAAAGGAATCTGTTGCTGCAGTGAACACTAACAGCACATAGAGGTTATTAAACATTTCAATACTACAACTTCAGAATGAGAGTTAAATGTGTGTGAGATGCAAATATTAACAGCACCGCCAGTGGCCGTTCAGTGAACTGCAGTCAGCGTCCGACAGTGACAAACATAGTAGGGAAGCGGAGAGAGAAGGCACTCAGGAGCATAAAGGTCACAACCTTTGACCCTCATCCCTACATAGAGACACATAGAGATCAGTCCACAGGCAGCAGAGGAACAAAGCTACACTACAACGCATTCACTCTCTGCTGAAGGGATTGAAACCTAAAACAAAATCTGAGTGAAAATGTAAAAAATATGCAGCTATATAACAAATAATAACAGTTTTACAGATTAGATTCTCCAGATCAGGTTTTGATGAAAGGCAACGAGGCACCAGACTGTGATCAGAGGATGAGACAACCATCAATGGATGCATCCCAACATGCTCATCTTTCCCACTGCACCTGAACGCAGCATGGACTGAGAGTATTTTAAAGCCTGTTAACAGTGAGTGAGACACACTCTTCCTTCACACTGTGGTGTATTTATACGCCGTCCTGCTGCCACTAAAGCACCAAATGTGGATTAATCTGCTGCTGAAAATAGTCCCCAACAAACTATTTCCTCCTTTTTGTTTTAGGAACTTTACTGAACTCTCTCTTTTTAAATAAAACTCTATATTGGTTAACTAATATTTGCCATTACTTACTGAATTATATGATGTGTTTATAGACAGTTCTGCTGCCCTCAAGTGGCAAATAATAATAATTACAGTTTTAAAACTGCATTATTTTTATCTTCCAACAAACTGCAGAATCTGGTGGTAATTAGCGTAGCCCTGATCAACCAAACTCCATTCACAAAACAAGCATTTTAAAAGTTGTTTGTTTTCTCGCAGACAGTCGACAAAGTCTGAATTCAGACTTCTTCCAACTTTTATTTGGTTATTTCAGCATCATTTTGATCCGTTTATTGACATTAAATCTGTTTATTTTAGGCTGTAAACCAGATTAAAGGGAAAATATTCGCTTTGCTTTTGGTGGGAATGCAACATTAATTCTACTGCTGCGATGATTACAGTTTAAAAACTGCATTATTTTTATCTTCCAACGAATAATCGTTCATAGTTCACAGTTGTTTCATTCGTTGTCAATAAAACATAACAGATCCCACATGATCACAACTCGACCAGGACGCATGAGAGGTCGTGACGACGAGAGGAAAAAGGTGATTTCAGCACATTCAAACGTAAAAAAAAATAATAAAAGTTTTTATTTACACGCTGCCATATTTACAGTAACAGTCACTTCTCAGTCGAGTGGCTCTTCATGTGAAGCCTCACGTACGTCTTTCGGTGGAAGCCCTTCCCGCAGATCTCGCAGCGGTGCGGTTTCTCCCCGGTGTGCGTGCTGCTGTGCTGCTTCAGGCTGGAGTGGTCGCTGAAGGACCTGCCGCAGATGTTGCACAGGTAGGGTTTCTCTCCCGTGTGCGTCCGGATGTGTCGCATCATGTTGTGGCGGCAGTTGAAGGACTTCCCGCACTCGCTGCAGAGGAACGGTTTCTCCCCCGTGTGGATCCTCATGTGCATCTCCAGGTTTCCCTGGCTGTCGAAGCACTTCCCGCACACCTCGCACACTTTCCCGTTTTTGTGAGTCTTCAGGTGAAGCTTTAAGTCCTCCTCCGAGTCGAAGTGCGTCCCGCAAACGCCGCAGAGGTCCGTGGCGTGACTTTTGGCGTGATTTACCAGGGAGACCATGGAGTGGAACATTTTACCGCACACTTCACATATGGTGCGAGCGTGCTGCTTTTTTGGTGACGACGGCTTCATCTTCGCCTCGCCGTCGCCGTCACCGTTGCCGCCTTCGCTCTCGTTCGCGGACGCGTTGCTCGGCTCGCGGTGCTTCTTGTGCACGTGAACCAGCAGGTGGCGCTTCAGCGTGGAGTAGTCGTTGAAGCATTTGCCGCAGACGGTGCACGGATACGGCTTTTCCCCCGTGTGGATCCTGATGTGTCGCATCATGTTGTGGCGGCAGTTGAAGGACTTCCCGCACTCGCTGCAGTTGAACGGTTTCTCCCCCGTGTGGATCCGCATGTGCGTCTGCAGAGAGCTCGACGCCCCAAAGCATTTCCCGCAGACGCCGCAGACTTCGGCTTTCACGTGCGTCTTCAGGTGAGCCTGAAATTCGTCCTCGGTCTCGGAGCGTTCCCCGCACACGCCGCAGACGTCCTTGGGGTGAACTTCCATGTGGTTGACCAGAGAGACGTTGGCGTGGAAGGCCTTCCCGCAGACTTTACAGCAGATCCGCGATTTAGCTTTTTTGTTGGGGTGCAGCGTCGGCGCCATCGGCAGACGAGGCCCCTTCTTCTTCTTACACTTGTGGTTGCTGTCGCTGTCGTCGCTCGGAGACCCCGCGCTGCCCCTCCACTCCTCGTCGCTGTCCTCGTGTTCGGGCGCGGAGCCGGAGGACGCCCCGTCGTCGCCATCCACCTTCGCCTGCTCCTGCCCGGCCGAGGTGCTCGGCAGAGGATCTCCTTCTCCTTTGGCGCTCTGGTAGCCGGACTGCAGCTGGTCCAGCTCGCTCTTCACGTACGGACCGGTGAAGATGAACCTGATGGTGTTGTCCTCGTCCAGCTCCTGAACCTGCTCCTCCTCTCGGCTGTTGGGGAGCTCCCGCAGGCTCTTCTCGGCGTGCGGGGGTTCCTGGTCGTCCTGGTCCTGACCGGAGCTCAACTCCTGAACGCAGTGTTGCTGATCGGAGCCGAAGTCCTCGTCCCAGACGGAGAGGGCCAGCTGTGGTTGGTCTGCAAGACAACAACGATCTTAAAGAACAGAAAACCAACTAGAATACGTCAGACAAGGTTTTATTAACTCGATACAGCTTTTAATTAGAGCTCCAGCTAACAGTTCTTCTCATTATTGACTCATCAGACTTTTAATGATTTGATTAATCATCAATAGTTTTGATGTCACAATCATCATCAGTGTGGATTTTGTTGCCTTTCACACATTTGTGAGAACATCACTTTGTGTTTCACTGCACACACTGCTGCTCTATGCAACAAATAGATATTTTAATCCTCCTTAAATGGCTTGTTTTATCTAAATCAGTGGTTCCTAAACTGGGGGTCGCCATAGCTTCCTGGGGGGGGTGTCACAAAAGGTTCTTGATTTAAAGAACTTAAGAAATACACACAGTAGGCTAAATGTTTAGGTTAAATGATAGAAAATGTCTGTTAAGGAGAAAATGTTGGGAACTGCTGATCGAACCAAAGATATTCAGTTAATTCTCTTAATATCAGAAGACAAAGAAACTGGGACGAGGGAATATTTGAGTTTTAGTGAAATAGTAATTAATTTTCTTTTTCATGATGAAACTGTACAAAATTAATTTTTATGCCACATTTTGATCCCAATCAAGCAAATACATTAGCACCAGTCCGACTAAACCGATATAACTGCAGATAAATATACTTTAAAGTGATTTTAACTGAATATCAAACTTAAAATATTTACAATGTTCTATAAGTAAATGTCTGTTTCATGTCAAAAAGTCAAATGTTGGAATAATAAAACATTGCCTATGTAAGAAACTACAAAACAACAACTACAGCCATCTGCTGATAACTGCTGGAGTTTGCTGGCACCAGACTCCATTCAATAAGACAACATTTCTTTATTTAGGCTAGCAGCTAACAATGTCAGGCTAAGTCATCAAACTAGTGTTTTTTTTCCAATCATTCAGATGTGATCAATAACTCGGCTTCAGTATAAAAGTGCCAATCGACACAGAGCTGAACACCACAGCTGCTCCGACCCGACACACTGCCGTCACAACAAGTTGTCAGAAACAATAAAAGTTTATTTTTAACTAAATGTAAAGCCGCTTTTTAAATCTGTGCAGAGCCGAATGTAAAGCTACACCCTAACAACCAACAATATAACTTAAACAGCTGTATATTTATACATAACCTTAAAAAGAAAAGAGCAAGGTGTTAAATATTGAGATAATTCAAACGGAGTCTGGCGTTGTTTCCATTGGGCAGGTACGCTCTTACCCCGGAAGGGCCTGCTCCGTTAACCTGGTACTGAACCTTTAGCGTCACATTGAGCTCCCACTTTATTTCTCTTCCCCATAAAAAAGGAGAAAACAGAACCAGAACCAGAACCAGACTCCATCTGGACCCGAGCAGTGGGCGTTGACTGGTGATGGCGACCCGTTGCCGCGGACGGGACTCGAACCTGCTGCCGCCGCGGTGGTGAAACGATGCCCGCCTGCAGCAGCTCACCCACCTGAGTGTTTGTTGATCTTGATCTCGGGCTGGAGGACGGTCTGCAGCATCCTCCGCTGCCGGCGGATCTCCCGCTTGGAGAGCAGGATCTCCTCCTCGTAGCCCGCGATGGTCTTCTTCACCGCCTCGAAGATCTCCTCCGCGGCCGCCGACAGCCGCTCGTTCACCAGCACCCGGAGCAGCTGGACGGCGGACATGGTGCGGGCCGAGCCCCGGCTGGGTTCACCGGCACCGAGCTGAAGGATATTCGGGGTTTGTGTTGTGGGAAAGCGGATCGATACATGCAGCGTCCGGCGGGTGTCAAGGTGACGCGTGCGCCCAGCTGGCGGGAGGCGTTTCCGGTCAGGTTTTCATTCCTTTTCAAAATAAAAGCTTGTTTACGTTTGTTAGGCTATGGGCGTGTTCAGACTGGTTCTGAATATTTGATTCTTTTTTTATGATATTTATTTGTATTTTCTACTCTGTGCACTACATTTTCCCTTTTCGTATCTGTTGCCATGCATTTCTAGTTTCCTATATATCTGTCTGTTGACGTTGATTGAAGAGTGGCTGCACAATATCATTGACTTCACATCAGAAAATATACATAAAACATATACACCGTTATAAATTTCTCTATTTAGTCAGCGTTAGTCAGAAATGCTCATTTATTAATTAATACATTGAAAGAAATAAAATAATATCTGCCTTTGAGAAGATGAAGAGCTTTTTAAAGGATATAAAAACAGGAAAGTTCAACTTTATATATATATATTAATATATATTGTTCTTATATCGTCTTTATTTAGATATATTCTTATTTGCATGTTTTGATTTTTATATGTTAATTTCTATTTGTTGAATTTAACTGAAAATCTAAAATATTTTAATGTTTACACATCAGTGTCCATTTTCCTCTGTAAGTATAATTTCTTTATTTATTGTGCTACCATTACTACTCTTCTTTCTTATAATACTTTGCTTTTTCCTCTGATCAAATTTATTTATTGTAAAATTACAACAAATAACCTTTAAACTGTCAAACTGTCCCAAAACCAAAAAGAAAAATAAATTTAAAAAAAAAATTTTAAAAAAAAAAAAAAAAAAAAAAAAAAAAAAAAAAAAAAAAATAAAATTTTAATTAAAATTAAAGAAAAAAAAAATAAAAATTTTTTGTGGGGGGGGGGGGGGGGGGGGGGGGGGGGGTGGGTGTGTTTTGGGTTGTGTCCAGCAGGGGGCAGCAGCCTCCTTTAAAGCAGCAGCCCGACAACAAAAACAACCAGCTGCGAAGTTCTGACTTCAACATTCAATAGTTTTATTGTGAAAAAGTCTCTCTTCATACTCCTGCCTCGAAACTGTACAATCAATAATTTAAAAAAAGAAAAAAGTTCAGCTCTGTGTTTCACTCACACTCACACACACACACACACACACACACACACACACACACACACACACACACACTCAGCAGCTTCAGCCAAAAACCAGAATAGTGTTTACAGGTGTTTTTTTTTTTGTTTCCCATCATCATCACAACAGTCTGCTCCTTTATACAAACACTTCTACAACAGGCAATATATCAGAGGCCGTCCCTGAATCTCTCCACAACGTCTACTACCTCCATCTTTTTACCTTTTTTTTTTTTTTTTTTTTAAAAACATCCATGAAAATTTCAAAATGGAAACTCAGTTGAAGAGAAACACAAACAGAGAGAGGGAGTCCGTACACAAACAGAGACGCAGAGGCAAAACATGGAGGAAGATGGTTGTGTTACCACATAACAGAGGGAGGGAGGGGGGGAGGGAGAGAGAGAGAGAGAGAGAGAGTCAGTGAGGGTCACTGCGCTCTGAGCAGAGAGGGAAACCTCTTCCAGAAATCTTGGCAACAAGCTCGAGTCAAATTCCTTTTGGTCTCCGTCTTCCTTAAAAACTCCGACGGTGACCAAACAGCCGCAGAACACAAACCGTCTGACGCTCTTTCTAAAGCTCCAGCTCGCCGTTAAAGGACCAAACCGCCTGTTTTCTGCTGGTTTTAACCCGTTTACCACAAACAAAATGTTGAGTTATAAATGCGTTCTCTTTGTTTCTGCTGGTGTCCATTCACTGACTGTATGAGTGCTGCACCCAACGGTACAAACATCATTCTACCGACCGATATGAGGCACCATTAGTGGGAACCATCATTTCAGAGTCTGTACCGAACAAACAGGTTTCTCTTAAATCTGGAGAACAAGGTTTGTAGTCCGGGTCTGAATTTGACAGCCTGGAAACGAACAAACTATCTCGGCTCTGATTGGTTGTTTTCCTTCGGGCCCGGTGGAGTAGGAGGAGCCAGAGGAAACCTGATTATTAATGAATGAATGAATGAATGAATGAATGAATCATTACTGCTCTGTATAGATTAAGACTCATTTCTGTTCAGCTAACTTAAAGAGAAATGACTCTGACTTTAACAATTCATTGATTATTAAAATAGTTGGCGATTATTTTTCTGTAGATTGATCGATCAGTCGACCAATCACAGCAGCTCTACAGTCGACAGTCACACTAGCAGCTCTGAGGCGGCGGGGCTTCGAGCTAAATGTGTCTGAAGTGTCGTGAGATGAATAACAGCAGAAAGAACGAACAGAATTCTACACGTTGTTGTTGTTGTTGTTGTTGTAAATTACTAAATAATTGTATCTCTTTAGGGGCCTAAAATATTCAAATAAAACAACCTGAGAAGCCAAAACTGCTCTTTGAACAGGCAACCACCGACCGAGCTGAAAGATTTAAATCATCTGCAGTAAACGGGCTAAAGTCAAAAGCTCGGTGTGGTCCAGCCTGCAGTAAACTGACTCTGGATCAGTGGAAAATCTTTCCTAAAGCGAGGAGGCTTCATCGCGTGAGTCAAGACATCTTAAAAGTCTGGAGGCAAAGACAACTCCCTGAGATCAGACTGAGAGAGGAGGAGGAGGAGGAGGAGGAGGAGGAGGAGGAGGAGGAGGAGGACTAACGCTGGGCTCAATGGACAGGAACGGGTTAGGAGGGAAAACCACACCTGGGGAGAAAACGTGGATCCCGGGGACAGAAAACAAGAGAAAGTCGGGAGAAAAAGAAAGCAGCTGCTGAGGAGGACGAAGGAACGAACCACGCTGAGCTTCCTGTGGAGGAGCGGAGGATGAAAGAGGAGAGACGCAGCCGCAGCGTTCTGATGAAGCCCTCTAGAGATCTATGAAAAGAGCATCTATTATTCAGCAGCTATGAATCATGGGACAGCACGCAGCACGCGGAGGCGGCGGCGGTGGTGCAGATCAGAGGGAGAGAAGAAGACTCGGTTCTGAGCGACACTGCAGCTCTTTTCTCTACATGCTTACAACTCGTGCAGCCACATCTGCAGCCTTTCCCACTGTCCATGAACGCAGCACGGTGTGAGACTATGAGGGGCAGCGAGTGGCTGTATTTCTCATAATCACAATGAAACTGCCTCCAGGTGATATTCCTGTTTACTGTCAGCACTTACTCCGCTCTACGTTGTGTGTCTATCTGATCTGATCCCGTCCAGCTACTCCGACCGGTTCCTGTTTACGCTCGCCGCCATCGGAGGACGACCGAACACCAGGAGCTACGCCATCAGAAACCTGAGCTTTCTTTCCCTGACGGTTCGCCCTCCCTCCACGTCCAGCACTGAAACGAATGTATGGTAAACACATTAGCACATACCATGGGGGGGGGGCGACTCCACATACTGCAGGAACTGGGTGATCTAACGTGTGACAACAGTGTGTATTATATTATACTGGATATATACCCAAGTATACGTCTTTAAATAACTTCCAAACAACAGTCTGAAATCAGAAATATATAAAACAGAGAAAATCCTCAAATTGGAGAAACTGCAAACAGAAAATATTGAGCCTTTCTCCACTGATTAACTGTTTCAGCTCTAGTTCAGTTTAATTTGTACAGATTTTGGTGAATCAGTGATTACTGGAGTATCACTATGAGGAGCAGACACACTGTGTGTTATGTATAATTAGCCCGGACTGGTGGAGGAGGTGTGTGTGTGTGTGTGTGTGTGTGGGGGGGGGGCATGTTCCCACTGCATGGGACAGGTGTGACAGGACAGGTGAGGTGTGAAATCTGTAAACATGCACAGAGTAGGAGTCGCTAAACGTTTGGCAGAGCGGGAAAGAGGTGGAAAATGGGAAAGGAGGAGGAGGAGGAGGAAGTGCAAATCCAGACTTCATCTCCAGACTACAACTCCCAGAAGCTCTTGAGCCGAACGCAAATATCCGACCGAATCAGTTTTATTTGAACAACTTTTACCTAAAATAAATTTCACAAAAATATGAAGAAACGCTTTTTATAGCGTTAAATGGTATCCATGGCAACAAGCATCATTGGATCCCTCGTTCGAAGTAGGCGGTTGTGTGAATTATCAAACCAGCCGAAATGTGTGAACTGCATGCTGGGGAATATCTTTGTGCTTTAAGGTTTGTTGATGTTTACATTGACCTCCAGTCTGGTCTCGACTCACACTAACAGGACTGGACCTGAGATCCGGTTCAGGTTGGGTCTTTTTCAGGGGATTTTAGGGGGGTCAGTTTTGCCTCCGCTTCGACTACGACACCTGACGGGAACCTTCACTCATGTTGCCGCCAAGATTTCCCTTCAGCGAGTGTTAACCTGTGAGTGTTCAGACACAACTGTGGAGGATGAGCGATCAGTACAAGGACCGACTGGTTACTAGTGTCTCCATCGTTAGCTTATTGGTCAGTAAAAGAGCAAATAAACGGAGGTGTGAACAGAAAAAGGTGGAATTAAAACCAGACAGACGGACAAAAGAAAGAAAAGAAAGAAAGGTGAAACGTAAAAACTGATGTTGAGGTGATTTCTGTGACGCACACAGCGAGCGGCGTGCGACCTGCAGAGGAACGACAGCGGTCGAGTTGGTGAGAGATTTCTGTACATGTAGCCGACGCTCCAGCAGACAGGAAGTGAGTCCGGAGTCTCGTTCCCATTGGAGCAGTTGGTAGTAGTGAGAATCACGTCTGTGGAGGCTGAAATGTTTGTCTGATATCGTGAGGCACCATTCGAGCTCCGCCCCCCAACCTGGAAAATACGTCACACTCTTTGTCATGAAGGTGAGAGGTAGCACTCATTCATCCCTTTATCCATCATTCCTGCTCTTCAGCTCTTCCGGTTCAGGGATGTGCTCTTTTCCCTCCTTCCATCCTGTACATCCGTCTCCTGATCCCACAGCCCCCCCCCGCCCGCCCTCGCCGCCACGAGGAAGCTGTTAATTAGGAGATTTTACAGTTGTTGCGGGTGCAGTTCTGCGGCGGGCTCTGCGGTGGACGGATGGACTTGGAGCGCTTCAAGCTGTTGCCTTTGGAGCCGCCGGCCGGGTTGGCCAGCGAGTAAGAGCGTCCGTGCATCATGACGGCGTTCATGCCGTTGGCCATGGAGAAGGACTTGAGGTGGGACTTGATGGCGACGGGGAGCGGGAGCTTGTCGATGAGGTGGACCGGCGTGCACGACACGATGGCTCTGCAGCAGAGGTCCTGCAGGCTGAACACTGCGGAGAGGGAGGAGGACAGAGAGGAGTTACGTTCTGATTGTCAGCTGCTGAATATTTCCCTTTTTTAACTTAATGACCTGCAGAGGACGTTAGGGGGCGTGGCCTCGATAATGACCACAGCACTGCGAGCTGGTAGTCAGAGCTAAGAGAGCTAACAGAGCTAATGAGCAGCTGCTGGAGCTTCTACAGTCACTAGAAGCACATTCACGCTGTTCATCAACGTAAACTAGGCCCAAACAGTCGACTTTATCTCGGCTTTTTGAGCCTTTTTCAACCTACAAAATACAGATTTTATTTGTTAAGAAAGTCAATATGAACAGCAGCATTTATGAGTTTCACAGTAGTCATATAATTTGTTATTCTTCTCAGCACAGCCTACATAGTGAGTCTGTGAACAGTATGGGCTCAGAGCTGACAGCCACAGACAAGATAGAGAAGTTAGACCTCAATCTGACGTGTTAAATAACTTCAGTGTCAACGGGACGAAGCCCTGAAGACATAAATAAAGTTCAGACTGAGTTTCAGAAAGCCAGAGAGTCATTAATTCTCTGAGGGACATCACTTCCACCTGCTCTCCTCTGTAATTACAGATGAGGCAGACAAAAGGCTGGCAGGAACGAGGGAGAATTAATTAGCCTACGAGGGAGTGTGTCATCCATCTGAGGACTATTTTGGAACATTAGCACAGAAAGTCTCAGATTTTGTCTACAGCACAGATTTATTACTGTACCCTCAGGATGACTGAAACCACGTACAGTTAATTCAATTGAAACTAAAGTGTATTTTAAACAGACGGATATATATTCCTACTATTGAACGTATGTAAATTCTGCAACAGTGGGTTGGAGCTCTACTCAAATCTACTTATATTACAGACAGGATCTTCTGAATAATACAACTGAAACATGTTTATAGTTTTTCTACATTATAATCCTGGATTGTTGTTGTTAAAATACTATTGATTAAACTCAACACTTCCTGTTTTTCACAGTATTTCTGTGTAAAACAGAGAAAGGCAGCAGCAGAGTGGTGACTAACGAGAGCTACAGGTAATTCCTGATTAATCTACCCGACCTTTATTCGTCCTTGCTGCAGTGTTTGGCCATTATTTGAATATTGGCTCGGCAGTGTTAAAGCACACTTCTGTGATGACAGCAGACAAGCTGTGCACTTCAGTTTGTTTTCCAGGAATTGTTCTGACATTGACCGTCACTCGCTGTTGGCGGTGGCACTCACCTCTGTTGGGCCTCCAGAACTTCTCCATGCCGTGCCTCATCAGGACGATGCGCGACAGCTCCGTGAACGACTCGATGACGTTGAAGTTGCACAGGGGGCTCACCTCGAAGAAGGTCATGCCGTTCTTCTCGGCGTACGCCCTCGCCTGCTCGGTGGGCACTTGCCGTTTGAAGGCCAGATGTAGACGGTTACCAACGAGGATTCGAGGCACGCCTGGGGCATGCTGGGAAGGGATATTCAAAACAGAGGAGAGAATTAACATTTTATATTAAAACACTTATTTCTCTCTGTAACTTTAAAAGGTAACTATTCTCTGCCTGCTGTTACTGGACCTGCGTCTCTTTTACTGTTGTGGTACAAGAGCCACCTTCTATAAATAAATAGCTTAGTTTAGTTTTAGTTGGGGGTTAGGGATGACAGTGACCAACATATTGATCCAGAGCAAGAAATCTTATCAGTTACGGTACTGATTAGATTACCCAAGAACAGTGGTTCCCAACCTGGGGGTTCGGAAACCCGTGAGGCAGTCTTGCATTAAAAAGTTTACAGTTATAACAGCCAAAGAGCTAATAGAAGAAGCATCAGGCAGAAGAAAACACGTAATTTGTCAAAGAAGCAGCCTATTAATCTGTACTATTGTTAATAAATGAACACAAACATAATACCAACAGAGAAATGCATAAAAAGGTCCTAAAAATATCAGAAAAACTCATCTCTGATCAATATTCACAGGTAATAATCTGCTCCAAATTCATCCAAACTGTTGGTTTTACACAAACTTCCTGCAGTTATTGTGTTCAGTTACAGTTGTTGCCAGAGGAAAAGCCCCACTGGCTTTAATGGGGTGGGTTCCCAATCCCTGAATATTTGGAGGATTTTAAGTAAACACAGCTGGCGTCCCTTTATTTTTCACACCTTTGTCGGAAAAGATTTGCTTACATAATAATCTCTGCAGAATCTCGAGCTGATTTAAAAGCATCAGACAGAAACAGAAAGAGACTGAGAGACTTTACGTTCATACAAAGTGACCTGAGCAGAGGCTCGTTATTAATTCAACGCGCTGAAGGGAACGGCGTGTATCGGTCTCTCTAATTCATGCTCATCTGTTCTGACAAACTGAATGAAACATGATGGCAGCGAGCGGCCGACCTCTCTCCTCCTTTACTCCTTCACTCCTTCTGACTGTCACCGCTCATCAGCCTCTCTTCTGAGCCCTTTCATGCCCAGAGTCTGTCCAAAGAGGTCGGTCTTGTACCAGCGGCTGCAGCAGCAGAGGTCCCAGAGGAGAGGGTAACGGCTGTAGCAGCAGCAGCAGCGGCGGTGGTGGTGGTGGTGGTGATGAAGGTGGAAAAAGCAGTAGGAGCAAATACTGGAGGTTTCTACAGACGTCAGGGTTTGTACTTTGCCAGTGTCGTTGCTGTTCAACTGCTTGATTTGTCTCACATTTTCCACAACAGAACAATTTCAAAGAGATGCTGGAGAGCTCGCTGTATTGAGAGACTGAGCTTCCACTCTCAGGATGGATATTCAGCTTAGCAAAGGCTAAAGAGTAAAGGTCTAACAGGGTGAGCCATTCCTCTGTCCGTGGGTTGTAATGTTCTTTTAACTAGTGATAACTGGGTTGATAATGACGGCTAGATGTATTGTATGATATACTGATGTGCTGTGTATGTTATTATGTTCTCTGTTCCACCCGGTTGCAGGATGAATTTTCCCCTTGGGGACGATAAGAAGTCGCTGGTAAATAAAAATGACGTGTATTATTAGTCTTTGTATTTAGGCGTTTCTTGTCACTGTGAGAGATGTCAGTGAATTACAGTCAACTCTGTTCAACACAAACCAGCTGTACTCGTCTTCCTCTGCTGCCATTATGACTGAAAATGAGGTGACTTTGTCAAAAACAAGATAAGATACTGTACAATTACTGTCAGTTACACTAGCTGTCAAGGAGATACAGCGAGTGGTTATGGCACTACAGAAGAAGTACTAACTGTGCTGGGTTGATGCCATTATATAATCCCATATCACTGAGATACCAACATGTAACGATTAGTTCATTAAAAGAAGGCAACTATTTTATCTTTTTTTTATTAAGTTCTTTCTTCATTTTCTGTTTCATTTTGTTTTAAATTGAATATCTTTTGATTTCGACAAAATATTATAACACTGGAAAAATGTGAGGTCTTTGTCACTATTTTCTGATATTTTATACACCAACTGATAATAAGTTGATCCAGAAATGTATAAATTAATAAAACTAAAAGCAAAACTGCCTGATAATACATCACATAACCAGTGATTACTGTAAATGGTGCCCTTTGAACTTCTACATCTGTTTTTATCTTCTTTACAAACGTTAACTTTCACCATCCAGACGTTTTTCATCCATCCATCTCTGCTTTATTTCTGTCTTTTAAAAAGTGGCCGACCACACCGTGTCGGTGGAGGTGGAGCAGGAAAGGCCAAACTGAAACATACATTCCACAGGCCAAAAATATCTCTCACACACACAGACATCCTTTTTGTTTCAGTCAGCAGGAAGGACATGATGAGAGTAGCCCACACACACACACACACACACACACACACACACACACACACACACACACACACACACACACACACACACACACACACACACACACACACACAGGTTGTCTTAAGTGATTCACTTAACTCCCATCGACCCTTTGTCCCATCCTATAAACAGGGACATGTTTGTAATTGCTGAGGCCTGAAAGCGAAAATAAGATAAGACGAAAAACTTACAACCTTAAAACCGCAAAACATCTTGAAAAATATTTAATTTCTGATATTTTTTCTATTTTTTCTATTCTTCTACGGCCAACAGTCCAGGGAAAACTCAACATCTATTCACTGTAAAAGATCACAGTTATTAACGAGTTACTTTAAAGATCCAAACTGATCCACAACTAAATGAGAACTTAGTATCTGTCACATTCCCTCATATGTGAATGTAATTGTGTTTGTTTGGGAAAAAGTACAAGAACTTTGGTATTTAACATCAGAAAAGGTTTTTATGTCCTTAAGGCATCCTTGTAATTTAGTCAACTGATTAATTTCATCAGGCTTTATCAACAGATATAATTGGGTATCATCTGCATAACAATGAAAGTTAATGGGGTGATTCCTAATAATGTTGCCTCAACAAACCTGTATCACAAATATGAATACTGAATATCATAAAGCTGATGATCAGTTAACAGGAACCCTGTTAGGAATTAATGAAACCCAATTAATCTACAAACATAATCACCACTATTATAGCAGTTGGTGTAGTCTTCAATCTCTGACATAATTATCACTGCAAGTGGTTTTACTGATCTATAAAACACTTTCTATTGCTCTTAAATTATGTCTTTTATTTCCAGTGATGTAATTGATCAGAAGAGATCGTTATCTTGGACTGGAACAGGGTTGCCATGCAGTATAAGTCAGGGTTAGAGTTGCTGCCTCGGTTATAAGCGAACCCACTTCCCGAGTTACTAACCTGGCTTTGTGATACAGACCCTGGACTTCAGTACGTATAATGTTCTCACCTTCCTCTCTAATTCATCCAGAGCTCAATGCCCCACCAACATCCATCAAACCAATCATCCATCCATCCATCTCTTAGACTCACCTCATCAATCTCTCTGATCCACCTGTCGATTCCATCAAAGGACCACCGGTTCGTGATGTCATACACCAACAGGATCCCCTACAGACAGCCAGGCAGACAGACACAAGTTAAGCAGGTAGCTTCATGCAGAGTGGAGTCGGTTTCAGTTTTTTAAGCAGTTTGTTCCTCACCTGAGCCCCACGGGAGTAAGAGCGAAAGATGGTGCAGAACCTCCCTTGTCCTGAAGTGTCCCTGAAGACAGAAAGAAAAAAGTAGAAATGAGGATTAACAGTCAGCTAGAATGTCTTCAACTACCAGTCAAGAAGTAAAACTTTTTTTGTGGACTCAATAGCCTGAAAAGCAGCAGGTTTCAGCACCGAGGACGAAACACTGGCCTGAATTTTTCATCAACAAATCAACCCTTTCGGTTTCAGCAGAGGCAGCAGTGATCAAACTCTCATATCGGTTCAGAGGAGCTCTTCAAACGGAGCACCACAAGGCAAGCAGCAGTCAAAATATGTAGAGCTACTGATACCGTCTTAAAGCAACACTCTTTACTTTTACTGAATGTTTATCACATATATCTGGATGACTATATTCATATTTCTTAGACTAGTTTAAGTCATTTTAATCCTAATTTATTAATTCTAGTAGCATTTTAGTGGCAGCTCTCAGCCTCAGAGTCTACATGTTACAGCGACTGAAGGTGAGTGTTCACTGTAGACGATAATGTTGATCTGTTGTCTTTCTACAAACCCTGCCAACGGCTACTTCAAACAGATGTTACAGATATAAAGAAAAAGCATCACTTTACAACTTCACAGCTTGTTTGGCACCTCAGGTTTAGAAACTATTTTTAGTGTTTGAAAAAACACAGCTGCTCTGCTCTTCCAGTCTTGAAGTGAACAGCAAAGACTAGTCAGAGCTCGGTGCGTTCGTTCAGTGACGCCTGACAGAAAATCATCTGTCGATCACGTATTGTGTAGTCTACCAGAAATGACATCCCCACTTATGAAATGTTGTTTGCTTCTTGAGGCAGGAGGTGCAGCACCGGTTTTATGAACGTCTGTTAAAGAGTTAAATGATGCTCACCTGTCTCATCGGATCAAACTGACAGTCCAATATCAGCTTTTTAATAAAAGGTGCAATCAGACGTAGAAATCCTCAAACCAATATATATTACTCTTTGAGCCTGACGACGGTTTAATGAACGGATAGCAATCAGTTCATTAAACCGTCACAATCTATGGGGGGTTTGCCCTTGTGGCCTGTAGGGGGGTTTGATTCAACCTTTGTTGAATTTAATTCCCCATTTCTCTCTCACATCATTTCCTGTCATCTCAACTGGTGGCTCAGCTCGTTCTGAATGTGTCTCAGAGTTTGTGCCACGTACATTTATTTTAAATGTTGAGCTATCTGAGGTCTGACTTTTAGCCCGTTGTGATGGTGCTAGTTGCATTCATATTAGAGCCAGCAGCATGTGGTTATGATGCTAATGTGCTCTGATTGCAGGGAGGAAAATATGACCTCGAACATGTGTTTAATAGCCTATTTGAAAAACAAATTTGCTCTGTTTGAATTCTATAAAAGTGGGTTTTGGCGACTTTATGGCCAACGGAAAATGTGGGCAGTCGAGATCCACTGCTCTAATAAAGTAATGGTCGAACAGCTAAATGAATGAGAAACATAAACTCAGTCAGTCCCCCATCTGGAGGGACTTATAGGTGACAACAGTCAGCGGTGAAGCTGTAAGTGTAAAGAAAAAGCTTCACTTTTCTTATTGTCAGCGAATCACATGAAAGGACCAACATGCTGCATTCACAACGGTTCAGACAGACGGACAGGACCTTCCTTACAATGTATTAAAAACAAATGTATTAATAAAACAGTTTACATGTGAATGCAGCATCAGTCCAACTCCCAATACGTTCTGACTTCCTCACAAATACAGTTTAATTTAAAGAAGACGACTCAGGAGGTTGTGTACGCTGCTTCATAGAGTTTGTTTACAGCTGCTCACTGTAGTTTTTAATCAAACAAACAGGAAGAAATAGTGCTGGGACTATTTTTAGCGGCGGATGAAACCACGTTCGGTGCTGTAGTGAGTATTTGGGACAGCAGGACGGTGTCTGTGGGACTGAGTATACTAGAATAAACTACAGTGTGTGTGTTCGTGGTAATGAGGCACCCAGTGACAGTGAGACTCATTGATGTGTTTTTAATAGTTTTTAGGGACAAAGGAGCTCTAAGGCTCAGACTCTGACACACACAATACTTGTCAGAAGGATTATGTGACATTAGTTGTTGGTTTTTGGTCTTTTCGTGTGATTTTTTGTCGATAATAAAAATACAGAAGAACACCAGACCCCGCTTTAAGGTTTTATTCTCTGCAGTCGTTCTCGTTTGCCACCTCAGAGACACTGAGTCATGATACACAGACAGAAACAGATGGCACCAGAGACAGGAATGGAAAAGAAGCAGAGGGCGAGTTAAAGAGTGCGAGTGAGAAGAAAGACAACATTTAGACAGTAAAACGACAGCGAGACAGAGAGAGAGCAGCGGAGGAAAGACTGACGCAGCAGAAATAAAGAAGATTCTGCATCACAGCGCTGCCTTTAAACTTCTCCGCAAGGAAGACAAGGCGTTGCTTCTCCCCTGAGTAGTTGAATTCCTTGGCCTACTTCCACCAAACAGGCCTCGCCTCGCACTGCAGCATGTCTTCACTGACAATTACACACATCTGCTGCATCTCTGACGCAACATTATTTCTGAGGCATGTAACAATACGCAGGGCACTTTTCTCTGTGTGCCAATATTAGACTAACAAAGCTGTTTGGATAGGATCTGTATGATACTGAAGAGTAAACACCTGATGTAACCAGGACACCTTTTTATGTTTGGTGGATTTAAGATGGATCGTTGTTCTGCTGCCTGTCATCCAGTTTGGGTTAAACACACTCACAGTCTTCCACATCTTCTCGTCTGTGTAATCTTTCTGCAATCATTATATAAACCTTCCTACTCTGTGTTTTTGAATGTTTCTCCTTCTCCTCTTTTAAAATGTGATGTGTTATATTATGTAAATGTTCCCACCCTGACAAACAGTATTCCTGTTTTTCCCTTAAGTAGCTTTCACTGTCTGACACGATCAGATATATATTCTGTAACATGTTGTTCCAACTCTTCATTGAAGCTCTGTGAATGAAATATTCAGACCCAAGACTTTTTTTATGGCTGCTCGGCTCCATCAGACAGAAATATTCATTGTGCATCATTTTATACACGTTTCCCCAAAATTCTGCCTGACATATTTGGGATCTTTGGAAATTTGAAGTTAAGTTTTGTGGATTTGAACAATGTTTGATGGCACAGCAAGACTTGTTTACGACCAGCAGGTCCAAAATATTCAAGAGGTTAAAGAGTCGGTTCAGCCAATATACAAAATCCTGTCTTTTCAATTCGAGCTAATTACATTTGTGATTATCCTAGAACTCGAACAAATCTACAGGCACACTCCTACAAACACAAAGTCACTGTGTCTGTCTTACAACTAACATCTGATCGACGCTGGCTGTTTGGGGCCAACAACCTCGTTCAGTGTTCGGTTGTACTGAAAGACACCCAGGTTTTCTGTTTCTCACGAGCTAAAATTAGCAATTTCATCACAGTTAACACGAATTATGGATGCACTTTGCTCATGAAGCTAGCTTATGTCAGCTGATAACGTAGCGTTTGCTATCCTGACTATGCCAGCTCCACCCTCTAGTCTAAATATGGTCACTTCTGGCTCCAGAAACTTCTTTTATAAAGTCTATGTATCAGGTTTGAGACTTATAGCACTGAGAAAACATTGTTTTATAATTTATAATCTGGCTGAACGAACCCATTAAAGGTCCAGGAGGTCTAGAACAGTGCTGCATTGAGGGATTTAAGCGTGTACGCCAGAAAAAGAGCAGCAGTGGCTCTCTCTGTTGTGCAGACAGCAACAGGTTGTCGTGTGCTTACCAAAGCTCCAGCTTCACTCTCCTCCCGTCCAGAAGAATGGTGGTGGTCTTATAGTCGATACCTGGACAGAGAGAGGAGGGCAGACAGAGACGGGCGTTAGGCAGATGGATGCATGTACAACACGTAATCTCACACACATCAAAACAGTAACAAAAGACGCATGGTGGAGTAGCACTGGATCATGGGAAGTCTTCATTCACCACTGATCTGAAATCTACCTGACGTTACTCACGAATGAGGTGAGCTACCTGGAAGTTATAGCCACTAGAAACAAGTAGTGAGTTTGAACATTGTTGGAAGCATTTGGGATAATGTAAGAACACAACTCAGCCACATAGAGATGTTTTAACCCTCCCAAACTCCCGTTGAAGCTTTGAATATTTGCGGGTCATTCTCACATTTTGAAGATGACAAAATGGCGTCCGGTAGAGTCGTAACGTCAATTCATTCAACATTTGACAACTGGAGCAGTGAAAGTTTGAACCGTGTTTACTGACTCAGCAGTGAGTGGCCTCGGGCACTAACAGTTCTGCCCCGTTGTTTAGCTCATCTGACAGAACCTGTCTGACTGCTACACCTGTCGCCCTGCTGCTCCACGTCCCGACATGTTTGATCTGCTCGCCAGGTTCCCGTGGTTTCCAGTGAGTGTGGTACCACCTGAGGCCAAACAGGTGAACCACTGGATAATCAGGGTTTCAACGTCTTATAAGATGTTTGTGAGTTTAAATGTTGAGGGCTGTTTTATTTATTTCATTTTATATTAAATCGTTTTTCTTACCGTCAACAAAGTCTAATAAAAGAGCCAAATGAGCCACAACGTTGGGCATTAATCCGCCACTGAACATAGTCACCAACAAACATTTCCCCCTGTTTGACTAACGTTTGTTAAAACAACACAACACAACAATGGGCTCGAGCTGAGAGACGCAGACAGAAAGCACCCAGAGACAGACTGACACATGGTTGGTTTTAGTCTTTAGTGGCCATTTGTTAACAATAATCCATAATAACACCTTTATAATATTATGGGTATTGGCTAGATCTGGAACTTAACTAACAATTATTTTGAACTAAAGACAAATAATGATAAGTGAATGTTAAACTGAGACACATAACACATTTGCAGCCAGGAATGTGTCGATAATTTCCTCTCACGATTATCTTGGACACAATAATTGCGATACACAACAACACCTCCTCACCCTATTCTTTATTGTCCAATCTACACTATTTCCACACACCCAGTTTAACTTCTTTTGTGGTGGATATAAATCAAGCCGAGCCTTCAGCCTTGGAGACAGGATTAGGATTCTGGACTGTAAAGATGCACCAGGGCTTCCCCCCCTTTGTCCCCCTTGTTCAAAATAAATCAGGGAATCAATAAAGGACTGTGTGCTGCTGAGCTGGACACACTTTTTCAAGTCAAGCCACGTGAGGATATTCACAATTACCACCATTCACGACTGTCACGATATTAGAAAAGTGTTTTTTATCGCGATACACGATAATACTGCATCTCGTCCCTGTTAGCGGCCGAGCTAAAGATCCAAAATGTCTGATGAGTAAAACCTTTCACACGGATAAAACGCCAGTTTAAGTGCAAACTCAACAAACACCAAATGGTGAATGTGTATTAAGATTAGACACTAAGTCTCCTGGGAGAAGAAGACATAAACGCAGCATTAATGTTGGAAACAGCTACAGAGCAAGCCTTCCCGGTTCCCAGACTCTCACACATGACTGCATCAGCCTCTGGCAGGTTAGCAGCTGCTGGCTAACGACATTACCAATATCTTCCAATTTTCCAGGCAGCATAAAGCTGCTGTTGAGCTAAAGTGCTGAGCTCAGGCTAGTGTAATTGAATTGGAGCGAGTGCAGGGCTTCGTACCAAGTGCTTCCTCTCCTCTCGTTGCCAGGGCTCACTTAGATATCCCAGATAATCAATAGCTCCTCTGATGTCTCTGATGTCTCTGATGTCTTAGCTGAACGCTGCTGCTTCTATTCTGGGAGTCAGTCGGATGACTTTGTTTGTTCTTCGGATGTACTCGACGCCGTGTGAAGCTCTCAGCGCTCTGCCTTTGTGGAGATTGTGGCAGAGAGGTGCTGGTTTTACTCTCATGTCTGAGATGTTTTTATACACTCTAGTAAAATCCTCACTCACAGTGGATGTAATTCTCTATCATTAGCACATTTTCCACAAAATCAGCTGAGACGCTGCTTATGGAAACACTGAGCCGACAGCGAGCCGTATGTGTGCGTCTGGTTAATCCAGAGCATGAAGTAACATTTCCCATAAAGCTGAAGCTATTTCACAAACTGCAACATCAGTCTGAACTGTGTTATAATATTTCTGACAGTATAAGCCATAAAAGAAAGGTTCCCATAAGCCACCTGTTCTTCCACAGCTATCCCGCCGCGGGGGGGGGTGTTCGGACGGGCCTGCCCCCACTGCTAAAAGAAACACTGCTAACACTGACGGTAATATTCACTATTATATCCACTTAATTAATTTACTTAATAAAAGATTAATGGTGTTTGAAATGAATTGAACATTAATGGTGTTGATGAATGCTGCAAAGTGTGGATGTAAAGAGTGCAATGCAGATAATCTATTGATATATATATATATATATAAATAATCAATCAGACTTCACTACAGAAAGCAGTGCATTGCTGAAAGTGGCCTAATTAAACAGATTTCATTCCTCAGGCCTACACTTCAACATTTGACACTCAAGAACATTTCTTTTTCCTTTAATTGGCGGCTCGGTTGGCTCAGAAACACGTGTGCCTCTCTGTGTCATTCATTATTCCAACATCATGGAGATAGAGCGGGCTTAAGGCATCACATTATTATCCAATATCATAAAAACTGCATCCAGAATGAGCTGCCAAAGCTCATTAAATACCACGGATATAAACCGGTGGGGCAATGAATCAGCCAGTACCAGCTTATTGGAGATATAGAAACTGTTTCTCCATTACATTGTTACACAGTCTGCTACCAGAGAGCGCTCACATTAGTTTTCCAGGACCCAGTTCCATTTAGTGTAGCAGAGCATTTCCAGCATAACCTTTACTGGTGTCATTGGTAACACCTGTGTTTACCCGACTACTTCATGTCAAAATGGCTGCTGTGAAAAAGTCCACAGCTTTTTCTCTAACCGTAACATTTAAATCTATTTCCAGATGTTTCCTAGAGTGGAGAACTAGAATTTCCAGGTTTTTCCAGCATGTGTGGGAACCCCTGGGTTAAAATCTCTTACATCCCTATTGCATTATTAAAAAATTCAAATATCACTATCTGCCTCAAAAACACGCCATCTGTCCGCCTCCAACAGAACGAAGGAATTAATTACAATGAGGGACGCACACGAAACTCTACACACTGAAAAAATAAATAAATATGACCCTTGAGAGACTCTGTGGCTGGGAAACACATCATCAACTACCAACATCTGTACAGGGGATTAATAAAGCAGGTGGACAGGCTGTTCTCATACACAGCTGGTCTATCGGACTGGATGCAGCCTTATATTCAAACTTTAAAACCTGGACCCAGAACTAAGACTACCGTGGACTACCAGTGGATATTAAACACATCTGCAGGTGTGAATAACACGACGAAGGCATAACATTACGAGAATAAAGTCATAACATTGCGAGAATAAAGTCGTAACATTGCGAGAATAAAGTCGTAACATTGCGAGAATAAAGTCGTAACATTGCGAGAATAAAGTCGTAACATTGCGAGAATAAAGTCGTAATATTGCGAGAATAAAGTCGTAATATTGCGAGAATAAAGTCTTTTTAGAATAAAGTTAATATTGGAGAATAAAGTCGTAACATTGCGAGAATAAAGTGTTTAATGGAATAAGTCGTAATTCGAATAAAATTTGAATAGAGAATAAAGTCGTAATATTGCGAGAATAAAGTCGTAATATTGCGAGAATAAAGTCAGAATATTGCTAGAATAAAAGTCGTAACATTAAGAGAATGAAGTCATAATATTGCGAGAATAAAGTCTTAACATTACGAGAATAAAGTCGTAACATTACGAGAATAAAGTCGTAATATTGCGAGAATAAAGTCGTAATATTGCGAGAATAAAGTCGTAATATTGCGAGAATAAAGTCGTAATATTGCGAGAATAAAGTCGTACTTTTATGAGAACTCTTCCCGCTGAGTTAAAATGAGGAATGTTGAGCATCTTGTGAAGTTATACTTTGGTATCGGTTTCACAAATAAGGAAATACTTAATCAGTATCAGGATTGTGCAAACGACTAAACTATTTCGAAGAAAGAACCACACAGACGTGGAAGAAATTGCTTCTTTTGTACATTATTCTGGTAATATTGCAACTTTATCCTGGTATTATGACTTTATTCTGGTAATATTACGATTTTATTCTCGTAATTTCCAAAATTGTATTTATTTATTTTTCCTCTCAGTATGGCCCGAATACTCCATCGTAGAATAACATCGAGAGGTTGTGAAGAAATCTGCTAAACTCTGAGTCTTTCAAGAGGATTTCATTTACCTACAAACACTCTCCAGCCCACTGCCCCCCAGGAGGGCAGTATAAGAGGGGGGTTATCTCTGCACTGGTCTGCATCCAGCGATAACCGTTGTGTATGGATATGCCACTGTCATAACAGGCAGTGTGCAGCTACAGGGGAACAATGGGCCGCCGTGGCTGCGCGACCCCCCCGGGGGAATATTCCATTGTTAGTGTGCGCTGAATGGAAAAAAAGAGATTTAAGAGTCTCGCAGCTGCACCGAAAAGTCTCTTTTCAACCTGCTTTTTGCATTTTAATTGGCTTCTTCTTCCCTCCGAGGCGGCTCTTATCTGATGGCTGACATCAACCGGCTGGGAAATTCAAAACCTTATCGCAGTGTGAAGAAATCATCTCAAGATCCCCCTCAGAAATTATCTGTAAGCCAAGCACACAAACACCCCCCCCCAAAGCCTCCCAAAGCCTCCCTTTCTGAGTCTATAATGTCCTGAGTGTGATACCAACCAAGAAACCAGTTGTAAATGATTTCAAACACGAGGGACAATAGAGATTGTCTTTATTGAAATAGCTATCCCTTAAATATATATAGATTGTTACCATTGTTATTATTAATATTATTAGGTTATTATTAGGTTATTGTGAGCAACACTGGAAATAAATGCACAGAAATGCTTTATGGTAACTTGTGAGGTATTTCATTGGATTTATCAAAATACTTCTGTATATGCTGAACAGTTTTATAAGGATTGTGTCCGCTGGCAGCTCTGGACAACACATTTAAATACTTGTGCTGTGATAAATTGTGATTAACTGATATATTGTTCAAGGTATTGTATTGATAGTGAAAACCTGTGCGTTTAAAGCCCCGGACCGTTAGATAGCAGTGTTGTAAACTGAGGGTTGTGATGTTGGATTACTGTGTTAAATACAAATTCAGTTCAGAAAGCGATACCGGCGTATCGTGTATACCTACCAATACACACAAACAAATACAAATACAATTAACTGATTCATCGGTTTGTCTATAATGTCATAAAGTTCCCAATCTCCCAGAACACAAGGTGATTCAGAGATAATATCATAATGGCATTTCACTTTTCACTCAAATTACTGAATAATTAACTAACTAACCTTTCCGAGACTAGGGTGTCCCTCAAATTGATTGTTTTGTCCAACGACCAAACAGATCTAACATGCAGTCATATCTTTATATACGAGAAACTGGAAGCAGACGATGTTTGAAAGTGATTAATCAGTTCCCAATTTACTTCTACTTTAGGTTTCTGTCCATCAACAAATCAATAAATCAACTAATTGTTTCAGCGTCAGCAGAATGCTAAATAATGTACTACACTGATAAACCACAAAAACCCAAAGCCCACTGTTGGAAACCCCGTCCTCCACCAGCACAGACGCCTTTAATAGGGACAACAGACGACTATTCTGTCACCAAATTTCTGATCAATAAAGCACACAATCACTGATGGACGGGTCCGTGGATCAGGCAGGGAACCAATCGTAGCCCGAGGACAGTGCCATCCAATTAAAATCTGCTCTTCTGTCCTGATTTTCTCCTCCTAAAATATTTATCTTCCTCACAAGCGTCCCCCTCCATGCTAACCTCTGTTAGCCAGAGGGATGGAAATCAATAACCGAGCTTCTGTCTGCACAAACATCCCGACTGAAGCTGCCCCCCCCGCCCTCCATATTTAATGACGCCGTTTGATCTCGCGCGCATCAATGAGGACATCTTCCTCTTGGAGGGGGACGCGTCGGTGGAAGCTGCTCGGGAGAGGGTCAGGCTCGGAAAGACGATTATAGGATGTGATTGGTCGATTGTCTTACTCATTATTGGTTATCAATCAAATAACAACAAAGATCCTCTTTCTTTCAATGCGAGCGAGAAGCATCAAACTGCGCAAATACATAGTTGGAGTTTCATCTACATCCTCTAACGCTACCTAACTAAACCCGTTTCTAGTGTCCAATCAGTACTGAGCGTGTGCAGCCCTCAACGGAGGTGAGAAGGAAGCGAGATGGCTTCAGCTCTTTAATTATTTATCTTTGTTAGATTTACTAGCCCTACGTAGCATTTTACTTGCCCCCGGGCTAGCAGGCAATCCTAATTGTTGAGCCCTGCTAGGCAGCAGTGTGGTATTAAAGTGCTTGGGCTGCAAATTCACATTCATATTTTCTTTAATGATTAATAATTGATCAGAAAATAGTTACAACTCAGTCCAAGGAAGCTTTTTTTAAATTGCTTTGTACGACCAAAAACCCAAAGTTATCCAGTTAATAATGTTTTAAAAGCAGCAAATCCACACAACTGAAGAGAATTTATGCTTAAAAAAAACATTTTAACCATTAATTGATTATGAAAATGCTGATTAAGTTTCTCCTCTAAATTATTTACCTGAGAACATGATTTAACTGTATAAAACCTACAGCTTCAGACTCTCATCAGCTCCTTTGCAATGATAACCTGTCTGTAAATCACCGTCAGCTGCTGGAGTGAAAGCGTTTGGCCTTCAGTCAGTGTGAGCGTACACACACATGACCCGGGAAGGTCTTCACACTGCTGCCAAATGCCAACAGGCTGCATCAACCCTTTGGCAGAACTCATTAGATAAGCACTGGTGAAAAAAGGGGGTCAATCTGCTGACTGATGTATTTTTCATGAACAGTTGCTTTCATCCCGAGGGGAGGAAATCTTCTTCATCTGAAAACCGAAACGGATACTGGGGGGAGGAATCGTCTCCGACAGCGTCTCTGGGCGAGGACTGTTTCACATTTCAGAAATTAGCACGTTTTTTTGTATTTTTAAGCCAATTTACAAAACTTTTCGATGCATTTTTGTACTTTAAATTGTGTTTTCGCAGCCTTCGGTGCAGCTGCTGCTTTCATCTGATTCTTACACATTAAATATAATGTGCAGACATTTGAACGCTGCCTGCGTCGAGGTGATCCATCACACTGAGCATCATGTCTGCGTTTATTGTCGGCATTGTAATGCAGCTCTCGGTGCAGAGTGATTTGTGCTACATTACCGACGCTAATAGCAGGATGTTTATTGTGATAAAGTGTTTTCCATATGTGGAATTAATACGAGCGACCCACTCAAACGGATTTACTCCCACCGGCGAGGCTTTTTTTCCTGTATTTTAACAGTTATAATTCCTTTCCTTTGGGGAAACGCAGTTCAAACTGCCACTGATTTGGAGAAATAAGGGAAAACAGCAACAACAAAGCAAAACCTCAGGCACCGAATAGGAACAGCAGCAATTTGGTACTTATAAAAACCACGCTATGCCTCAAATAAAGGCTTCTTATTATGAAAAGTATAGAAAAGTTGTGGGATAACTGCAATCTAAAACACTATGGAGCAGTGATGTTTGTATTAAATGGGCTGAAACATCCTTGGAGAACTTTCTATCTGCCCCGGGCTGCCTCTGGCGGCAGTGGGAGTGAGTGTGCGTTTACAGACCGCCACAGACCGCCACAGACCGCCGGCTCACTGCAGCAGCAGGCGGTGATCAGATAGTGGCTGTCAGCCCCCGGAGCAACGGCGGCGGGTGAGAGCGCCAGGTGATCTGAGCTCTTACAGCCAGGGAGGGATCATCTGACTGGGCACAGCTCCATCAGCCTCCCCCCTTCACAGCGGGGAGGATGGAGCTGAACGAGCCGGTGATCCTGAATGCAGCCAACGATACGGACGTCTTAGAAACTTATAATCTAATTCAAGATCAAACCTACAGAAGATTTCTTACAGGTCCGGGCAGTTTATACCAGTACCAAAGTATCTCTCTATATTCAGGTTAGCAGCTTCCTTTATTTAAAGGAGGAAGTACAATCACACTGGAGAGGATGTTGAGTGGAAATAAAAATGTGTTCACTGTAAAGGTCTAGAAGCTTTTGTCTTGTTATTATAACTATGAGCTCATGAAAACGATTGTTTACTCAGTAAAATTATGCACCAACTCAACAACAATGCACATACAGTCACGACTGTGTTGGAGAGAGAGGCTCATTGTGTGTCCTCCACGGTCCACGCAGCAAAACGCAGCAGCTAGTATGTTCAGGACGTTTGTGTGTGTGTGTGTGTGTGTGTGATGAGCAAGCATGACACACACGAGAGGGGACAAACTGACCCAGCAGGGCCCGATCAGCTGAGACCGGAGTGACTCACCACTACTGTAAGCGTACGGGGACTCTGCCGATCCGTCCTGCAGGCTGTCCAGGATCTCTCCTTTGCCCACGTCGCTGTCTCCAACCAGGAGGAACTTGAGCAGGTAGTCGTAGCTTTTCACTGGGCTGCCCTGGCTGCCCATCGTCTCTCACATCTGAGCCCAGGAGGCTGAAGATGAGTCCACAAAAAGGATGGGTGAACCAACCGACCCCCTCCTGTCCGTTATTCTACTCCTTTCACCAAAACAAAGGCGATGTTTGTTATCCCATGAACTTGCTGAATGAGGGTCCACCAGCATAAAGTCCCTTCCTTGTTTTGCCTGCTAACTTTAACAGTCTTCCAGATTGTGTGCGGGTCGGTAGTTTCCAGATAAAACCGAGCCAACGATCTCACAGGAATGTCCCACTTGAAAAACAAGGTGGATGCCAAAAATGTGGTTCTGAAAAGCAAAACATCCTTATCGTTAAAAAGGTAAAGATAAGAAATATTTGGTCCCAAGACGAGCTCAGTGGGGGGGGGGACTTTACCTAATGCACACAACTGGCACTGTCCTTCACACTGATGGCTGACAGGTTATAAATAGGTGTAACCACAATCTGAGAAGTGACTTCTTGAGCCAGAAAAAAAAGCCCTTATCTCAGTGACAGATTATCCTATATTACAGGTATTTAAAGAGTATGTGGAGCTGTGAGTGGAGCTGTATGTGGAGCTGTGAGTGGAGCTGTATGTGGAGCTGTGAGTGGAGCTGTATGTGGAGCTGTATCTGGACGGGATGACTCCTGCAGGACTTGGTGGTAAAAGTCAATGTGGAAGAAGAAAATCATGCTTATTGTCTGGAATGCTAATTATAATAAGCTATGTGGCTAATTTGCAGAAATGCCTGAGCTGCTGAGATATAACTGACTACTTAAGAAAGAAAGTAAAGAAACTGTTTTTGTTCCCAGTGAAGAGCAGCCTGCTGGCTAAGTTAGCAGAGGAACAACAAGCTATCCCTACCACAGAGCTAGCCCGTTAGCTTAGCTGTGATCTCTGGTGCTATCGTTACCCGCAGCAGTCACCAGATAGTTCTTCAGAGACACTGCCACTGGTTTGTGCCATGCTACACACAGCCACATAAAACGTCGCTTCGCCCGTTACAACTGGGTTCAAAGAGAGAAAAAGTGTTTTAACAGCGAGCTAAATGCTAACCGTAGCTCGACTTCAACCGCCGTCCGTGTGCCTTCAGGCCGCCGTTGTCTTTCTTCAGTCCGGGTGACAAAGATTCCCGTAACCCCTCTGCGTTTACACCCGGAGAACACCGATATCTGCGGCGGGATTAAAACGCATTAGTGACATTTTTACGTCCAGTCCAAATGTCCGTAGAAGCGCTCGGTAATCTCAGACCCGGTTCCGTCCATTTTCCTGCATTATATTGGATCATAATCCCAGCTGCGGCTCCTCAGCGCCGCTCAACCTCACTGAGTGTGCCGCCGCTGACAGCCACAGCGCTGCCGTACCCCGCTCTGTTCCCGCCCTCCCGCGTCAACACCCGCCCCCCGCGCTCAACGATTGGACGCCGGCTCAACGGTGGCGTGCGCAGTGGCGCTCATTGGCTGAGCAAAAACGTCCGTCAAAGTGTGCTGTCAACAACACGCAGATGGTGCGGGGAGTGTGGACAACAAAGATGATTCATTTTTTACTGGATACAAACAGAACAATGGCAAAAACACCTTATTATGACCGTTAAACTGCATTGTTTTAAAACTCAAAGTCATATTGTGACTCTCTTAGACGGCCTTAATTAAAGGTAAAGACATTATTTGGGGTTATTAAGAGAAACCTTGAATTATTGGTACAAATATATGTATTAATATGTCTGATAGGATGGTGTGGGCACCGTGGACAACAAAGATGATGCATTTTTCACTGAATACAAACAGAAAAATGGCAAAAAATATCTTATTATGAGGATAAAACAGGATTTTTTTTTCTCCCTCAAAGAGAAATTGTGCCTTAATTAACAATTAAAGACATTATTTGGGGTAATTTTGGGAAACCTTGCCTTCTTACAGTCAATAAAAGAACATTATATCAGTGTAATCTGAGCACACACATATAATATATAGGCTAAACTTATATAAAAGACATGTAAAATACACCAGCCTTTGCTAATCCCTGAAATGTTGGACTGTTCCTTTAAAATTCAGATTTTGTTTTGGCACAAATATTTGTATCCATATGTTTGATTTCATGAAACGAAAAGAACAAGAGTTGAAAATGTTAAATTCAGCAGATCCACGCAGATGGTGTGGGCAATGTGGACAACAAAGATGATTCATTTTTCACTGATTACAAACTGAACAATGACAAAAACACCTTATTATGACCATAAAGCTGCATTGTTTCCCCCTTAAAGTGTAATTGTGACACTCTTAGACAGCCTTAATTCAAATTAAAGACATTATTTGAGGTAATGTTGGGAAACCTTGCCTTCTTACAGTCAATAAACGATTACATTAGTTTAATCTGAGCGCACACACATATATAATATACGCTAAAAGACATGTAAAATATATCAACTCTTACTTCTGCCTCATCAAACAGCAGTTCCTGAATTGTTGGACTGTTCCTTTAAATTTCAGACAAAAAGAACAAGACATCAGAATTGAAAATGTTAAATTTAATGTGATTTTCTCGTATAAAACACTGTAATAAAACAGATTAGAGTGAGATATAAAGGTGTTAGTTTGTCCCTGAATGCAGCAGGAAGGAACATGAATGATCTTATGAAACGTACAGTAGTAGGCTGAGTGTTTGTGTTTGATGCTATCTGTGTCAAATCTGTTTATGTAACATCGTGACTCACTTCTCTTTAGATTTGCCAGAACAATCTCCTAAACACCTACACACACACACACACACACACACACACACACACACACACACACACACACACACACACACACACACACACAGTCTCGTATTGGCAGCAGCAGCTCGGATGATCTCATTAAAGATAAATACGATGAGTAAAACACATCCAGTAACAGGTTTAGAGTATATATGATTAATATCATTATTGGTACAACATCCTTTAATCCCGTCAGAGCTCACTACTGTGTGCACGCTCCAAAATAAACACTGATTGATCCATATATGTTAGTAGAGATTATTTTTATGTAATCTGATACAACACATGTGGTATTGTTTGGCACTGGAAAATGTTTATGTATTTTTAATTACAATTAATCGATAAATTGATCCTTAATACGCTGTAAAACCTAACAGCATATCTTAATAAAAGTAAGTAAATTAATGTGGAGTCACTCAATCCCTAAAAAGTCTGACTTGAAGTAATAACTTGTTGTTTTAGTGAACTTAAATTCATTATTAGTATTTTAATTATTGGTGATATAATTCCAGTTTGTTCCACTGACTCATTTTCTTCAAGTTGACTTTATATAATTAATAGAAATGTTAGCGTCGCTGTGTCATAAAGCTTCAGATTTCCGTTTTAGTAACTAGTTTTAAGTTCAATTAAGTTACCTCAACAATAAAAACTTTGTTACCTTTACTCAAATCATTGAAATCAAAAATGTTTACAGTTTTACAGTGAATCAATTTGCAACCCTATTACCCATAAAATGTTAATATCCTTCAGTTATTCAACAGCAGTTTCCCAAAACATTATTTGGCTGAAATTAAAAGATTGACCTTTTATTCTAATTAAAGGTAATAAAAGCACGTTTAAATTACATGATGTACTCTCTGTTGAGTAAAATTAAAACATTTTGTGAACAAATTGTGCAAATTAAGTATTTTTCTGTTATTAGCCAAGTGCTTTTATTCTGAAAAGCATCAATCTGGTTATTAAAGGGGAGTGTTTTCCATTAATTGCTTTCTAGGCTGTTACGAGAACAAGAACATTAAAGCTTTTTGTACCACAGTTGAACATACAATAAGCAAGCAGAGACTTAAACCCACAAGCATTAAACATTCAAACAGTCTGTGTAAATCCTGCTAAATAATTAAAAGCATTATAAATCATAATTCTTTGGAAGTGTGGTTTCTATCATAAAGAAAATGTAAACTTTAATATTATAATTCAGTGTTTTCAACTGAGAACCAGTAAAGTGCCCTTCCTCTGATCCATAGATTTATAATAACATGAATACCAATCACAGGATTACGGGAACGTGCTACAGCAGAACCTGGAAAGGATTGTGATCGGAGTTTATAGTTAAAATAAATCCCATTAAATCCAAGCACATACATTTTGTCTGGAATTAATTATTAATGGAGCAGCTCCGGGTTTTGTCTCTTATTGACATTATAGATTAGATTAAATCACGAACGGCTGCAATATTTCTATTCTCTCATCAGCCGTTTATGAACAGATTGACATCAGAACATCAGTGTGTTAAATATGTAGGAATTTTTATTAAATGACAAAGGAAGGTTCAGAACAGCTCAACATGGAATGACACAATAAAAGGTTAAACGACAAAATAAGAATAAACATTTAGCAGTTTAATGATCAGGTTGCAAAATAAAACAAATCATTCACATTAAAGAAACAGTCTGAAATCATCTCACCGTTGGATTCTTTCTTTTAATGAGAGCTAGTTCAGGCTGATTGTTATTAAGAATTTAAGGACATTTAATTAAAAATGACATTAATTGGCACATAAATGAAGACTAATGCCGACAAACTGACCCTTCTTAACTGCAGTCCAATAGTTCCAGTGTATGGAGTAACTATGGCAACAAATTAACCTAAAACAACAATTTAATTGATTAATTCATTTAATTTTGCTCTTAACAATGAAAAAAACCTTTATATTAAAGAGAAATTATTTTTAAAAAATCATTTTTTCCAGTTAGTATAATTTCTTTAATACTTTAATAATATAAAATCTAAGACATTACAACTATCTACATGGTCAGTACAGTTAATAATACATAAATACCTGATTTATAAGTGGAATTCTGACCCTTTGTTAGTGGATCCAGGGTTTAAAAAGAAGCTATGGAGTGAGTTAAGGGTCCTTTTCCCCCCGGACGAGCCCCCATTTATCACGACAAAAATGGGAAAGACAGCGTTGCAAAAAAACTATCAATAATTAATAATAACAACTAAAAATAACCTCAAACGCAACTTGAAATATGAGATGTGGTTGTCTGCAATGTCAACGCCAAACACTGAGTCACTCCGCTGATTTGATGACACGTTCTTTCTTGTGCTACTGTAACGCTATGTTTTAGCATTTAGCATCATCCCATAATTATCAGCTGTGCTCACAGCGGCTGCTTTATCGTCTCGCTTTAACACGACTTCCAAAATCCCTCTACAAGCTCTGATGTTCAATATTACTGTACTAGTGGTGACATAGCGATTCTAATAATTAGATGCTCTATTTTTTATGACATATACTTTTTTGATTATGGGATATCTTGTGTAAAGAAGCTGTCATTTCATCCTGGAGGTGGCGTTACAGTCTGGATTGAGATGCTGCTGTGGTTCTATTGGTTTATGGCACTTATAAGAGGTATTTCCACTGTCATATAACCAGTGGGCGTAGGGCTGCAGCACCCTTTAAATCTGGTATTTATGGCAGAAAAGAGGTTTTGCCTTTTATTTGACCAGTTTCAGCCACTAAAGTTTGTTAATAATTATTAAATAGGCTATAAATGAATCTGGCCATCAATTTATTGAAAAAAAAAAAAAAACATTTAATGCATCAGACCTTCTCTCCCCATCCCTGCATATACCACTACCATTTTTTAAACTTTGCGAGATAAGACATGAAAAGTGAGACACGACAGGATTAGCATGACATTAATGAGAGTAAGTTCAATCCAATGTGTAGGACTCCTGTGTGTGACTGTGGCTGTAAATGTGGAGGAGAAACCAAAGGGGGAGTCTTCTATAAGCAACAAGTAGAAGTGATGACCCAGGTTCAGAAATATTAGAGACAGCGCACAAGTTGGAGTCGAACCCTCGACCGCTGCAGCGAGGACTCTCTGTACGTGGAGAATTACAAAAGGAAAGAAATTGCCTGGGCAATTATATTTTCTTTTAGTCTATTCTCTTGTCTTTTTATTTCCTTTTGTAAGTAACTGTTAGTGAGGCAGGGGGTTTCAAACATGTACCCACCCCCCGGGCTCTGAGGAGGGAAGCTGGCTGTGCGACATATACCGATTCTTACTGACATACTCTGTGTGTGACTTCGTTTTTATGTTACCTCTACCAAACCACACTGTCTGAAGGGAGGCTGCAGCGGGCTCCGTTTTAAAGCTAGAGTGAAGATACTGGTAGCGTATGACACACAGCATGCTAGCATATCTTGAAGCTGTCTGCCATGCCTATTTTTAAAAGGGATCCATTGACCTCTGACCTCAAGATATCTGAATAAAAATGGCTCCCCAAGAGTCCCCCCATTGCAGACACTTTATGCTACTCCAATGCAGTTTGTTTCCTGTGGAATAGTGCCTCTCCTGTGCACAGAAGTCTGGAAACAGCCCTGACTCATCATATCACTAGGAAAAAGTGGTGTCTGCTGGTGAATTAGGAGTGGGATATGTCAATAAGAATCGGTATATGACAGTGGGAAGCTGTGTGCCATAAGTCAGTGGAACATAAATACAAGTGTTTTATAGCTGATCACAATGAGCCGAGAGCTCAAATGTCCAGTGTGTGAACTCCAGTACATGAACTAACTCTGTGTGTGTTTGCTGGTCATACAAACAGAAGGTTTCACCAACATGTAACAGAAAAACAAGGTCACAGAAAGAATAGTTTTGGTCCTTTAGTGTAGTTTCCTTATGAGAAACACTATAAATCAATGCTCACCTTCCAGCCTCAGTGAGGAGGTCTGAGTTCTCATATTTCATTTAATTTCTGACCTCAACATCACAAGAAAACACTGAACTGAATGTCCTCTTATGATCACAGCTCTTACAACAGCAGGACGGGACTACTGGCTGGTCTTTATGTTCGTTTGTGCTCTAAAACTCTGATCAGAAAGCAACCGATCAGATAAAGTGTGGCACCTTCAGTCTCGCTCTCCGTGACGTTCTTCATTCGTCTAACATGAAAGCAGCATAACTCTAAAAAGGTCCTCGTACCGAATTCACCCCCCTTTCCCCATCTCCCCCACCCCCATCTGTCTGTTTCCATCTCATTATTTATTCAGACACTTCCCTTTCCTCTGTTCCCTCATCTCTCCTTTTCTCTCTCCGTCTCCCTCTCTCTCTCTCCCCATATTTCTGGCTGGTGTCTCTCAGTCAGTCTTGGTGGTTTTGTGCCTCCAGGGGTAAATCAACTCCCCAACAAACAGCTTCTTGACCAGGGCAGCCCACGAGTCTTTGGGGTAACAGCTGTAGGTCGGGGTGCGGTAGGTCTGGACCACTGTGCTGCACTTCAGGGGGTTAATCTGAGGAAGTAAACAACAACAAGAGCCTGATGGGAAGAACAAATACTGAAAAAGACTTCAGTAAAACAACCAGAACTACAACAGAGTTCTCTATTATACAGGTTCTCAAAACAGACACGGATGCAAAACAGAATAATAAACAACAACAAGAACATTAATAAGACTTTTGGACCAAATCCTTCAGAATAAAAGCATCGTCCGTCCAGGTGTTAAACTGAGATAAGATAAAACATCACAGTGAGGGAACATTTCAAATAAAATAAAATGTATTCAAACATTTAATCTGTTAGAAAATCAACATCAGTTTTTATGTACAATGCTGAGAGTAGCCTCTGTATAATTTTGTTAGTTAATAAGTTACATAAATTATACATAAAGTGGAAGGACTCCATGTTTGGAAGTTGTTCTCAGCTGGAGGGAACTGGACCAACTCACCTCCATCAGCAGGTGTAGGGCCGTCCCGGGCTCCTCACACAGGACCCTGAACTTCACACCCTCTGGAAAAGTACACACACACACACACACACACACACACACACACACACACACACACACACACTCTCAATAAAGAGTACAAGTCTCATCATGTTGTCGACCATCGGTCTGTACAATCACTGATTTAATATGAACTCACACATTCAGTTTTCCACCCGAATAAACTAAATTGAAGCAGCCAAGTCTGTGTAAAATTTGAGCAGTCTATACTTTTATATTTTAATATAATACATTTATTGTATTTACAGCACCTGAAGTGAGCAAAGCATAAATCCAGTTAAAGTTTTCAGATCTGTTTCTCTTGATACACATGTTCTGGGCTGTTATAATATAGATTCAATTCTCTGTGGCATTGAACCGGTCACTCCACCACCTACAGACGCCACTGGGACTGAATGATGAATTACCTTCCTCTTACACTCAACTACTTACATGGATTTTTCACTACTTTGCTCGAGACAGGATACACATGGACGTGAACACAGACTCTCAGGTCCATTTAGAAATGTCACTGTTTGTATATGCATGCATTAATGCTGCAGGAGCTTTTCTGTTCACTGTTGTTTTTCTGTTATTATGATGCATCATGAAAGCATTGTTGTTGCTTTGGGAGCCTGTGTGATCTGTTGTTCGGTGTACTGAATGTTGATCTGATGGAGAGAAATATGATTATTGTAGTTTAACATACAGAGATTTAGATATATTGTTTGTTGATTAAAATCTGTTTTTTATTTATTTACAGTGCCTGTGTCCACTTTATGTACACTGATGGTACTATAGTCTACTCTTCCAGCTCCATGTATGTGTTTTGGAGGCCGTCACATTGTAAACTGACGTCATTAATGTCTTCCTGCTGCGCGTGGGGAACCAATGTCAATGGCAAACCATTGTCCTGATGAAGGTCTGGTACCAAAATGCTGAGAATAAATGTTTCTATTGCAAGTTAGACAATTCATCTTTTCTAGCTTTGGACGCTCATCCTACTCTGCAAAGAAAAATGACAATCTGTCTTTTTACTGCTCCACTATTGCCATTGTGCAGACCTAAGAGATTCTATAATGTATCCCTGTGGGACTATATGAGTAACTCTTAGTGACTAACGACTAAATACAGCCTGATACAGGACTATAAGGAGTTATATCAAATAGCATTGGATTCAAAACAACTTCAATAATATGTGCTTTGATCCAGTGTAAAACTGATATTTAACACGTAAATGTTAGGTTCTGATAAATATGTGAATCAGAAATGTTGATTTTGTCTCAACAGTTTCCACAACAGATTCTGTCTCCACCTCTAACAGAAAACTTTCTTTGGGGCTTTTCATTAACATACTAAACACAGTTGTTAGTAATCAGCAGGTTAATCAACCGTTAGAACTCAACTTTCATCTTGCCAAAGTTTTAGTCTCACACAGACGATAATGGCGGCGTACCTGCAAGTCTGTAGGAGCGACAGACGCGGAGGCCCATCGCGAACAGAGGGAAGGAGTTAATGAAGTCCACACTGAGGTGGAGGACGCCCTGGAACAGCACCACCACCAGCCGCAACTGCACAACACAGGGACACACGAGTGTTAAAAACAAACACATCATACTGCAAATAATGAATAAATATTCAACCTACTACAAGGAGGTTTTAACTGGTTATGAAACATTCTCAGGTTAATACTAATGTCTATATATTACCTACATAAACAGACCATCAGAGAGAAGATTAGCCATTTCTATAAAGTTATTCTTAATGTCGGCCACCAGGTCGGATTCCCCTTGAAATCAATGAAACAAGGGGGTAGAAACACTACTGCTTCTGTCCACAGTGTCTGCCAGAGGCAACATAAAATGAAAGTTCAGCTACTCTTGAATTTTGTTAATTAGGAAATGGACCAAAAAAAAAAAAGGTTTTCAAACCAATCATCTCCTATTGGATGTGTTCCTAGTTTGCATTACAAGTGACATTTCATGATCTATTGACAGAGATACTCCACCCAGATTCTATTTATAACTATCAAAACACACCCAGTGCAGAGTTTACAGGTGGTTCAATTTGTAAGTAGGGCTGTGTATTACATACCTATCTATACATATTCCAATTTATTTTTTAATTTAAAGATAATTTTAAGAAAACTTTCATAGTATTAAAAACACACCATCGTCTGCGTAGAATCTGAGTAAAATAAAGACCAGAACTGTAAGATCTGCATTTGTATTGATCAACAATCCCTGTGACGTCCAACATCACAGCCCTCAGTTTACAACACTGCTGTCTCGTAGTTGGAGGTTAAATACAGTGCTTGTGAGACACAAATATACAATATAATATGAATTCAATGAATACAATATCACAAAGCAAAATATCACGATAGGATATTCCATGATAGTCAACCCACCCCAACAGCATCTGTTTCTCATTTTACCATCTACCACCGTCATTCTCAGTCGACACAGAAGCTGCGGTAGCATTTGGGGGAACACTTAACTTAATGTTTGTCATTTTGATGACAGAAAAATGTCGATTTAAGAGTCGACTTACAATAATCGAACCACAATTGTCATTTTTGTGGCCATTTTCCTCTATTCGCTCTATTTTTCCAGTTCTGTCACAAGGAGATAACCCTCATTCTTAAGACTTAAGACCTGGTTGTTTTTCCAAACAGCTGCCAACGCGTTCAACACCAGACCCGTTTGAACACGAGTCAGCAGGGGTGATGTTGGATCTTTCATCAGCTGATGATCACATCAGCTGATGAAACCTTCAAAGCTCATTTTCAGACACATTACAGTAGATTTGCTATTTAGAAATCAGCCACAAGAAATATGAAGTTATGAGTCTGGATTGTTTACCACTGGTGCAGAACATCAGTGTGGGATATAAATGTGGAAACCAAGAGAAATTTTATTGGAAATTTGGAACGGTTAAAGGTAGTTGAAAAGTTTGGAACAAAAGGCATTTTCAAGGCTGATTCCAGTATTTTAAGACTAATTATAGGCCACTACTTAATATATATATAAATAAATAAATAATTTACCAGTGTTCCTGGTCAGTGTGAAGAAAGCTTTGAAACAGCATTCACTGCTCTGTCATTTCCTGATAATTTCAAAGGAACTTTAATGGGAAGAACATCTGGTGCTTATTATCAGGAAAATAGAGACAGAGTTGATGTGTCCCCTGATCTCTCTGGAAGAACTTGAATTAAACCAAGGCAATAAATATGTTTTTGAGAATTTCTGTCAGTTGTCTATGAAAAGGGGTTATTATCAAAGGGTGCTTTGACTCATGACTTCAGTATTTCGAGGTCTGGAACCAGGGTTGCAGAGCTCTTGACGTGTGACTCGTCTTACCAGGGTGAAGACCAGGTAGTAGAGAGCCGTGGTGGGCAGCAGGAACAGCAGGATGGTGAACAGCAGCGTTCCTATGAAGAGCTGGAGCCCCACAAACACATTCACAGTGAACATTTGTATCTCTGCGACGATGATGATGACTATGATATATGTATATATGTGTGTGTGTGTGTGTGACCTGGTCCACGTCATATGAGCAGGAGTCCACCCTCTGCCGCAGCACGTTCCACTTCTTCCCTCTGAACAGCCTCCAGAGAGACGAGAGGCCGTAGATCTTCAGACAGTACAGCCTGACAGACACACAGACAGTACCAGTTCAATAATAACTCAGTGGGTGCAAACAGACGGAGGAAACCGGGGAGAGAGTCGGGGAGGAGAGGGAGAGTGACAGAACTGGGTTGGGGAAGTTGAAAATTGATCTAATGTGAAGATCTGAAACATACATACAACTAACCTAGCTCTCTTCTTTCTTTCTTTCTTTCTTTCTTTCTTTATAACCACGTACCGCCACACGTTCATATGGGGAATCATCCTCTGCCAACACACCCAAAGGTTCAGATCCAACAGAGTTTTAATGGTGGAAGTGCTCTCACTTCATACATAGTGTATAAAAAGAGGCAACAGAAATTACTCGTTTATATGTTACTGCAGTGTGATGTGCAGATTATTGACAGGCAATTGATTGGGAGAGAATATGTATCTCACCTGGTCTTCTTCTCGGACAGAAAATGGAAACAGAACTACCCCCGGATTCTACTGTAATCCTATATATGTTTCATTTTAAAGAAGACTGAGAGGGGGTTCATTAATACCCTCTAAAATGTCCCACATTATCCCTCCGAAAGATCTTAAAGACAGAGAAGCTTCCTGAAGCTAATTCTGAATACGAGGAAAGGTTTGATTCATCCTCTCCGGAGCAGAAAGTGGACTGTGAACGCAGCAGGGGAGGTATTTTTAGGTCCGGGCATACAGATTTAATAACTTACTTCGACAAAAGGTTCCCAAACTGAATTTAAACACATATTCCAAGAGCTGCTGGAGCATAAATATATAACAAGGAAAAGTGGGTAATATTTTATTATGCACCAGGGGCGAGGGAGCCAAGCTATCTTTAGAGCAAATGCATAATTTAGTCAAACCTCTCTCTCCTCCAGCATCCAAGACTATTATCACAGTGTTCAGTGCCTTCCATCACACCACGCATCGGCCTCTACAGCCATTAGTCCTCCTGGTTTAAATCAATCTGAATGGACGTCAGAAGGAGGTGAGAGAATTAAAATATCACCAGACTCAGGCTTTAATGACATGTTAGATGTGAGGACATGCCCCAACATGTTGTCAAAGAAGATCAACAGACAATACGACAAAAGGAACCAGTGACTTAGCTGAAACTATATTTAGAGCCCAACATTTCTCATTACCTCCACCAAGGACAGTTTTTAATTTGTCTGTCAGCAGGATTACAGATGTAGAACGAGGTGGTAAATAGCAGCTATAAGTTGTAGTAACACGGCAGGTTTTAGCATTTCTTTTTGTTGCTCTCTCTTTGTGAGTCCTAATTTTTAGAGAACTTTAAACCTTTATCATTTATCATGTTTGTATCATGTTTGTCTGCTATGGAAGCCCTTTTCCACCAATGTGATGAGAGAAAAAAGACTAAGTCATTCGAATGAGAAACCTTAATAAAATATTGTCATAGCATCTCAAAATAATGACTTGTGTGATACTGAGTCATCATTTTGAGATGTCAAGTCAAAACCACAATGGTGGTCGGCGCTTATGGGCCTGCTGCAGACAATAAAAGGGAAATATATATTATAAATTACAGCAGATAAATTAGTGGTTGGTATTAATCATGATTTATTTTAAAGTGTTTGTGTTGTATGATGTTTGTTTGATGTTTATTAAGTTTTGACTGAACTGAAAAAATAAATTTAAAGATTCAGAACTGTTGTTTGTTTTTGTTGCGTTAATAATAATAATGTCAGTTAGATCTGTTTAGATCAGAGCTATAGAATATTAAACCATCCATCTTTGCTCAATACATACACACTACATACCCTCTGGTGTGTAAAAACTACACCACTCGCCTTTCAAGCATGTATGAGAAACTACAGTAGTCATGAAACTCGGAAAAGGTTCCTATCTGGAGTCAGTGTTTGGTTTGTCCTGTAGAAACATGGCGGACCCTGCCACTAGAAAAGGGACCTGCCCCCTCTGTAGATAAAAATGTCTCAATCTAAGCTGATTATACACTAATGAAAACATACCTATGAACATTATATTACAGTAATGTTACACACTGGAGCTTTAAAGACACAGATTTCTACCTCATGGTGGCGCTAGAAGAAAAATCTGAGGAAAAAAACAAACATGAAAATATGAACAAGCTTCTGAAGGATCCAGTGACCTTGTAACATTTTCATTAGGTCCAATAGGAAGCAGGACGTGTTCATACTCTTATATTCTACCATTAGCAGTGACTGTACTGGTTGGAGTGTGTACCAACTGCAGCAGACTGAAGGAAACAACTTGGAGCACTAAATTATTTTATACAAGCGTTCTGACCCAGTTATGCAATAGTGACGTAAAAAACAAAACATCCTGTTCTGCAAGTCAGATTCGGGTGAGTTATGTGTCGTTGGACCAGTTATAATTGAAGGGATAATAACAATGTCGCTCTCTTAATGTTTGCTTCACGCAGCATTTGGACGTAGTGGCTGTGCTTCTTCTGCTGTTTATTCTTTGGTTCATTTCCTTATGTTTTTAAAGCTCTCCTGAACCTTTAGTCTAACAGCACACAGGAAAAATAATGAAAAACAAAAAGGATGGTCATGTTGCATTTTGCACTGTTGCTCTCCTGGTGCAGATGGAGGCAATATAACGGGCACTCAACCCCCGCAGTGGCATTGAAAAATGTTAAAGTGAGACTCTAATGTACGGGTCAATATGGAACTGTGATTAAAGTGTCTTTACTACAGCAACAGAGGAAGACAAATGTAGGAAACATACGCCCCCTGCAGGCAATCAGCAGGAACATCTCACACACGTTCCACATCTAACTGACTTTAAGGTTTATTTCAACCAAACCAGAGTTGCTGATTGTTGTTGGAACAGTCCAAAGACAAACAGAGGGTTTGACTTTAGTGAGTTTTATTTAGTTTCTGTTGAATTTGGTCACTTTGAACAACAGTTTAACCCTTTGAACTCAACAGAAAGTGTCCGTCACTGCTTACACTGGTATTTTGGCTTATTGTGATGTGATTCTTGCAGTATGATTGATGATATGATGATTCACATCCCTAACATCTGTACAACCTCAGCTACAAGGTTACATACGTCAATAAAACATAATAATAATAATAATAATAAAAAAAGTACTGAAATGGAGTCAAACATTTAAAAAATACAAACATTTTACTAAATGAAGACAAAAAAAGTGATTCAAACGATTTCTAAATGTAGAAATATGAACAAAATATTTCTCCAGAAGTTATTTGAACTATTCTTTTTGTTTTTGAGATGAGCTCATTTATATTTATATTTTATAGCGGCTCCACGCCAATCGGCTTGGCGACATCGTGCACCGTCGCCACGTTCTGCACGTAACATAACGTAAAGTAGTGACGTCACCCAGAGCGCACACAGAGAGGATGTTAAAGACTGAAACAGCTGCAAGAAGAACAAACTCTTTCACTGTTTGTTTGTTTTAGATCTGCAGGAGGTCTGCTGTTAGAGGGAAACAACTGAACCTGTGCCGGGTTCCTCACCTGGCTCCGTAGACGTAGAAACAGTAGATGTGGAAGGTGAGCAGGGCGACCATGTCGGAGAGCAGCGACAGGGCAAAGGTCAGGCCCAGGCAGGCTGACAGGCCTCCGTACCACAGGATCCCCTCGATGAAGGGGGACATCAGGTGGATGTAGCCTGGATGGAGAGATCATACCTCAAGGTGAACGTCATTTTAAGAACCATTTTAAGAAAAACACAGTAGTCCAATGTGCCCAAAGACTAAATACAGTGTGAAAAGAAAAGTAAATGTCAGTTGCGGGCACAAATGGGTTGATAGACACACGGAGAACATCAGTAATCAATATACAGCTCTGGGTGTGTGTGTGTGTGTTCCTTTTGTACTCACTGATCCAGAGGTGAATGTGGTAGAGGAAGAAGCGGCCCAGAACCTGGTCCAGGGCCCGGTTCATCTTCAGCCCCGCAGGAGCTCCCATCAGCCACTGCAGCAGCTGCTCCAGCTCTTTGGCCACATGCTGAGGAAGAATTACAGTCGTCAGCGGACGGCAGATTATTTCTATCAAACTTCAAAAGGTCAAAATGTACTTGCCTTGATTACTGTGTTCAGATTTAAATTTCTAACCTTTCTTGCAGTAACTTGTTTTTTTACAGAAGCTGCTGTACATTGCATACATTTTAAAGTTTAAAAGTTTAAAATGTACGTTGACTTTTGAATAGAAACCAAAAAGTGGCGTCACACTCACTGTTTTCATCCCTGAGCAACGTTTACTTGTCTGGTTCAGCAACTGTTGGCTTTGAGTAGAGCGACTGAAACTGCAGTTTTTATCATCTACATTTGTGAATTAATGTTGAGTTTTATTCTGTTTCTGTCCACTTTAATGAAGTTACGATGATCTGAAGGTAAAATGAGTGTTTGTGTCTCTGGAGTCTGGTGGAGAGTGATAGTGATATTATGGCTGTTTGTGGTTAAACTAAAGGTCTATCTCTGTAGGGATCCTTTCCATAATGCTGTCAGACACTGACAATAACAACCTGAGTCTGTCAGTGGAACAAACAACAACAACAACAACAACTACTGTTAGTGGAACAAACAGCAACTACTGTTAGTGGAACAAACAAAAACTACTGTTAGTGGAACAAACAAAAACTACTGTTAGTGGAACAAACAACAACAACTGTTAGTGGAACAAACAACGACTACTGTTAGTGGAACAAACAACAACTACTACTGTTAGTGGAACAAACAACAACAACTGTTAGTGGAACAAACAACGACTACTGTTAGTGGAACAAACAACTACTACTGTTAGTGGAACAAACAACAACTACTGTTAGTGGAACAAACAACAACTACTACTGTTAGTGGAACAAACAACAACTACTGTTAGTGGAACAAACAACAACTACTACTGTTAGTGGAACAAACAACAACTACTGTTAGTGGAACAAACAACGACTACTGTTAGTGGAACAAACAACAACGACTACTGTTAGTGGAACAAACAACTACTACTGTTAGTGGAACAAACAACTACTACTGTTGGTGGAACAAACAACAACTACTACTGTTAGTGGAACAAACAACTACTACTGTTAGTGGAACAAACAACAACTACTGTTAGTGGAACAAACAACAACTACTGTTAGAGGAACAAACAACAACTACTGTTAGTGGAACAAACAATGACTACTGTTAGTGGAACAAACAATGACTACTGTTAGTGGAACAAACAACAACTACTGTTAGAGGAACAAACAACAACTACTACTGTTAGTGGAACAAACAACAACTACTGTTAGAGGAACAAACAACGACTACTGTTAGTGGAACAAACAACAACTACTGTTAGTGGAACAAACAACAACTACTGTTAGTGGAACAAACAACAACTACTGTTAGTGGGACAAACAACAACTACTGTTAGTGGGACAAACAACAACAACTGTTAGTGGAACAAACAATAACTACTGTCAGTGGATGGATTTTGAAGGGCGCCAAGATTACGTTGCGGCCATTGCAGCTCGTTTAGAGAATATTTTTCTATCTAACTCTGTGAATGATGGATTTATTTCGAGCGAATCAGAGTTGGTGATTGTTGAAACAGCAGAAAGAAATTTTTTGGGGAGTGTTATTTTGTTTTTTTGACTGATATATTGTGCAGATCTCAGCTGATGTAACACACTCACATCAGCTGCAGGCACCAGTGTGTTGGCCAACATGGTGATGTGGTTGTCTCTGTAGAGCCACCAGATGAGCAACATGCCCAGAGCCACGTCCACCAGGAACGACACCAAGATGTTGGCTTTCCTACAGACAGACAGGCAGACAGACAGACATGAAGGTAAACCCCCTGAAACGTGCACATATATAATAATCTAAAGGTTGCTGTGTAATTCCCTTAAAGACAAACTATAAACCCGTCAGTATCAATCCAGAGCGGCTGCAGGAACATCGGGGAGTTCGACCAACAGTTACCTCATAAACTGCGTGTGTCCGACGGCCGGTTTCATCGAGCTGAGCGTCCTCATGTGTTCGGTTCTGTAGCTGAGCTGAACGCAGGTGGACAGCTTACTGGACAGGAAGCGCAGCGGGTAAAGACTGAAGAGCCTAAAGATTAAAAACAAAGAGTTACAGCGTCTGGAGCCGCAGACAGGAAGTTAGAAAGTATTCAGACATTGTCGATCGGTGTTTTCATAGGATCTGTTGATTAAACGCCACGGACCAACGAGAACTCAAGCTGAGCGTCTTTAAAGGGTACTGATTTCTCTTGGAGGAGTTTGTTCAAATCCAACACCTGGAAACAGCAAACACTAAATTGTGAGTTTCTGATCATGTTCCTCCCCGTTAACGTCCTCACCGGATGCCACAGATCCAGGTCCATATGGAGAGCAGCCAGCCGATGAGCAGGCAGAGCGGCACCGACGCCTGTTTGAGCAGCTCCACGATGATGCTCGCCTCGCGCCCTTCCGTCTGCCAGTGAGTCGACTTCAGCGGCCCGTCGTCGTATCGGTCCAGGAAGAACAGAGGCTGGCTGCGGGCCACCGTCTGGAACACCTGCAGCAGAGGATTATGGGATGGTGTGAGCACTGCACTGCCCCCTGTTGGTCATTCAGAAGGTCCCTCGGTCTCGTACCTGTCTCAGCTCAGATGGCGGATCAGTTTTAGGGTCAGAAACTCCGTTTTCGACAGGGTGAAGCTGCGACTGCATCACCTTCCTCTGCTCGTAGTGGACGAAGATCACCTTCTCCTCCTCTTCTTCCTCCTCCTCCTCTTTGTCGCCTCCAGCCTCTCCATTGGCTTTATCGGCCTTCTCAGTCTTCTTCTTACTCTCCCGTTGAACTGCTCGCCCATCTGCTCGGGACAGAGAATAATTCATTAACAACTCCTGAACATAAAGTCCAAATGAATCCATCCAACAACCTGATACGACCTCTTTCGGTTTAAAACGCCCATTTTGAACTTTGAAATAGTCCGAAATGGATTCAGCAACCTCTCCGATATTGTCCAGATCCACCAAACTGTAGCTGAAATATTCCATTATGATTATTAATGCTAATAATAATAATAGTCCAACGTATACCATCTAACATCTGAATGCTGGGGACCCAAACTGAACATTTCTAACATAAAACTTTGGAGTACTCAACGTTTCCGGGTTCACATAGACTATAAACTGAACCCTGGTGATCAGGATGTTGTCCTGAACCTGCGACAGTCTGAGGGTCTTACTCTGATCCCGGTCGAGGATCTGGCAGGTGAAGCCCGTCTTGCCGATCTCGCGGTTGATCTGGAGCCAGCGTTCCTGGGGGAAGATGGTGCTGAGGTCCCTGAGGAAGCTCTCCATGCCCTCCTGGCCCTCTTTGGGTAAACTCCACGAGCCCAGCACCGACAGCTCCACCCCGCTCTGGGCCTGCATCTGGGGGGGAAAGGATGGAGGAGTGTTACCGTAATCTCACTGTAAGTTAGGAAGTTGGTTTGGATGGTTCTTCCCGCTCTCCCCCGGCGCTGCACTGACCTGCTGGATGTACTGTTTGACCTGCCCGGGGATGAACGGGTAGTGGATGACCGCCAGCACAACGGCAGAGTCGTGGCCGGAGATCCAGCGGCCGACCATCAGTCCGCTGTCCGCCCGGTTACAGCACTGCGGGAAGAAGACCTTCAGCACCATGACTGCAGCTCGGGTGGGGGTGGGGGGGGTTCGGCCTCCAGCAGCTCTGGTGATCTGAGAGGAAACAACAATCAGGTCGGGTTCTGGTTCTAGTTGGTGCTCGGGATGGACTGATTTCATAAAGACTCAGTTACAGTCAACAAAGCAGCAGTGAGTTAATAATAATATGTAATACATCTGCATTAAACAGTGTAGAAACTCTAGAGCTGTGTTCTGTGTGTAGCTGATTTAATCAATAATCTATAATCAATAAACAGTGTAGAAACTCTAGAGCTGTGTTCTGTGTGTAGCTGATTTAATCAATAATCTATAATCAATAAACAGTGTAGAAACTCTAGAGCTATGTTCTGTGTGTAGCTGAGTTCTTATATTATCCCAAATGTTTCCAACAATGTTCAAACTCTGAAATCTGTCATTTTACTCAGCTGCTGAAGACTACCTCTCCTCTGTTATGTTGTATTTGTGCTGCTGACATCCAATAAATCAGTTCATACCTGATGCCGAATTGAAGAGGAGCTCCTTATCGATCATAAACTGGATTCCTGCTTTAAGAAATGTTTTTATTGATCAGAGCGACGGCGGGAAAAACGTAAAACCTCCCGGTTTGTGGAGGGAGTTCGGTGAACGTATCCGAACTGGACGGTTGACCTCATCTGATGCCCTTCACATACTGAAGCTCGTTGCTGTGGCAACAGAAAAAGCCCGCGGCGGGATCGATGTCAGTGACAGTGACGTCGATGAGTGACGCAGTGGAAGTAGGTTAACAGTCCCGTTAAAGAGTTTAATACTTTAACTTTAACGAATAAAACTGATCCGGCTGTTCAAAGTGAGGCCGGTTCCCGCCGCGGGGCCGTCGGACTACACAGAGGCAGAGTGTGAGCGCGGGAAACTGATGTTATTTACCTTCTTTACGGCCGACAGAAGCTCTCAGCTTCCGTCACTAACGTCCAACACCGGTTATCGAAGCGGACACCGGCGACATCTTTGTTGTTGACAGTCCGACGCTTAAAATGCTCCGGAGAGAAACACGTTTATAAAAGTTCCTCTAATAGACCGTCGAGGTTTTCTTTATTAAAATGAACTAAAGTAATAATAATATATTAATTAATAAATTATAATATGGTAAAGTATTACTACCTCTAGTATTACTATAATATACTACATTAATACTGTATTACTATAGTATTATAATACAATATTAATACACTCTAGTATCACTGCGTACTTTACTTTAATATACAGTGATATGTTATATAACATAATATACATATATATATTATAGTATATAACATAGTCAATAGTATAGTAACATGCTATAGTATATACTATATATTTAATTAATACTGTATTATGTCCTCGTAGGTTTGTTGTGTTAGTAGTTTTTTTTCTGTAGTATTTAATTTCATTAGTAATCTAGATTGTATTGATATACTGTTTTAAATAGTATTACCATATATTATATTACTGGTGTATTGTGTTGCTGTAGTTGTTTTTTAACGTACTATAGAACATTAATAATAAAATAATGACTTAGTGTCACAGAGTTTCTCATTATAATGACTTACAGAATCCTTTTTATTCATTCATTAATAATGATAATAATGATAATAATGATAATAATGATAATAATGATGATAATGTTCCTGTTACTCACCAGTGAACGTCCACTGTGTGCTGCTGCTGTGAGGGTTGATGGTGAATGAGGAGTTGGCCCAACTGTAAAGACATTTATCTCCTCCTGCAGTGACACAGCAAGAAAAGAGCGGGATTAAAACCTCAGACGGACTAAAAATAACAAGAATATTATTCAAAGTTTATTCGCATCAAACACTCAATACTTTTAAAGCACTTAGTGTTTTATAAATGTACATATTTAAAGGTGATTTAACGTTTTCAGCTGGAACTTTTACTTTAAATCTTTCAGAAATCTTATAAATCATAGATGATATGTTTATTTTATATTCTCTATATAATATAATGTTTAATTTGTTTATTTATATATATTGTATGCTTCTGCTTTCTATACATTTTGTTCTCATTAATATTTTAATATTCATTATTTTATGTGTTAATGTGTTTGTAAAGTCTGTATGTTGTTTTTATTCAATTAAACAATAAACTAATTCAGATTAAATAAAATAAAAACTACACTACCCAGGAGGTTTCGCGAGAAATCCTCGCTATGCATTGTGGGTAATCAGGAAGTAAACAAAGACACGTTGAAGATGGAGCCTTCAGAGCAGAGCCGAACTCCAGACGGGGAGATAAGAAATAAAACGGATATTTTACGGGACTTTCAGGTGTCTTTCTTCGCCATGAGTCGGCTGCTTTCTTTCCCCTGGACGGTGAGTAAAAACTCATCCGGTCTCCATTCACTCAGAGCGAGCGCTGCACCAAACTCCATTCAAATAATCACCAATTTGTGATTCGGCCCTAAAAAAGAAACGACCTCAGAGTCAGAAAGTGTCTGAAGTTATCTCCACACTTCAGCGGACTCCTCTGAGTAATCCGGCACACAAATGATCCACCAGCAGATCTGAATTCACACTAATAACCTTAAATCTTCTTCAGGTCCTGTCCCCCTTTGGGTTCTGGGTTCTGGGTTCTGGAGACCCAAAGTTCACGTTTTACAATCTGAGAAAAAATCAGAATTGAACAGTTTTTCAGTTCAGTTCAGATGTTTTATTGGTTACATACAGAAACAATGTGTGAAATGCTTTAATGATGTACAGTCTATACATTAGACTTCAGTCTGTATTCATGTGAATAAAACACATTTACAGATATTTTGTGACCGTGGAAGAAATATATTTCACATTTTAGTAGTTTTTATTGAGATTAAAGTCCAAATACTGAGATTAAATCTACAGTTTAATCCACTTCATAATCTAATACTTTCAAACATAATTTCTACTTTCCAGTTTTTAGAAAAAGACCTTGAAAGCAACAAATCATCAGACCTGATTTCAGACATCTTAAAACAGGTAAGTGGGCTCAGACACACACCTTTTAACTCCTTTATCATCATCAAAATTTAATACAATGATCAATAAAGTGATCAATAATGTCTCTTCTGTGTCTGACAGACGTGTCTTCACTCTTTGTGCCGGAAGTTTCCTCCATCGGTCAGATTCAGGAGATTGTTCCTCTCTGAGCTCATCAGACGGGTCAGTCTGTCCCTGAACACCTCATCATAACTCTTTATATAGTTATATATTATACATTATATTATATATTATATCTTTATATATATTATAAATTATATTATATATTATATCTTTATATATATTATAAATAATATTATATATTATAAATAATATAATAAATCATATTATATATTATATCTTAGTGTATATTATAAATATTATATATTATCTTTATATGCATTATAAATAATATTATATATTATATCTGTATATATTTTACTGTTTCATTACCCCCTGATCTTTTCGTTTAGGTTTCCAGGAAATGATAAATGTTATTATAGTTGGTTTAGTTTAAATTAAGTTGATTTTAAAGTGAATATTCTGTTATTTATCGATACAACTAATAGTTACATCATCAATTAATCTCTTAATTATATTCTTGATTAACTGATGGATCTTTTTTTCTGTTAAATGTAAAAAGAAGTGTTTTTACATTTAAAAATATTCACATTATGTCATATTTAAGTTTTCAGACATATTTTTATATTTCTATATATTGTCTCTATTTTTATCTTTATTTATAGTTTAATGTTTATTCACCAATTTACCAAAACATATATATATATTTTTTGTTAACATTTAACATAACAAACATTTCCCGCCAGTTTCTCTGATATTTGTTGAGCCGCGGGCCGAAGCGTTGGATCGTCATCGCGCCGTAACGTAGCTCCTGTCGTCTCTCCAGCAGGAGGCAGCGGACTGCGACCCTCTGGACGAGCTGTACGACGCGCTGGCCGAGGTTGTCGGAGCCGAAGACACGACGGAGTGCTACAAGAGCTACTTACTGGTACAGACCGTCGCTGTATTGATTTGTGTTTTGTGTGTGATTCCTCCGAGTTGAATGTTCCTGACGTTGACGTTCAGGTCTTGGTTTCTGTCTTGCAGCCCAGCGGGGACGCCGTCAGCCTGTTGGAGAACGTAGCTCTGATCTCAGAGGGGACCACCGGCCTGGTGACGTGGGAGGCCGCTCTCTACCTGGCGGAGTGGGCTCTGGACCACCGGCAGGTCTTCAGCGGCAGGTATCCTCAAACTACCACAGGAAGAACTTCGGTCCTGAGACAAAGATTTTATTTTATTCAATGAAAAAGCCTCTAAGATACCAATGAAATGCGTCCCCCGTCCCTTCCTGTCCTCCGATCTGCAGGACGGTCCTGGAGCTGGGCAGCGGCGTGGGGTTGAGCGGGATCACCATCTGTCGCTCCTGCAGCCCGCGCCGGTTCGTCTTCAGCGACTGTCACCCCAGAGTCCTGCAGACGCTGAGGAGCAACGTGGAGCTGAACGGTCTGACGCCTCCCAGCGTCGGCGTGGAGGAGGTGGACTGGACGGCGGCGAGCGAGGAGCAGCTGGAACGGATCGGAGCCGACGTCGTCATCGCTGCAGGTCAGAGTTCAGAGAGGACGCACAACGGGGTCGTACATTCACAGTGGGGAAGGTTGAACCATCGAATGATTTTAGACTTCCAGCTCGTACACGAATATCTTGTTCTGTAGTTTCATTTATAATAAAATCTGTTTTATAAACTCTGTAAATGTTTCAGATAAATGTTCATGTGTGTAGAAACTGAAGCTGTGGTTTCAGTAAGTGTATTTAATCCGCTGCCCCCGCCGTGCAGATGTGGTGTATGACCCCGACGTCGCAGGCAGTCTGGTGAAGCTGCTGTCCAGGATCCTGAGGTGTTCGTCTCCGGAGGTCTTCGTCTGCTCCACCGTAAGAAACCAGGAGACGTACGGCGGCTTCAAGCAGCAGCTCGGTGAGAGGATCAACCACCGGACTGTACACGCTGAACACATGCTGCCTGTTGCTGGGAACTGACTCTGAATCTGTTTTGTTTTGACAGATAAGGAAGGAATCCGCCATCGTGTGGTCACAGGCGCCGTCGGCTGCGTGTTTCCGTACAGCAGAGACGGCGTTATAGAACTGATCCAACTGCACACGACTGCAGCACAATAAAGATTTTATTTACACAATGTGCATCGTAACAAAGTCTCTTTTATACATTCAACTGCTCGGAAGTAAGAAAAACTAAATCTCACACTGGAATGAAAAGTTAACCACAACCCCCCGTCCCCCGTCCCCCCCCCGTCCCTCCTTCAGACTACAGACATTAAACTCAACATGTACCGACTAACCCGACCTCCGCCCCGTTCTAGTGTCTGTCTGTCCTGAACTGAGAATAACGGAAGCAGACGTTGATGTCAGTCGACTGTAGTGTGAAACTGTCGGTATTGTTCATTAAGAGTCTGGTGTCCCTCAGGGGGCGGTGAGCAGAGGCAGGACGTTCTGGTCCCAGTTGTCGTCCCAGCGCTGCCCCCTGCTGGTGCGGAGGTTCCTCCTGAACTCTCCCAGTCTGCCGTCTGAGCGGGGAAACTCTGACAGGAGAGACTGAAACACACAAATATATAAAAGACCCGATCAGTGAGACCTGATCAGTGAGACCTGAACTGGATCCAGATCCTCATCTTCAAACACTGAACTCTGATTAAAGCTTTATGTCATATTTCACCTTGAGCTGCTCCGCGAGCTCCTGAGAGTCTCTGAAGATCAGTCCGTTCTCCTCGTGCTTCACCAGCTCGTGTAAACTGGAGGAAGAGAGTGTTAGCTTTGATTCTCACACTCACTCACTCACTCACACCTCTCTCTCTCTCTCTCACACTCTCACTCACACACACACACACACACACACACACACACACACACACACACACACACACACACACACACACACTTTGCTTTAAGAGTCTCTGAGAGGTTTTTAATGTAAACTTTCCTTCACAGAACTGAACAAGTTGAGATTTGAGCTACTGAGCTTATTAATAAAGTTTTATTACAACAGTTTGAATCCAGAAAGGAGCCGTGAAGCTCTGGCACCCGCGAGGTTGTGGAGTTGTGTGTTAGAGGACAGAGGGCTGCACTGCACAGCGAGGTAACTGCCAGTTTTAAATTCATTTAAAGTCAATATATTGTACATTTCCTCTGGATAACTCATCAGGCTCACAAATCTTTGAGCTTTAATGGCAGTTGATTCATTAACGGCTCCATTTCTCGTTAATTCACCACTTTAACCTGTGAAATCTGGATATATACATTCCTTGGAGCTCGCTGTGTGTTTCTGTTGGTAAAACTCTCACCAGTTGAAGTGGACGGCGCAGACGGGCAGACAGCAGCCGAACATGTCCACCACCTTCATGGGCAGATCCAGACCGCTGGAGGACTTGTGGAGACAAACCCCGAGATCTGCAGAGCCTGAAGAGACAAACAGAGTCTTCTTTCAATGGTTCTAAATAAATAATAAACTGGAATTAAAGAGGTTCTTTCTGTGTGAAACGTCCCCTGGCTGTCGGACTAAACCAAGTAAACTTTTATTTCTTTTTATTGATGGATTTTATTTTTCCTCCATAAATGTTTTAGATCTCGGTTCCAACCATATAAACCACTTTATGTAACTTTATTTTGAAAATTGCTGTATAAATAAAGTGTATCAAATTAATTAACTGTTTAATTATAGTTTTAAATCATAAATCCTGTGTATGTGAACGCAATAATAAATATATAATGTTTATTAATCTCACCCAATAAAACTGGATAATCTTCTGCCTCCAGCCAGGGAGTGCAGATCTTCACATGCTCCAAATGTAGAGAGTCAATGAGCTTCCTGTAGTGATCCTTCTGAGGACCCTTACCTGCACACACACACACACACACACACACACACACACACACACACACACACACACACACACTAATGAAACCTGCAGCCTGTTAGCGATCAGACATGTTGCCAACCAGTCTGTAACGTTACCTGTGATCACACAGACTAAAGACGGTAAGGAAGCTCCTCCTTTAATGAACCCTTCGTACTCTGTTGAACAAACAAACAAACAAACATCAGATTTGCTCTCTGTGTGTGTGTGTGTGTGTGTGTGTGTGTGTGTGACAGATATGTTTACAGCAGCAGGTTAAAACCTGTCGTACCTTCGAGAGCCGTCAGCAGGACGGAGAAATCTTCATCCTCTGTGGAGACAAACACACATCAGTTGGATTAAAGTGAACAACGTCTCCATTAAAAGCTCAGGAACAAACAGTGAAACACAACAACAACAATAATAATAATAATAATAAAGGGATAACAGTGAGTCAGTGCTAATGTAAAGGTTGATTCGGTACGTGGCGTTGATGTCCCCTCCCTCTCACCCGTCCAGCTGGTGCTGCTGAGCAACAGCGCCGGTCTCTCCGCCCTCAGGGTCACTGAGTCACTGCTGAGGTCACACACTGAGAACGCCGTCCTCTCCACCTTCACCTCCCCGTCCTCAGACCTGCAGCACACACAGCTCAGTCCCACAGTGTAAACCAGTGTGATACAGCTGACTGATAATAAACGGACCTTTAATGAGTCTTAATGACTTTAACTCTTACATAAAGCTCTGACACAGTAGACCTAAAACTCAGCATCTCCTTCATTTCTGTGAGGAAACTTAAAATTAAACTGTAGTTTTGTTTATGTTTAGACAGTTTACATTGTCTGTATGATTGTTATAAAACAGAAATGACACAATACAGACACAATCTGCTCAGAAATTCCTCCAAATCAGTGGTTTTACACAAACCTTCAGTTATTGTGTTCACTGTTTACAGATTATCAGCTGTTGTTATTGTTACACATTGAATATGAAATATCTATAAGATATGTCACTTTAGATGAGAGGTCTCCTTTAAGGAACCAGTGTTTTAAAGGACATCGTTATAAACAGGAGACCCTCACCCTTCGCTCTGGAACTGAGGGTACGTGTCGGCGAGCCTCCTGAACAGTTCGTGCTGCAGCTTCAGCGGCGTCTCTCTGAAGATGGAGGGCGGTCGGTCGTACAGAGTCGTCGCCCTGCGGACGTCAAACGAGTCACTTTAAATCAACGAGGACCAACAGGCTGAACGGTGCAGTGGCTTTAATCTCATGCATAAATCAGACATTTAAAAAACACTTCCAGCTCACTAGAGTCCAAAGGAAGATATCAAACAACTTGTTGGAAACACTAACAGAGACGCTTTTAATGAGTTTTATTCTGTTTCTGTCCACTTTAATGAAGTTATGATGATCTGAAGGTAAAATGAGTGTTTCTGTCTCTGGAGTCTGGTGGAGAGTGATAGTGATATTATGGCTGTTTGTGGTTAAACTAAAGGTCTATCTCTGTAGGGATCCTTTCCATAATGCTGTCAGACACTGACAATAACAACAACAATAACAACAGTGTGTGTGTAACGTTGTGTAACACCATTAGTGTAAAACGAGTCGTACTTGATGCCCCAGTTCTCCTGCAGGTCGTCCTTCATGGCGTTGGTGACACACAGGTTGTGAGCGGCCAGAGGGCCGAAGAAGTGTTCATACCTGGAGGCAGGAACACAGACGGATATCAGAGCTCTTCAAGAAGTCCTTCTCCTTTTACTACAGCGTCCTCAGTCAGTGACATCCCTTCAGTCTCAGCCCATAATGTCAGGATGTGTGAGACTCACCACTCTGCCAGTCGGACCACCGGGTGTCTCCGTCCGTGGCTCAGCGCCATGATGGTGTAGCCGTAGTTGTGCCAGTCGATGACGAATCTGCTGCCACGCAGAGCGCACACGAGCCACGCCACCGCAATGCCGGGCAGACCCGGAGGATTCTGGGATACAAAGACAAACACTAACATCGGACTGATAACGACCGATCAGAGCAGAGAAAGTCACAGCAGCTTTAACAAAGATTCAAACACAGATTCTGTTTCCTCTCTTCAGATCCACGCTGCTTCATTATAACTCCGTTATTATTCATATTTTACCTTTACAACGTCGCAGTTTCTGAGATTTGGGTAATATTTCCATTAACTGAGTCTAACCTGCATTAATATGTGAGACTGTGAGTCCATCTTCAGCAGCACGAGGAGCAGCTGCACACACTGAACCAGAACCTTCGTCACGTACGAGACGATCTTCGGTCCCACTGAAAGAGCAACGGAGCACACATGTGGAGTTTACGTCGTCCTGCTCCTCCAAACATTAACATTTAATCTTTATTTTATATGACTTAAATAAACCCGCAGTGTCGCATCAGTACTCCTGATAACAAACAGTTCCAGTTACCTTGAACGCCTCTCACTTCCTTTATGGGGACGATCCGGATCTTCTCCTCTCTCAGGACGTCCTGATGAGGTTTACAGTCTAAAAGGAGAAAATAAATTCAGTTTTTATGGAGATATTATTGTTTTTGTTGATCAGTTTGTAGGAAATGTGAAGTATTGATCTGTCAATGTGCTGAAGGGCCTTTGAGCAAGAAACTGAACGTGAATCAAAAACCACTAAAGGTAGACTTCATCACCACAGACCCTTTAAAACCCGAGTTCAGATTCATGAAACCTTTATTCTGTTCGATTCTCCACAGGTTAACAGCTGGTTCCGGTCCAACAGAGGAAAATAAAGGAATAATCCCACAATAAATATGTAATAGATTAATTAATAGATTTTAGCACTGTTGTTAATACGGACGCCAATTTCTTTCTGTGACAGGAAATAAAGGTTTCTGTAAGTTATTATAACGAGAAACTTTCTTTAATCTTATTATTCCTCATTATTATGACGTCACATTGGCAGAAACTAAAAACAAGATAAACTGTTCCTTTATTGATCCAACAGAGAATAAAGTGCAAAGGGAAGAAAAAAGGGTCAAAATAAATACAATAAAATAAAAATAACAAAAATAAAGATTATAAAACAGAAATATAGAAATTACCCAGCTGATCTAACTCTGTAGTAATTAATTAATCGATTGATTGATTGATTGATTAATAACACAATAACACGTGTTTGCGTCTCACCCAGGAACCCGACCACAGTGACGTCATATCCGTGTTTGCTGAGGGACAGCGCGTGATACTGCATCCGCGGGCTGCGACCGAGGTCCCCGAGCACGAGCACACACACCCGCCGGTCGGTGCCACCGTCCCGGTACCGAACCCACAGCGTCAGCAGCCCGGTGACAGCGGCCGCACACACCGCCGGTACCGTGACGTCACAACCCGCGGCGTAAAACGGCGCCAAAACTAAAGAAAAGACCGCGAACAGCGCGAGGGAGGCAGCGCAGGAGCCGCGCGCAGCCATGTTTGTTTGGGGTTTGTGATGACGCGGCTCAACGGAGGGAAGGGGGAGGGGCTTCAGATTTAAAGGGACCGCGTCAGTTTGTGACGCGTTCAGGGTCACCACAGGAATCACACCGTAACTCTGTAATAAAAACAGATATTTCCCTCAAACTAATCAATATATTTCATCTTTGTTGTTTAAATTAATTAAACGCATTGATTCTACTGTTGGTCATTTATTTCTGCCTTTATTATATCCAGAGTTCATCAAGTTATTGCAGAAAATTGATGATGAAGTCTCCAATATGTTTACATGGTTCTTTGTGTTATATACTGTATACTGCAAACACAACAACAACAACAACGACACAAAAACAAACAATTTTCTATTTAAAAATAAATAAATAAAACTTTAAATATAATATATATATAGCAGCTGTTACATGAGGCAAGTTCATGTTTCTTTTACGATAATTGGAGTTTGATGTCTAATGACAGTTTTTTGTAATGTAAACAGACTTTATGATAATAATAAACTTCATAATAAGTTTCTGTTGCACTAATGGATTCATTTGTTTCAGAAAGCAGCAATAAAATAACTAATACAACAGACAGTAGGATAGTAATAGGTAATAGATAATGTAAGGAGGATATTTTAAATTTAAAACTATATTCTGAGATTAAAACATCATAATTATCTTATTGTTTTGTCTCATAAATATTAGTTTTTATGAGATTTATAATCTTTTATTTTACTGCTGGAGATGAGCTTCCATTGGTGTGATGATGTGTCCGAGGAATGAAAATACTTTGTTTCACCATCTTAAGTATTGATTTCATAATGACATCCTTCCTTTAATCAGATAAAGAATAACACAATACTTCCTGTTGTCTGTTTGACTTCTACTGTCAACACACGTTATTTTTATTTTCAACCACAAAACCTGCAAAAGTTCAGACTGGAAAAAGTCAACAATATATTATTATTATTATTATTATTAAAACCTGCAACAACAAGTTCACTAATCTTATTTCATCTCATAAATATGCCTTATTATGTCATCATTTCAAGTTTGACTTTTTATCTCATAACTTTGTCTCAACATGAACATTTATTGATTATTAAGGTAAAGTTTTCATCTCATTTGTTATTTTACTGGTAGAAATGAGCTTTAATCCATAAAAGTGATTAAAAGAAATAAAGAAAAGTTTCGTAATGACATCCTTCCTGACGTCACGGCTGTTTCCTCCCCCCCTCCTCCTCCTCACCTCCCTCCCTCCTCCTCCTCCTCCTCCCTGCTAGAGGAGAGACAGCCTGTCCTCCCTGCTCCTCTCTCAGTCTCTGGTCGGAGAAGCCCCCGGAGCCTCCACACTGGGACTATCCGATGAGAAGATGCGGGCCGCGGGGCAGCAGCTGGCCGCCGCGCTGCTCCTGTTTGCCGCAGTGTGCGGGGCAGCGCGGGCCGAGGTGATCGATGACATCCTGGGCAGCCTCAACAGGGGAGCATCCTTCCTGGAGCGGCAGCATGAGCACATCAACCTGGACGGGGTGGTCGGGTTCCTCATGCTGCAGGGTGAGTAAACAGCTGCATGAAACATCTGGAAGAGATCTGCAGGGTCTGTTTATCAGTGAGACTCTGTAGGGAGAAAATACACTAATACTAATTATTAATACTTATAAATATACACTAATGCTAATTATTAATACTTATAAATATACACTAATACTAATTATTAACACTTATAAATATACACTAATACTAATTATTAATACTTATAAATATACACTAATTCTAATTATTAATATTTATAAATATACACTCATACTAATTATTAATACTTATAAATATACACTAATACTAATTATTAATACTTATAAATATACACTAATGCTAATTATTAATACTTATTATTAACTATTGAGTCATGTTTGTGATTGTGGGAAGTTTTGAGGAAGAATGGTTAAAGTTTAAGACTTTTATTTTTAAGGTTTTTAAGGTTATTATTATTATTAGATTTATAATGTTCAATGTGTAACAATAACAATAACAACAACAGAGAACAGCTGATAAAGTGTAAACAGTAAACAGTGACTGCAGGAAGTTTCTGTAAAACCAGTGATTTTAATGAACTGTGAGCAGATTATTGAGTTTAATGAGTTTTTATTATAGTTTTAGTAACTTTTCATACAATTATCTGTCAGTATTTTATTAATTAAAAATCATACAGTTCTTCTATTATTAGATCTCTGGTTGTTATAACTGCAGAATACAGAATAAAGTGGATTTGGTTTGGTGGTTTGGTTTATGAGATCTATCTGTCTGTCTGTCTGTCTGTCTGTCTGTCTGTCTGTCTTTAACCAGAAGCCACATTAAGTAGACTGCAGCCATGCTAGCTGCTCTGTGAGGCTGTACTTATAGGCACTAAATGCACACGTTACCACAATGACAGTAACATGCTGATGTTTAGTGAGCTGACTTCATTTGTACATTAATGTGGATTTGGTTTGAAAAAACAAAAACCTCTTAAAACAACAAACATAATAAAGAATGAAGATAAACATAAAAGTAAAAGTGCTCTAAAAAAAGAGATTCATGAAAAAAACACAAAGATAAATGAGGTAAAAACAATAAAACCTCTTTGTCTTTATACTGTTTTATATAAAAATAGCTTTATTCTACATCTTGGGACTGTAGACCTCCGCCCACTGCACAGGGCAGGACTGTAGACCTCTGCCCACTGCACAGAGCGGGACTGTAGACCTCCGCCCACTGCACAGAGCGGGACTGTAGACCTCCGCCCAGAGGGAGGAAGAAGCTGAAATTCAGTTTCTGCTCTTAAGAGAGAAACTTTCAAACCTCGACACCAAAGAAAAAGATTCAATAAAACCGCTATAGAACAACTTTCTTCAAAGTTCAGTTTTGAGTCAATAATTGTTCCAATATATTCGTACGATTGAACACATCTACTGTCTTGTAGCTTAGCATGCTAATGTAAAGCGAGCAGCCAGATCAGGTTAATGTTTTATTCTTAATTCTCTTAACTCTCTTAATGTTTCATGTTGATTTTGTGGTTTTCTGATTCATGTTTTGTTTATGTTTGCTACATATTGTAGCTCTGTGCCCAATAAAGTTTACTGTAATTAAACACGAAGTCGAGCTGAGGTTGTTGGGAATGTCGTTAGTTTTGCAGCTAGAAACCAAAGTATCAGCAAAATTGGTCCTGAGTCTTCTTCTGTGGTTGTTTCTGTGTCTCAGCTGAACTGAAGGAGGCGGTTCGGACGTGGCCCCACAGCGACCCGGTCAGCTGGGCTCAGAGAACCACCGCCGTCGCTCTCGTCAAACGTCTCGACCAAACCTTCGACAAGGCCGTCGCTGCCCTGCAGCAGAACGACCCAAAGTACTACAGAGGTGAGAAAGGACTTCATTACCCAGAAACCACGTGGTGTCAACACAAACCCTTCACTCAAGTAGGCCCGTAGCTCGGAAGACTCATAATGTTAATAAAAAAAAAGTTTAATAAATGTGAAGGATCATTAATTGTATTTAATGGTTAGGGTTAAAAACGCTTGCTAAGTAGATAGCATCAACCGTTGTATAGTCTGAAATGTTTATAGTCTTTTTAATGTATTATTTGTCTTTTAATATAAAATATGATTTATAATATAAACTGTTTCCTTTCATCCTCTCAGAGTTCGAGCCTCTGATGTCGTGGACTTTCTGGGTGATTCCTCCCGGGTTGAGCGCCACAGATCCGAGCCTGGTCTACCCGTCCACCGTGACCACCGAGTGCTACGACGAGCAGCTCAGTGACAAATGTCTGACCTTGCTGCTGGGAACCTGGTACACACACACACACACACACACACACACACACACACACACACACACACACACACACACACACAGAAAACACACCGAAAAACGACTTTATTTCACCACGAGAAATCTCAGTTGGAGGACGTGGAGTCTTTTGACCACAAACACCGGTTTCACTATGAGACATTTGATCAGGTTGTCCTTCCCCCTGATTGGTGGAGCTCGCTGGGGCCTGAGAGGGTAAAAAAATAGTCCTCTGGTTCTTTTTCAAGTAAAAAAACATCAAAAAATAAGAGTTTATTTTGATTTAAAGTTAATATTTGTACTTAACTTCGGGTTTTTGTGCTGAAATAATTAAAAATCACCAACAACGACTTTAACGATAAAATCTTTTTATATTTATACAGAAAAATGCCCAAAACCTGAAATAAAGGAATAATGACCACCGTGTATGTGTGTGTGTGTGTGTGTGTGTGTGTGTGTGTGTGTGTGTGAGCAGGAAGATGAACGGGACGCCATGCATCGTCACCAAACCCTGCCGGGACACCATGACTCAATTCGGTTGTCCACACTACTCTCTGTCCCACCAGCTGCTCTACTTCATGATCGGGAAAATGGTGAGACGGGTAACGAAAAAGCCAGGGTGGCGTTTAAATATATAAATGTAAATTTAGGATGTTATTGATGATTCATGCGTTCATTCACCTTAATGTCTTAAAACTTAATTTATTTATATTTTATTACAACTTAATATGTAATGGATTCTCAGCACATGCTAACATAAAACATATTAATACGTTGTTCTGTTTAACGAACGTCCTCGTGGCGAGACGCTGACCGCTTCCTGTTTCCCTCCCAGCGAGGCTGCACCAACCTGCTGAAAGGCGACACTCGACCGTCCCGAGAGAACATGACCGAACGCAGCTACGAGAAGATCTTCTGCTCCAACATGATGAAGACCAACCAGGACATCATCAGAGACGGTCTGACCGAGCAGACGGTCGACATCTTCATTGAGAACAGTGAGCGTCTTTAATTATACTTTAATCCTTAATATCGGTCAGTTTCTCAGCTGTATCAGTTATTAGCTGTGATTGATTGAGTTTGACCTTCTCTAACAAACCAAAAAGATGGAAAACAAATCAGCCAACGAGAGATAACAAAGGTTTTAATCTATTTAGTGTCTTTGTTGCTCCTTTAACCGAACTCTTTCCTGACTGTCGTGCAGCGATCTGCTTTATAGATCCTGACGCTCGTGTGGAGAACAAATGTAAAGCTCAGAAACTAAACAGTATTATACTAGACAGTATCGCTATAAAAAGGACGCGGTGCGGCGGGAGATTCAACAGAGAACAATGTAGAAGAACTGAAGGTCGACTGACTTGAGCTCCTCTGGTTTCTGTCAACAGTCCTGATTTGCGGATTGGCCGGTTTCTCCGACTTCTACAAAGCTGATTGGCTGCAGCACATCCTCAGGCTGCAGGATGAGGAAGTGGGCTGCTTCGGGAGAGACAGTGAGTGTTTCAACAGCATTATCATCATAATATGTTTAAATAAATAACGGTTAGAGGTTACTGAACCTGAACCTCACGTTATTTCCAGGCAGCATGGTTGTCAAATTAAAACATTTAAGCCTACTATCTTGTGTTTTCTCTTACTGGGGGCTAATTCCAAGTCACCTGCTCACTCACAATGCCTTAAAAGTTTAAATATTTGTTTCCCGTAAGGTATATTTATACATAATTGAGCTAAAAATATCACGTTTCCTGTTCGTTTTATCACACAAGAGCTGAAGATCTGGATTTTATCAGGTGATATAAATGGAGACTGAGATGCTCTGTGGTGGATAAATAGATTAACAGTTGATTTTCGGCTCTGTTTGTTCTCTCAGAGAGCGTCATCTCTCAGATCATTGGAGACGAGCTGCTGGAACAACTGCAGCCTCACAGGAGAGTGAAGAGGAGGGAGAAAATACTTCCAGGTCAGTTTGTGACGGAGCTCAAACAGGAAGCGTCACACATCACTGTTCCTGTACAACATGTAGGATTACTGAAATATGACAACGATTCATTAAAAACAACTGGTTTTATGTTGTTTGACTTCACGAGCTGGTCGTAAGATAAATGGGGGCTCGTCCGGGTTAATTCTTGAAAGATTCCTTCTGTCAAAATTATTGAAGCTTGGATTGATTTTTTGTGGGAAAAAAGGAAATTTGTGTTCAGATGTGCTAATTATCATGTCACTGTTTAATTTTGAGTCTTTTATCTTTTTATCCAATTCAAAAATAGTGAGGTTTTTCTTTCCAGTTTCAGTTTCTTTCAGGGAGTTATTTGTCGCATCCAACAGCCATTTTCTTTTGTAGTTTAGCTCGCCTATTCTTGTTTGTTAGAATTATTCTGAACTCCAACATTGTTTTTTTTTTTACCAAAAATAACTGGTTTTATGTTTCTTCCCTTTGACTTCACAAGCTGGTCGTAACATAAATGGGGGATCGTCCGGGTAAATTCTTAAAAAATTCCTGCAGCCAAAGTTATTGAAGCTTGGATTGATTTTTTTGGGTGAAAAAGAAAATTGTGTGCAGATAATTGTACATTGTTAGTTCCTTTTAGGAAGTTATTTGTAGCTCTTTTGGTTATATTTATGAATATTTAGAGAGGTTTTGATATTTTGTTGTGTTATTAACATTTTTACTCAAAGGATTTAAATACTTCTCATCATGTTTTCTCTAATTCCTTCTCTTACTCTTTCCTCTTCCTCTCTCTACTGTCTGTTTCTGAAATCTCTCCTCTCACAGACGGCTGTTCCAGTCACATGACGGCGGTGGCTGTCGGCGCTCTGGGAGGATACCTGAACTACTACCTGTCAGAACAGGACATAACGAAGAGGCCGCTCTCCTGAAACCTCCCTCCCTCCCCCCAGCCTCCCTCCCTCCTCATGGGGTTCGTTCACATTAGAAAAACGCTGTAGATCATCAGGTAGAGATGCTCTTCACGGCTGGAGACTGACTCCCGACACAATATGTTGCTTCATGAACATAGTCGTAAGATGATGAAAATGCTTAATAAAACGCTGGGATGTGGCTGTTTTGACACAAAATGTATTTCTACCTATATTTCTTCATTTTGTATTCTGTGATTATAATGAGGAAGATGCTGAATCCCAATAAAGACGCCTTTAGAAAGTAGTGATGCTCCAATCCCACAGGAAGTGATCAGGATTCTTGGTTACTCTTTACAGAGAAGTAGTTAATAAACAGTGACTCTGATCTTCAACCAGCTATCGTCAAAGAGCAGTTCGTGTTCCTGTCCATGTGGAGTTGGACATGCTGCTGTTGTCTCCAGTTACAGGCAGGCAGGCGGCCTGTGGATGCAACGAGCTAGCAGGGTCTCTTACAGTGTGTCAGATTACACACAGGAAGTTTTCAAGCCTGTTTCAAGCTTTGACGCTCCTGTGTTAGCCAGCTCTCCCGTAGTGCTTTAAACTCTCAGTCCAGGCAGTGTCTGCACAGCTAACTGGGCTAACTAGCTAACAGCCACTGCAATTAGTTTGTTAGCGGTTACTTTAGCAACAAGCAAAGCTATCTGTTGTCCATAGTATATAATAAAGTTATAACATGTTTCATAAAATGAATGAAATAAAAATTCATTAAATTCAATGCCTCTTATTGCTATTTTCAAGCTGTCACACTTGGCGAGCTGAAGACCCAGAGTTGGTGGTACGACGGGCCGTAAAGTGTTACAGACTTCTTGCGTTAGATCATAGATCACTAAAGTTACAAGAAGTGCAAGAAGAGGCGTTCAGGGTGCAGTGTGGGAATGAAAGAGACAGTTCTCCCAAATACAAGTCAGTGTGTGAAGTTATTTTAAGGTCTGATGCATCCGGCTTTTATTAGTTAGTTATTAATTAGTTAGTTAGTTAAAAGCCTGATTGGAGCATCCCTATTTAAAAGGCTAAGAAATATTTAGTGTAGCTTTAAAAGAAAAACATTCACATAGTTGTTTCTTTTCAAAAAATAATAATCTTTATTTTCTTTAAATTATGTTTTTGCTTTTCACAATCGGACCTACTGAATATAAAAGGAGCCCAGAAGGCAGCTGTACAACCAGCACTGACCAAAGAGGATCTACTGTATGCATGAACCTACACACACAATCTTATCCCGTGTTTAATGTTAACCGATAAAATAAAGTCTGCTGTATTATAACATTAAGCTGATAATAAATGCAGATCATTACTGGCTACAAGAGTCTGTGGAGAAAGAGGCCTCCTTCATAAAGAACACAACAGATTATGTAAGATCTGTGGGAGCCAAAACTCCCCCAGCTCAACTCAAAATTCAAAATAAAAGCTTCCCCCTGGGGTGAGTGTGTGTGTGTGTGTGTGTGTGTGTGTGTGTGTGTGTGTGTGTGTGTGTGTGTGTGTGTGTGTGTGTGTGAGAGAGAGTCCAGAAGGAAGTCAGGAACAGGAGGTTTTGGTTCCCAGAAATATAAAGCCTACACAGCAGGCCTTTCTTCTGAAAACATCAGCGACTGTGTGTCTTTGAGTCGAAGACACTGACATAAAGCTTCACGCGTTACAGCGACTCGTGTTTAATGATGTCACTTGTTCCAGCCGACGACCTCGTAGAACAGCGCCTTTAGCAGTCGAGCCTCGTAGGTGACGGTGTTCTTGCCGATGTGAATGTGGATCTCCTCGAGAGGCTGCTCGATGATGGCGGGAACCTCCTTACCGTAAACTGCAGGTGAGACACAGAAAACAACAACAATATATAATAAATTATTATTAAGACACACTGCTGTTGGTACTGTGTGTGTGTGTGTGTGTGTGTGTGTGTGACTGCTGCTCACCCTCGCAGTGCTCCAGGAACTGAATACACTCCTGTACCACGGCGTCCCGCAGCATGACCATGTGTTTGGACATGTTCTCCAGCAGAGAGAGGAAACAGCGCTTGGCGTAGAACCATGTGTCCGTCCCGAGCTACACACACACACACACACACACACACACACACGCACACGCGCACACACACACGCACACACGCACACACACACACAAACACACACGCGCACACACACACGCACACACGCACACACACACACACACGCACACACACACACACACACAGATAAACAGAGGAAGTAAAATAAAGAATTAGTATATAAAATAACAATAAAAAACAGAATTACATTTAAAATAGGGGACGTAGTGTGTCGTTAGCAGCAGCAAAGTGAGCAGGTCTCATACATGTGAACACCAGAATAATATATAATATATAATACAGTTTATAATGTAATAAAACAGTATAACATATTAGCAGTTTATAGTATAATATAGTTCACACATAGTACATGAAACCACGTACACAGAGGTTACAGCAACTGACCAAATTATAACTCAATCAAGGCTTTTTGTACGAATGGATCTGATCTACATGTGTACAGATCTTCATACATATCAGTGAAACGCGCTGTTGGGGCTGCTCTATAGGGGGCGCTGTCGAGACATTTTCCCCACGCATGTGTCAGAGACCAACAGAATACGTAATCTTTCGCCACGAATCACATGTGTGCTGCATTTCATGAGTTTTTGAGCACGTTGCAGCCGCCAAAAATGTGATTCTTTTCAATCACACTCGTATAAAGTAATTAAAAAAAGAAGCAGAGAATATAGCAGTTTCTCAACTGGGGGTACATGTGCCCCTACGGGTACTTTGGAGTACTGCAGGACGTACTTGACTTTTTTTAAATGTTAATTTTAGGTTTTATAATAGTAAAACATCAATAAACCACATTTTATATTTAATATTCTCTCTGCAGTGAAACCTCTGGAGCCACAGACAATGACAGACATCCTCAGTGAAGCTCATGATTCTCAATAAAGTTCAATGTGATTTTAATGTTAGTGTTATTGCATTGAAGAGTCTATAAATCAGACACTGATGGTGCAGCGCTGTGCTGAACCTCTTTATATCCTTATAGTCTTTTTAATTCTGCCAGAAATACGAGTAAATTCAATATAATATAATATAATATATAACTAACTCTTTTTAAGAAATCATTTTCCAGGAGTTTTTCTTGACAATTCAGGACAACACTCGCTCACAAACAGTCAAATAATTTACCGGTAGGTCGAGTATTGACTTTTATTTCTCCTTTTTTAAGTGTTTCAGGTTCATAACGACACAGAAAAGATCACGAGGTACGAACATATAGAAAACATTTTCCAGGATATTTGGTAATTTTCCTCAATTTCCAGGTGTTTCCATGACTTTAAAACTAGTCTTTAAATTTCCAGGTTTTCCAGGCTGCGTATGAAATATAAGCAAGCACCATCTGTGTTGATAAAACCAGTCTGTAAGAGCTGCTAGTCTTTGTTTATCGGTGGTTACGGTTTGACTTTAGAGACTTGGTCCTTCTGTTTGAGGGGATCTGAGTTCGGGTTGAGAGAAGATGGCGTGACTGCGTCGCTCGCCGGGCTTCACATTCCTTCGACTGTGAACGCGACTCACTGTGGAGGTTGTTGTGAGGATGAGAGGGGGAGACACTCAGGATGACGGCTTGTGTTCTCAGCTGGAGCTCAGTGGACTCAGCTGCAGCCAGAATCTGGTGTTGTGACTGGACCGGATTCAAGTTTCACATTTTAATCAGAATGTGTTTATGTTCTCCTGTCCGTCACTGAAAACACTTCCTGCTGCCCTTAGACAATAAAAGCCAAACAGTCTGTAACATTTACCTATAGTCAGGAATGTAACATTATATTAATAAGTATGTTTTCATTAGTTCGGTTTAAAACTAATTTCTGCTTGAAATGATCCCAAACTTTGGACACTGTCACTGTTTTCTGTCTCTGCAGCGCGTTGTGCGACAGTATTAATCCTCCCTGTAAATCACAGTGTGCTGTTTATACGTTATGAAGAAAGCCTGGAGAGAATAAATCACTGACCTTCTTGTTGTAAGGCTCCAGGCTCTTGATGACACGAGAGATGCCAAAGTCGTAGTTCCCCTTCGCACAGTACAGCGTCCTGAAAGAAAAACACAACAGTGACACTTTATCATCAGGTACTTTTAATTTCTGTCCCATTGTTTTGATCTGAGATGCTCTAGAGCGACATCCAGTGTTAGTTTCATACATAAAAACCTTTATCAATGTCTGTTTTGTGTTTTAAAATCACTTCATTAATCAGCATCAGATATCAAAGTCTCCTTATATGTGTCCAACCTGTCATTTCACTTTGAATTAAAGCAACTGAAATGTGTCAGTGTTCGTACATATGGGGACCAAAAAGTAATCCCAGCTCTGTGATTGGCTGTCAGTGAACGCAGCTGGAACTCACCCGATGACCAGGTTGACGATGCAGAGGTGGAAGACCTTCTTATCGGGGTCGTCGTAGGAGATCTGCTCCTCCTCTTTCTCGATCTTCCTCATCAGCTCTTCAGCCTGTTAGACCACATCAGAGTCAGAAGGAAGTTCATTATTAACCCTATAAAAGTTATTAATATACAAATATGTACAGGCAAAGGAGTATTGTATTATTTATCACTTTATCCTGCTGTAAACATACGCCTGAATATCAGCATCGATCAAACCCTTATTGGTCGACCACTTTTATTTACTTAAAGTTGCAGGAGTCATAATTGCTAAAACTTCTGCTAACAAACTGAAGTTATGCTTACGTTCAGTGTTTTCCCACCATAATGCACTGTGTGTGTTTCCTAAACTATCCTAACAAATGTGTTGAGTGAATTCATAACAAAACACTTAAAAAGCAGATTTTATGAATCTCTGAAATCCTGCATCGCTTACATCGTACCCCTACAAACATCGCTCCACAGGAACCTTTAAGTTGATGATACTTTAAAGCTGCAGCAGGTAACTTTTATAAAAATAACCTTTAGTTAATATTTAATAAGTAGCTCTAATTTGTGAATTTGAATAAAAGTACTTTGCACCGGTGTGTAAAAGTGCTCATTAGGCAGAATGACTCCTTTCAGTGTTGATGTTGCCGTGTTAACCTCTCTGTACAGTACCTCTTCATTCTGGCTGGTCATGATGTAGGACACACACAGATTGGCGAGGACCACAGCGCTCACATTCAGGATCTACAGTGGACACACACACACACACACACACACACACACACACACACACACACACACACACACACACACATTCATCACTTTGTTAAACGTTATCGATCGGTTTATAAAATATTCCCAACCAGCACTCAGACCTTTGTTGAAGTAACTCAGGGTCATGCACGTTGTTAAAAAACCAGATTAGAAAATAATGAAAATGATTCACATTAGTAAATAAAAGCAACTGTTAAGATTTGGGAGGATAGTCGACACAATGGAAACAAGCAACAAGAAATTGTATTTTATTAATGTTTAAGCTGAATTTAAGAGGATATATTAGATCGCTGGTTTCCAACCTTAAGGAACCACTTTTCTATCATTGAGTAAACTGGCTAAGTGACATATTTTATGTATATTTCATATTATATTCAAAACTGTACAATGAACTCAAACAGTGAACTCAGTAACTGCAGGAAGTTTGTGTAAAACAAGAGATTTGGATGAATATGAGCAGATTATTTTGTGTAAATATTGTATCACAGATGAGATTTCCAGATATTTTTAGTAGTATTTTTACTTCAGTGTTTTAGCAAAGAGTGAATATAGCTTGTGTTAAGGTCCCCTGTGATGTTTTGGTGACCCCTAGTGAGGGTCCCGACCTCCAGGTGGGGAACCAGACTATTCAAGGACAGCGGTTCCCCACCTGTGGTTCGCCAAAGTCTCATTGGGGGTTTAAGGTGTGCTAGAAAACTTTTAAAAAGTAAGTATCAAAAGTTCCCTAAACATAAAATAATCTGCTCAAAATTAATCCAAATCACAGGAACGAGGTCCCTTATAGAAAAAGGCTTGGAAACACTGAGGTAGGATGAGAAAAGTCACTTTCTAATTTCTTGTGCCTTTTCAGTGAGGGACGTTAACCCTCCAGAGACCATTATGTTCAGTCAGGTTTATCAGGATGGCATTAACACCACTGCAAACAAAATAAAAAAACCCACACGAGAACAGAAAATCATCGGGACAGATGTCATGCACAGATGTGAAAACACTGCAGAGGCATCAGCACAGAGTTCGTTGGGTCTCTTTTTACCGAGGGTTTGCACTTGCACGGACACTCCTGAATGTTACACTGCTCCACCTGGACAGAAAGGCAAACTAACAAGGTTTAGTCCTGACCTCACTCTGTCAGCGGGGGCCGAGTAACAGCACTGTATTTCAGCCACATGTGTGACCCTCCATCCCGACACACTCACGTTGTCATAGTGCTTCTTGACGATGGGCTCGTAGAAGCCGATGGCCTCCTTGTACTTGTTCTGCATGAAGAGCACGTGGGCGACGTTCAGCTTCCAGGTGTCGTCCTCGTTGCAGACCTCCACCGACTTGCGGAAGATCTTCTCCACCATCTGGAAGTTCTCCCGGTTCCAGTAGATCTTGGCCTGGGCCATCAGGACCACGATGTACCTGTCACACCAATCACACAGGAAGGACGGAGAGAGAAGTAATCAGGTGGAGCTCTGCAGAGGAGAGAGCTGGGGGGTGTTTTAATAAACGCTGGAGAAACAGTTTGTAATAGAGAAACTGGATATCATAAACATGTGTTATAGCTGTGGACAGAAGGACCTTCGGCAAAGGAACAGCTGATTGGATTTTTCTGTGAGGTAAAATTACTGGTTTTGTCGATGCTGTCTGGTCGGCTGTCGCAGGTCTGACACGCTGGTGCTCTAGTGCGACACCTAGTGGCAGCCAATAATATATATATAACCTTTAAATGTATATTGTATAATGTACAAGTGGGCTGTGCATTTTTTTCAGTATATAACAATGTACATGTAAAAATATGAAATATTGCTATTATAGATATCAGCGAGCAGCTTCCTCACAAATGCTTTACTTCACACACCTCACTGTGTGTATATGTATGTGTGTGTGTGTGTGTGTGTGTCCTCACTTCTCCTGCATCTGGTCGTAGTCCTGCAGAGCTTTCTTCTGCACTTCATCGTCTCGAGCCAGCCGAGCCTCCTGAACCTTAACAGAAAAGCAACCTTCAGCCAAAACTCTTCACAACAAAATCTCCTGTTTATTTCAGCGTAAAACATATTCAGAAACACTCATGAGACTGTAACACAGGAGGCAGGTCAGTGTTTGAGGTATCCAGATCAACTGACAGATTAAGTTACATCAGCAGGCATGACATATGTCTAATATATAATATATCAAAATGAAGTATAACATCATAAAATACATACAGTACAATACATAATAAATAAGAGGTCAACAAGGTCAACAACCTGCTTGGCCAGCTTGCGTAACTGCTCTGTCAGTTTGCCGTTCATCTCGTCAAACTTCCTAAAAGCCTGTGAAATAAATCCGACAGCAGGTGAGAACATGATTTTATTCATGGAGGAAAAAACAGACAAGCAAACACAGGTGGTTAGATGTGACTGATGAACTTAAAAACTATACAATTAGATTTAATTTCATATTTAAAACATTAATATATCCATAAACCATTAAAGTATCACATGGTGTCTCTCTCCCTCTGCCTGTGTTGTATCGCAGCCTCTCTGTGGTTTGTTTCCATAGCCGGTCTGCTCCGACTGAAACTGCTGTTTTTATCATCTACGTCAGTGAATTAAGGATTTATTAAAGTTACAACTGAGCTGTTTGTTATAATGAATTACTGGGACCAGTGGACATCAACTCATTCAGTAGATGCACCAAATATTTGAAGACGCTGTAAACACAACAGTGACATATTATCACTGTATGAAGATATTATGGTGAGTTTGTGAGAGAACAGCTGCCTGTTTACACAAGATTTATGGTTGCATGCTGAAAACAGCTGCTGAGGCTGAATTATACAGTCAATGTGTAGAAAAACACACACTACTAAAAGCTGAAAGACTGGCTGCTTATAATCCTCTGTGAGTACATGTAATCCATTATTAACCAAAAACTATTGCCTCAGTGTGGCTTTAATTATAAATAAACACCAAATGTTGTGTTATTCTTACAGTACCTCCTCTGGAGCGGTCTGACAGGTGATCAACGCATCGAGAAAGTCGAACATATACTGGAAAGGACAAACACACAGCTTTGAATATGGATCCTGACATAGGAAACCTTTTCATGATTATTAAACATGTTTGTGCAGGCGAACAGACGGAGTTCATGCAGCGTGAATGTGATCTTTAATAAAACATTCAACACACACGTGTTGGTGCAGAAGCTTACCGGGGAGAGGAATTTATAGGTGAGGTGTGTGTTCTCTGCCATGACGTCGGCTGCGAGGTCGAAGTACTGAGAGAGAGAGAGAGAGAGAGAGAGAGAGAGAGAGAGAGAGAGAGAGAGAGAGAGAGAGAGAGGGGATCCAGCAGTGACATTAATACCATTTTAATGAAAGAGCTGCACCTCTCTGTGTGTTTTTAGCTCTTTCCACTGAGTCTCACGCCACACGTCTCCAAATCCCTCTGAAAACACAGAGGGATTTGTGGCGTGCACCCTCACCGTCGTACCGTATGGTGGAAAGTGCTGATGCAGTGTTTGTTCTGTGTATAACAACGACATCGTATCGTTCAGTATAACAACCCTGCTGTTAACAAGGTTATTACAGCGAGCCATCGGTTCATGTAATTGGTTTAAAAATACGACTGAAATGAATCAATAAATCACTGCTGCTGTTCATAGTGAGTCACTCTCTTCAAACAGGGGATTTCTTTTGCTGTAGAACTGTAGATGTATTTTTGATGTTATTGATCTCTGCACCGAGTTGCACCAGCTATACAGAGTCTGTGCAGTAGTGATCAGGGTTGGGGCCGCGGTATTAAAGTCTGAAACACACTTTTGGTAATGCATAAATCACAACTTAGTACTTATTTACATTATGATTATGTTAAGTTTGCACACAGCTGCTGCAACAGGCTGCTGGACTCAGTGAAAGCAGAGATGTTTGGCTTTGACTGTAGTCAGTAATCGTCCCTTTGAGAGATGAAGGTATTTTGTGTGAATGTGGATATTCTTCAGTCTCTAAACGTGGTGTGAAATTGGCTACGACACAAACTTTGGAATAAAAACCTGCACTTTTGTCCAACCGCTGCAGGCTGGATGGGAAAGTTCTGTGTAATTAAGCCCGGCCGGCATTACCTGCTAACTCTGAATCCACCATTTCCTGCATTTTAAATCGGATGAAACGAATTGTCAAATTGTGAAAGAGGCTTGGCTGGCCAGGGTCGACTACAGCTCCCCATCGACCCTCAGAAGTGAATCATTTACATTTATTCATTAAGCCGTTGTTTTGTCCAAAGCAACACAAACGAGTGAAAGTGATTTTCATGCCGCAGAAGCTTCTGGATTTCTCTTTGTTTATTGTTGAAGCTCAGTACGTTAGGTTTCGAACAGGGTTCCCATTTTGTTTAAGAAATCTTTTTCCAGCACATTTCTCATATAATTTACCAGTAGGCCAAGTATTCACTTCTTTTTTTAAAGATACAGGGTTCATGAACTGTCTCAGGTTCATTACAGGTAGGTGGTCTGCCGGCGAGCTTGGCTGTTCTCACCACAGCAGATTGCTCCACTGTGGTCTCTGGTGAATTGACTACAGTTTTCCTCTCACCACAAGATTACAACCACAGCCCGGAGCTAACAGTTCAAGTCAAGCAGAATTTATCTTTCCAGGAAAACATAAATTATTTCCAGGATTTTGGGTAATTTTAATCAAATTCCAGGTGTTCCCATGGCAGGAAAACTAGTCTCTAAATGTCTAGGTTCTCCAGGACGATGGATGAAACAACGTCTACTAAAAGCTAAATTTTGTGGAATTGTTTAAGATTATAACCTTTATAGTTGTATTTCAGGGTACAATCCTTTACAGTTTGTTAACCTCCTCCTACAACCTTGATCACTCTGCAGCAGTCAGTGAGCAGATTAGGATTCCTTGCTCGACGATACTTAAAGCCACAGTTGATCCAGTGTGGGACCCCCTCCAGGTTCAGGACAGGCTGTAACCTTCGAGGCCGGTCTGTTGCGTACCTCGTGTTTGCAGTAGAGCAGCAGCAGGTTTCCGAAGGTGACGGGGGGGAAGGACGGCTGCTGCAGCAGGAACGCCAGCTTCTCGAAACCCTCCGACGGCTTCGTGTCCATGTTCACCAGAGCCTGGTTGTGGAGTGTCACCGGGTCCAGCTCCTGCCAAAACACACAAACACACAAACAGTATTAGACGAATTATTGAAGAATACACGCAGTAGGCCTCTGTCTCAGCCTCTGGTTCACTTCTCTGAGGATGTAAATGTATTATACTGTAATAGAACAATGGCCAAGTATCAGGGACAAGAAAACATTGAATCTATACAAAAAGAAGAATTTTAAGACTGAAAGTTTGTCAAAGATGATCAAAAAAACATAATCCAGACAGAGTATTGAATAAAAGTTCCCTAAACAGGAAATAATCAGCTCCAAATTAATTTGTTTTACACAAACTTCCCTTCAGTTATTGAGTTCAGTATTTGGATTAATGGTTGTTCATTAAATATCCAATAATATTATAATAAATATCTCGGGGTCGTCAAAAAAGAAGCTTACTAAGTCTGTATGATTGTTCAATCAAAAATACATAATACAGACATAGAATTGTATAAAAAACTTCTTAAAAATATCAGGAAAACTCATCTCTGATCAATATTCACAGGAAATAATGTGCTCTGAATGCATCAAAATCTCTCAGTTTACCTCATAAATTTGAGATTTTTTAGTGGATGACTCTTAAACTTTGTGAAACAGACAGTTTAGACACAGGCTGACAGCTTCAGGAGGTTTATAACACACACAAAAATCATTACTATTGCATATGGGCATTTGTGTTTCCATCTGGACACCGACAGGATGCACTAGTATTAAATTCCAGTAGGGGGCACTAGTCGTACACTCCTCTCAGTCCCTGTATACGGTGGCTGGTGCAGACTGGGCCGAGGACTGTGTCCTCCATCTGTACATTAATTTTAATGAAGCGGTTAAAAGACGATGAAACTATCACCATTACCTCCGTGTAAGCCTTCACACCTAATACTGGAACATGCTATTAATCTCAGTTATCTCCAGGCTGCTCGCAGGGGCAGGTCCGGGCAGCGTTAATGCAGATTACAACAGAATAATCACACATAGCCGAGGGGTGCGGAGAGCCCAGCTGCACACACACACACACACACACACACACACACACACACACACACACACACACACACACACACACACAGAGTACAGTGGGAGTGGATGGGTGGTGATAGTTACCTCCTCTGATCTGGGGGGCATGTCTGTCAAAGCCTCCTGAGCTCCTTTCACTGCAGGAAAAACCCAAACAGAAAAGACAGTTTGAGTCTGTATCAAATTAAAGCTGCGGCAGGTAACTTTTATAAACGTTCACTGTATCCTGACAGTAGAACCTGAGACAGACAGTGTGTGAAGAAATCAGGTTCCTTTGGCTCGTTTTTTGAGCTCCTAATGATGTTTGTAAGAATCCACCGGGTCCCGAATGAAAACAACCAATCAGAGCAGAGAAAGAAATAAAGATGCTTTGGGTTGGAGGTTTAAAGACAGTTAATTGTT
>NW_026136722.1:19246977-19309477 GCF_905237075.1 Dicentrarchus labrax
TAGCATCCAGCTAGCTTCTGTTGAGTGGAGAGGAGCTGTTACCTAGCAACGGGACATACCGGAAATCAACTGTTTGACGGACATGTGCGACAGCCAATCAGGTAGCAGGACGATTCTACACCGGCCAACCTCTTTTTGTGTTTTTAAATTCAACCTTTATTTATCTGTTGACAGAGAGCTGGTAAACAACGCCTGCGCGGTGCTTGGTAAACAAACAAACAAAATAAATAGAGGCCTAAAAAATATGATGACACACAGAATATGTGATATAATAATAAAGTTAATAAATAATAAGACATGGCTCATAAAATGTAACGTTATTGCACTCTGACTATTGCAGTTTGATTTTAGAGTTTATTGCAGGTCAGTGGGGTTTTTATTTGTTATTAATTAGGATTATTTTATTTCATGATTCCACTTTTAATCTGTCAGCACAATCAGGGAAGAGTCAGTGATATTATTGGCTGTTCCTTCGATCTGAACGAGCCAGCAGCCAACTAGATATACAATAAATCTACTGGAGATAAATATAAATATATGACATGGTTTGTTTTGTGGCTTTTATTTAGACATTCGTCTTGTGAGCCAGTCTGGCAAGTAACACGAAATTGGCAATAAGAAATACAGCCAGTGCACGTCATAAATAACATCTTGAATAAAAAAAGATTTTATAAAAAGGATATTTCAGTCGTCAGAAAAGTGATCAGCAACTATTTTAATAGCTGATTAATCTGAATTTTTAACTAGAAGTAGTGAAAAAAAGGCAAAAATGTTCATGTTCCTGCTTCTCAAATGAAAATGTTGGTGCTTCTCTTTGTCATATATCAAAGTAAACTGAAAACATTTTGGTTTTGGGGCTTTGCTCAGATAAATCAAGATGTTTTAAGATGTCACTTTGGGCTCTGGGAAGCTGTAATTAGCATTTGTGTCATTAAATAAATTATTATGGAGAAAAAACCAACTGGAAATAAATGAAATTATGTGACTACATTAGTTTCTTGGCTTTTCTTTCTTTCTTTTTTGGTTCATTTAACAGTTAGTCCAATGCATGTGAGGCAGTCTGTTGGCAACTAACAAAGAAATCCTGAAAAAATCTCTGACAAGAAATACAGTCGACACATTTAATAATAATGAGATGAGATTTAATGCATTGAAATTGAATTAAAATGTATTATTTCACAATTTTGTTATTTGGTATTTTTCTTTCTTTCTTTCTTTTCTTTTTTCTTTCTTTCTTTCTTTCTTTCTTTCTTTCTTTCTTTCTTTCTATCAGAGTTCAGCGCACAAGCCCAGACTGGTAAAATCCACCAATGATCTCATATTTAAAAGATCCAGGATGTGACTTCATCCAAGGGTCACAGAAACAAACACACACACACACACACACACACACACACACACACACACACACACACACACACACACACACACACACTTTCAAACACACACATCATCTACCATTTCCCCATCATTATGGAGGCCCAGTGGTCAGCACAGTGTGGTTTAGGTCTGAGGCAACGCTCCAGGACCTTGGTTGGTGTGTGTGTGTGTGTGTGTCTGTGTGTGTTTGTGTGTGTGTGTGTGTGTGTGTGTGTGTGTGTGTGTGTGTGTGTGTGTGTGTGTGTGTGTGTGTGTGTGTGTGTGTGCATATACATGTGGATGCATGCTCGTGTGCAGCAGGGGTGTGTGTCTTCTCTCTCTCTCTCTGCTCTGTCTGAATGCCTGTCACTGCCTTCTGTTGGGACTTTTGGGAAGCTTTGCAGTAGAGGAGCTCCAACACAGGTACACACTGTTAATTAATCTATTTCACACATAAATATTATATTATATACACAGAGCAGCATTTTATTTCGATATTTGTACCGAGATTTCTAGTAAAACATTTCAAAAAGTGGTTGAATCTCAAACAGTCGAAGTGAAAAGGACTTTTTCTGGAAGCTGCTCTGGAAGAAAATCTGACTTCATGCTGCGTAAAAGCATGAGCACTTTAAGTATAATGTTTGCCTGAGATGAAACTGAATGGGACTCTTTATTGATGTTGAGCATGAATTTGAATAAGGCATCTGCCGTTTAAATATTGAATGACTCTGGGAGATTCTGTAATGCTTTCACTGCGGGGCCAAACTGATTTGGTGGTTGCCAGGTTGAGCCTGGTTGGAGCTGATGAGATGTTGGTTGATTAAAAATGTGCAAAAACCTTTGGAGAAAAAGCTGCAGAGTATCAGAACGAGTGCAGTCTCAGTGTGTGTGTGTGTGTGTGTGTGTGTGTGTGTGTGTGCATACCTGCAGGGTGTGTTTAATTCAGCATTAACTGATGATACTGAAAGCGTCTAGGCGTCTCCAGTTTATCTCTCGAGCAGGCTGCTGATTATATATTTTACTTAACGACAACAAAATCCCACGAAAAGACCAAAAACAAGAATTTGTCTGACTTCCCGTCTGTGGCTCTCACCTCCGAGCACTTTGCTTCCAACTGAACTTACAGACGGTTCCTAAAACAGCTGCTCATTGTGGTTTTTATCAGACTAACAGGAGGAAATAGTGAATCTGTGGGGACTATTTTCAGCGGTGGATTAATCTACATTTGGAGTTCGAGCTCGGCCCTTTGCTGCGTGTCATCCCCCCTCCCTCTGTCACTGTACAGCTGTCACTATCAATCAAAACCAATTCAATCAATCCCATTAAAACATATTCTTCCTCATAGTGAGTCTTTCTCAGCAGTGTTTGGCAGTAACTCTGTAATAACATTACTTTCCCCAGCAACTAGTAGAGTAACTAATTACTGTTGGCAGCAAGTAATAAGTTATTATATTACTTTTGAAAAGAGTAACGAGTAATAAATTAAATGTATTGCTGCTGTTGAATATGGCTTCCTGCTCACAGTGAACAAACACCATCATTAACCTGATAGTTGCTTTCGTCTTCATCTTCTGTGAGGTTTTACAGCAGTTGACTGTTTATTACAGTTAACGATTGTACTGAAAATACTGATATTGAATATAAAATGTGTATAAATGTTTGTTTTTTACTTATTATTTTAGGAATTAGGCTGACTGACCGCAGTACTCCAAAGTGCCTCCATTTGAGAGTCACTGAGATAAGATAGACTTAGATAGCTCCAGACTGAACATATCAGATAATAAAAAAGAAATACACTTGAAATTAAATAGAAAAATACAAGATATTAAGAAAAAACACGAGTTGTATTTACACAATATACAGTTGTTTATTGCTCTAGTGAGTATTTCTGGCAGCAGGACAGTGAATGTGGGATTGAGTCACAATAAACTAAAATGTCTTTATAGTAACGAAGGAACAATGTGGCTCAAAGGAAGAAGATACACACTTTACACCCAAAGGCAATAAAGGCAGCGCACACACAAAATCGTGGAACTGTTTGATGATTTACTTGTTTTTAGGAAGTGAATCATAGTGTGACCTTTTTAAACCAATCACCTGCCAGCTCCTGAATATAAAACACATGACTACCATTATCCTCTGAGCTCTGATGAGTGTGTTTATCTGAAATAGCCAAAATAAATTGGTAAAATTGAGATTAACTCAACTTTTGTCCTGGAAATCTGTGTGTGCTACCTTTTGTTTTTGGGTGTTCATCCTGGGTTCAACACAGGAACTTAAGATCTAACTACCAGACACATTCACTGTTGGTCGAGTGTGCACGTGAGATTTGTTGACAAGAAGAATAATATAAAATATCACCACCAGACTAAAACCCTGCTTTAATGGCAGCAGCCTTCAGTTTCCAGCTCCAGCTGACCAGCAGACGTCCGAGGTGACCCGCTGTATAGTCTACTGGAGCCTCTGTGTATTATTGTAGGTGTGTGAGAGCGTTTGTGGGCGTATCACTGGAACAAATATGAAGTTGCTGAGGTAGGTTGTACTCTGCGTGTCTCTGCAGCACTCCTCTCTCCAGTTTTGTGAGTTTCTCTGTCAGTCGTTTTCTTTTTGTGTGTGTGTGTGTGTGTGTGTGTGTGTGTGTGTGTGTGTGTGTGTGTGTGTGTGTGTGCTGTGGATTCGCTCCGACTGCCGCCTCGGACTCAATCCTTAATGTGAGCCGACTGCAGGAGCCCAGAGTTTGGCCTCAGGGCTTCTTCCACCCTCTGACACGGCTGGAAGACTTAGAAGTTTGCTTTCAGAAAAAAAGTTAGATTTCCCTTTTCTCTGCTTCATTAGGAGCGATAGCCACAGTGGTAGCAACGGTTTTTAACACAGAGCTGAGGAAGAGTGTAATCCCTGCAGCGTGCTGACTCAGGCTGCACAATATTGATAGACTCAAATAAAGACTGGCGTACAGAACTCAGGAAGGATATCAGTGCACTTCAGGCACAGAAGACTTCAAAAAGGAGCCTGAACACATGATTTAATTATGTGAGTGTATTAATAAAGTGCAAATAACTGAACACAGAGACTTCTTCTTCGTAAGGCGTAGGACTGATGAAGATGTTTGCAGGTGATATAAGAGCATCCGTGGCTCAATCTGCATTAAACCAACTGGCAGTTCAATCAGCAGTTTATCAGCCTCTTTAGTCTCCATGTACAACTTATACATTGTTAAAGAGAGGCAGGTTTAAATGTTTTATTTATTTAAAACAGAGATCACTGTAGTCGTCTTCAACCTGCATTAGTACAGTTAGTACAGTTAGTACAGGTGGAGCCAAATATTCTCTCTTCTGCTCTTTAGTTGTTTCACTTTCTTCACCAGTCGATCTCTAAAGAAGCAAAACTAAAACAGAGCAGAACTTCAGAGTTGGTCATAATTATCTGTGGCTTTGTTGCTACAAGACAAGACACAGTCAACTGATCCTTTGTGAAAGAGGAACTCTTATGTTTTCCCTTATTTTCTGTCGTATATATAATGTTACCTGTCAGAAGGAAGGAAGTTTTAAATATAAATGTAAAAGTAATCAAAAGTTCCAGACTGTTCTGAATGCAACATTTCCAACAGTTTCTACTTTTGTTAATACTTTCTAACTATTTTCTAGTTTTCCCTCTGATGACTTTTATCTGCCTCAGCTGAGATTTACACAGTTTGCTTTAAAGTAGCTAACTAACAGTTCCTGTAGAGGTGGTAAAAGCAAACATATTCTGTACTCAGGTAGAAGTACAGTGTGGGATGAATACTCTGCTCGTCCTTTAACGGGGCATCGAGAGAGTTCACCGCCAACGCGCTCTCTCGGTGCCCTTCACCCGTTGTTCTCCCTCCAGGTCGCCCCCCCCCGGTGTGAACCATGGCCCCCAAACTGAGCGTGCTGCTGCTGCTGCTGGCCGTTGCCACGGTAACGGTCCTGGCCCAGAGGCGGCGCCCCGCGTCGACGGCCACCGATGAGTGGAACTACAGGGATGGCTGTGAGCACCCAGATTACTCTCTGTTTACTCTGGGTCAAAGGTCAAGTTCATGATGATGATGATGGCTGGAGGTGAAAGGTCACGCTGCAACCTCGCCGCTCAGAGCGAGAAACCTGTGTGAACTCCATCTTTCTTTTTATCTGAATCTTTATGGATTCGTGCTGTTGAGACCTCCAACCTACAGTGAGATTACACTGTGAGCAGAGCTAGGTTAACCCTTCCCTCTGCTCCCAGTCTCTGTGTCGGGTTACACTCATCCTGTACTGGGAGAAACTGGGAAATACAACAATACATTATGCTGCAGCACCCCCTCAAATATGATTAGTTCATAAAAATGTTTAAACTTATGATGACTTTCTCCTTTTTTACTGGGATTTATGTGTTTTATCATTTTATCTGTTAAAAAGTTATAAACTTTGTGTAAAATATTGTTGATAATTAAACAGACCAGCGGTTCCCATCCTGGGGATCGAGACCCCCACTAGCTTCAAGGGAGGTTACGAGGCCGTCTTGATTTTAAGGCATGCAAGAAAACCTTAAAGATACCCAGTAGGCCGATGTCTCAGTGTTTGCTTCAAGTATTATATAATTTAATCTGTTTTTATTAAACTCAATAAGATTAATCCAGTTTTATGTCACCAGATCAATAAAACCTTTATATCCTGTATAAACGTGAATAATATAAATATATATATGTGTATCTTCCTGTCCCAGCTGAGAGGGTGAACATGCGCGGCGTCGCCAACCTCACTCAGATTCTGGACAACTGGAGGTTCGACATCCTGACCCAGATGAAAGGACTCCTGCAGAACGACCACCAGTCTCTCCTGCCCGACTACGCCAGGTACAGGGGGCAACTGAGGGGCAACAGAGGGGCAACACAGGGGCAACATAGGGGGCAACACAGGGGGCAACACAGGGGCAACACAGGGGCAACACAGAGGGCAACAGAGGGGCAGCTGAGGGGGTAACTGAGGGGAAACACAGGGGCAACACAGGGGCAGCTGAGGGGGCAACACATAGTCTGAGTTTTCCCATTTTTGTTTTTAAAAAAACCCAGAAAATAAAAACACAACCTGTTTTCTGTATAATAACTCCAACAGTAAAATCCTGCTTTTAAATATTCTAATGTATATAATGATATCAGATATAACAGCACAAGTCACAGTTTAATACTTTATATATATATAAACATACAACATTTTTTACTGTGGTAACATTTTACCTTGTTAGGACTTTTACTTGTACAGAAACAGCCCTTCTAGAAAAAAACATATAAAAAATATAGCCACTGAAAGACTGTAATGGACCAAAATTTAAAATTTAAATTTAAAATAAGTATTTTGGTAACTTTATTGAGCTGAATTTAAGAAATCTTACCTTTAATCTAAGATTAATAATCAGTAATCTTACAATAAGACACAATATCTTGAAACAGAATAATAAAAATGAAGTTAAATGAAGGAACCAGAAACATTCTTATTATTAAAATGTTTTATTAAAACAATGAAAAATTAAACAGCTGCTTCATTTCCAACACTGGCATTCAAACCCATCATGTAAGTTGGATTTAAAACATTCGTTAAAGCAGAAAAATAAAAGAACAGAAACAGAAATGGAGAAAGATGGATGTTAAGCAGAGACGCCAAATGAAATAATGGAGAGAATCTCCCAGAAACTCCTCCAGTCCTGGACCATAATGACGTCTCGCCCTCTGAGCTGCGGCAGGAAGCAGTAGACTTCCTTGTGGAAAAACTCGAGCCTGTTTCTTTCACACACTGCAGCAGCTCGTTGCTATTTTCACTCTTAAATTGCAGTCTGAGCTGCAGTTTGTTACGTCGGCGTCGGCCGCAGAGTGTACCCGACAGACTTTATTTTCAGTCTGAAGGATAAACCAGATTCCTGTGGGGACCCTCAACACCGAGACTGTTTTATTTCACTCATGTGGAATATTCTGCTTGTTGGACAAAGTGTGTGTGTCAAAACTAAACCCCAGCAAACTCAGCTGTCTGCTTTACAGCCGTGTTCTTCTCCCACAGTTGAGACATTTACTTTGAAAACTATCTGAATTTATGTGGTTTGAATTCCCTGATGAGCTGGTGAAGCCTCGCAATAAAGATGAATAAATAAAAACAAGGCCTGACTCAAATGAGAAGGAAACTGGAAGCTTATGATACCATTTCTCATAATTATGACTTTTAAGCTCATAATTTTAAACCTTTTATCTAATAATAATTTGTTTATTATATATTTTTTAAGTTTTACTGACAGTAATGTGCTTCCGTATTACGGTGTAATGCCAGGAAACAAACCTACAGACCTTTAGGGTGTCAGAGACTAAGATGGCTAACGTTACTTTGATAAACCAGCCAGTAATCTTTTATGAGGACACATTTAACTGCTTGTTTCTGTCATGGTTGGATTGAGCTACAGTGTCTTATTTGTGTCAGATAACAAAAGATTTTGGGTGGTTTCAGTTACAGGAAACAGAGTGAGCAGTAGTAACTTTACTGTTGCTGTTGTATCTGAATATATATCTTTGACATAATAATATTTAATTTAGTAAAACAAATGTCAGAAAGTCAGATTCTGATCTTTAATTATTTGTCAGCTTTCAAATTAATCGCCAACTATTTTGATAATGATCTGATTTCAGCTTCTCCAATGTGAATATTTCTAGTTTCTTTACTCCTCTATGACAGTAATCTGAACATCTTTGGGTTGTGGACAAAACAAGACATTAGAGACTTTTTTAAACCAATTTCTGACATTTTAAAACAACTAACTGATGAATTGAGACAATGAAGGACAGATGAATCAGAATGAAAATAATAAACCAGATGAACTCCCTGTGTTCCCGTTCAGGATCCAGCCGCTGTCTGAGGCTTTAGACGACCTCTACAAGGAGTTCAACGCCCTCAAGGCTCACCTGGGCGACCTGACCGAGAAGTTCTCCGCCATAGAAACCTTCATCGACGAGGTCAAGGCCGGCCAAGCCAACGCCGGCCCGGCCACGGCTCCGGCTGCGGCCCCGGCTGCGGCTCCGGCCTCCGTCCCCAGACAGACCGGGAGGAGGGTGATGAGGAAGAAGGCCAGCACTTCCTCCTAACCGGTCAATGTTGTGCTTCTTCTGTTCTGACGTTGCTTCTTATCTGACAGTGCTGGCACTTCTTTTATTTCCTTATTATCATCTTATATACTCTCAATTTAAGAATTTAAATATACAACACAGTATAAGATTAAACATATAATCTTCTCCTGCCTTTCCTGTGTCTCTATACTGTCCTGTCAATAAAGCAAAGTCTGAAATCACTCACTTCACCACATTAACTCCCATAAAAGAGACACTGAACAGTGGTTGAGCGTCTATATCACGGGCTGCATTGCATTGTGGGATTGTTAGCAGAAAGTAGCCCACATTATGGACACTTATATGCATAAATATGGTACTATCCAACCAAGATTACAGATAAAAGTAGACAGTTCGATAGATTCTTTTTTATAATATATAACACGATGATACAGATCTGGATACAGATCCATAGCTTGTATTGAATCTTTCTGTATTCAGGTCCTTTTTGTCTGGTGTATGTTTTTGGCTCCATTATAGATTTATTTAGGGTCTATAAAGTCCATAGATTCCATACTGAGTGATTTTGGACACAGCGAACATCGTATCTCGCCAAAACCCGTCAAACATCTTCTGGGTTTTGACAGATTTTCTCCTGTTTGTTCTGAATGCTCTTTGGACAAACGTGCTTGTGGGTTTGGGTTTACTGCGGCATTATATGAGCTCCAAATAAACTCACTTATTGCATTCATATTCATTAGTCCAGTTATTGTTTCTTCTAAGAGAGTTTCCTTCATTTGATCTGAACAGAGCTGATTGGCTTCCTAGTTTAGCTACAAAAAGTAGGAAGGAGGTTTGAGAAGGGTGAGTACAGGGCGTCCCCGTTGGAGAACAGGGTTTGAATCCCTGTGGATATAGAAGTTAATTTAAGATTAAGATTTAATTTTTAGACTCGTGTGATCTTAAACCCTGTGTTTGTAATTTTTAATGTAAAACTTGCACTGCAAATTACCAACCATGTTTCACCAAAGACAGGTTTCCAATTTTTTTTATTTTTGCAAGGTATTAAACAAAAAACTACTTTTTAAACAAACAAACAGAAAACAGAAAGCGTTTTTAAAGCCTGTTTTAAAACAAAAACTTTTTGTTTTAATTTAAAAACAGAAAATAAAAACATAAATGACCCATTTTCCGTTTTTTTTTTAAATAAAAACATAAAATAGGAAAACAACCTGTTTTCATTTTTTTGGTTTGGAAAAAGGAAATCACAAAAAGACCCTTTTCAGTTTTTTTGTTTTTTTGTTTTCTGTTTCTCTTCCCCTATTTTCGAATAGCAGTCGGGAATCAACTTTTGGTTTTCTTATTTCAAAATGAAAATCTGTCAGCTGTAAAGTAAACTGACCAGAGAGCAGCGTGTCGGGATTTATGGGGCGAATGCGTCATCAATTGGGAAAATATACAATCTGAATACATTTTTGTGACCACTAAATAATTAGCCAAAGGTTAGCAATCAAAGTCATCTAGACAATTTCTTTATATACGCCCAGATGTTGTGTTAGTGTGGTGATAAAGTGCAGTTTTTAGTGTCTATTGAAGATCTTAAAGCTGTTTCAGGGGCTTTAATATCTAAAAAAAAAAAAAAACTAAACACTGAGATTTGTTGATATTGTGCCCTAAAAATAGTTCAATCTAAAGATCTGTGGGCACGAAATATAATCAGTCAGAGACTTGGATTTAGAAAGACCAAACCAGACCAAACTCTACAGTATCTGGGTCTCTGAGCCGTGACCCAATTTGTATTACATCAGAGCCACTGAGAGAAATATCAGTAATCCCATATACTGTAGCATACTGTGTGTAATCTGTCCCTGCTCCCAATTCTGAGGCGACGTGATCGAGGCAGCAGACGAGGTGAAACAGGGTTGAAAGACACACGAGGTGAAGAAAAAGTGGCGGACGTGAGATTAAAATGAACTCAGATTAACAGTTGTTGAACCAGCAGCAGCATGAGCTGGAGGCAGAAAACTATAATCACCTTAAAGTTACAGAGCAGCAGAGTCTGTGTCCGTCTGATGAACTCCAGAGGGAAATATCTTCCTCTTCAGCTGCTGAATGCTCCACTGTGTCCACCAGAGAGTCTCTGACTGTGTCTGCTGTTTGCTGCTGAGCGCGTCGTTTACAGTAAAATACCTGATGTTTTATCCCACGGTCTGGGTGAATCCTCAATTCTGATTGGCTGCTGGGTGCTCATTAATTTCCTGATGTAGGACAAAATCTTGATATTGATTTGGGGATAGCTGTTGTTAAACATACTGTCAGATTATATTTACTGTGTGTTGGCCGTACGCAGCGTTATTGACTCCAGCATAACGTTAGCTTTCTGTCTCGTAGCATCACGTCTCTTAGATATTTGAAGATTAACAGTGTCACCTTTATAGAATTGGCTTATTTTAATTTAGAATAGAAAATGAATGTCTACATTAAACAAATGGTACGAACTGTAACAGACTGCGTCGTATCAAATTGTTCCTTATTCAAATGAAATCGACCCTGAATCGTATTGTAACCGATGTACAGCAGTAATCAGATTTTATTAGCTGACTTCAAACTAAAATGAGTTTATTTAATAATGAGAATAACTGTTGTGAAGTTTGTGTAACCTTGAACTCCTGATGGACTCGGTCCACTGACGGACTGACTGTACAGTGAATCCCCTGATGAATACAACATGAAGGCAGGTGGTGGAAAGAAAGCCAGAAGTCACTTTCATGCCATAATTCATGGTCACACAGTGTTATTGGTTCGCCTCACTTGACCAGTTCATGAGTGGATTCACCGGCTGCAGCTCCTCCAACTGTCCTCCTCACATCTCTGTGTCAAAGGGGCACTCGGATCAATAACACATTTCATGCCTCCTGGTGTCGGCGACACGCTGCACTGGTGACGGTGTGACTGAAGAAGAACCGCTCGGCTTTTTGAAACTTTCATGTTTGGTATCTTTGATCATCAGAAAATCTCTCAGCAGAGAGATAAAAGAAGATTTTATGAATCTGATCAAAACTCGTTTTCTTCTTGTTTTCATCTCACACAGACCATAAAAACATCTCGTCCCTTTTGTCTCCTTGTTGTCTGTGACGCTGTTAACACAGTTGACTTCTGACCTTTCATTTGAGAGGCAGTCATATGTCAGCATATGTCACAACCAATCAGATGTGGCTATTGATTTTACAGCGCATCACTTCAAGGCCTTTTGATCAGGAGGTCAATGGGAGGTGCCACCTCCATCTGAAAAGCTGCCCTCCTCTTAATTAAGCCACGGCCACGAGTTAATTAAGCCACGGCCATGAGTCCTAACAGTATTGGTTTCACCTTGAATCAGCTGGAACGGGACAGTAAATTATGCTTTACTGAAATAACGCTGACAGATTTAAACTAATTATCTAAACTTGCTGCTGTAAAGGATGAATCTGTAACGTTAAGATGTTCCTTGTCAGCAGTACAGACATAATGTCCAAGGATATGTTTAGTCCATCTTGGAAGAAAGACTGGAGGCAGGTGGAAACTGCTAGCCTTGCTCAACCCAAGGTGAAAAAAGGACCCTTAAGTGTCCCATGTGTTCATGCCGGTGCACGTGTTCATGCACACACCGTAGGCATTTTCATCAGGAAGGAGGACAATTATTTCACCACTTAGCACACCTAAGGAATGAACCTTTCAACACCACGGACGCCATGAACGCAGCATTTTGATTGCAGGTCAGACCCCAAGAGCTCTTGAGAAAAGGCTGACGTCATGAACTGTGACGCTTTCACCCAGATGAATTAGTGTTGAATCTAGCTGTGTGGTTGTTAGTGTTGTTCTATTGGGTTAGCAGTGGATTTTAATGTTTTATTTTGTCAGGGCATGAAAGTGCAGAACCTGAGCTAAATGCAATCACAATAACAATGCAATGTTTCTATGTTCACCATCTTATTATTTAACATTTGCTATATATATTGAAGTACTTTGCCTACCTTGCTGACAGTGAGGGCAAAGCTACCGATAAGTCGAGACCTGTTTGTCGTCAGTGCTACAAACAAATGTAAACAAAGGGAGCCAACACCTCGAACCTGGAGAAACACTTGGCCAACGACCACGCCGAGTTGTAGGAGGAGTTTAAAGACCGACAGGTTAGTATGTGAAAGATAACACGATCACGTTCATGCCCTTAAATAAGTCAAATGAGTAGGCTATAGTTTATTTTGTGAGAAGTCACTATTTTGCACCACCGTAGTTTGACGAGGCTATCTAGAGAAATAGTAGACTAACCAACAGCCTGCCTACGGCTAATTCAACATCTCTGAAAACGCAACTTTCACAGATAACGTTATAATAATAATAATTTGCAAGCTGCTAAAATAAAGCATACAAACATCAGCTAAAATGATCTATAGGCTATATGATTATAATCAGAGCAAGTGCATGTTTGTCAGTGATTTATTTATATTGGGTTATTAGAGCATTTAAAGAGCACAGAACTACGCAAAGGAGGTGTATTTGTGAAACGCCTTGTAAGAAATGATGGACTCAAATATAAAGTTAACCATCAAAGAAATCAGACGTTGAAGTACAGGAAACATTAGCCTATATTAATCCATATATCACAACTTAAATAACATTAGGTTAACTCATTATTTCCTATTATTAATTATGGTAATGTTATGGTTAAGTAAATGTTAGCAGTTATCACTATAACCACTGCATATAGAGATGCTAAGTAAGTCACAAGTTATTGTTACTATCACACATAAACTATTTAGGTCCAATAAGTTACAATATCTGAGATATTGAAGCTTAATTTTATTAGCTTTTTTTCAAAGTTCAGAATCAAGATAAAGTTATGTTTTCTCTTATGTTTCTTATGATAACTGAGATAATGCTGCTAAATTTCTTATTTTTTTACCTTGAATGTCATTTCTCTAATTTATTTTTTATATTTTGATATTTCATATTTTGTTCAAATGTTTAATATATCTGCTGTTCATATGTTCATTCATTAGTGTGCTATATGATTAAAATCTTGTCCCGGTTTTAAAATAAAGCACAGCAATGATATTTGAGAGTGTTTCTCCCTTTTCAGGAAAAGTATCGAAAAAGTATCGAAATCGCAATTCTTGACTTGGTATCGGTATCGAAACAATAATTTTGGTATCGTGACAACACTAGTCTCGACCAGTTGGGGTGAGAGAGAGAGAGACAGACAGAGACAGAGAGAGAGAGACAGACAGACAGACAGGTGCACAGCAACAACAGTATTGGCAATGGCAATCTAACAGGACCATGGCAGGAGGCTCCACCAGGATCGATAAGATCCTGCGAGACGAGAAAGCACAAGAACTCCGGGGATCATCAATTCACATTGATAAACGGGAAAATGGTTAAAATTACATTTTTAATTTCACCTGGACTCACTAATGTTTGAGGAAAACAGATTTCTACAGTTCAAAGCTCTCAAAAGTCTAGCAGTTAGCACCTTCATACATCTTCAGGCACAGCAAGTTCTTGTCCAAAGGTGAGCTGATGATGTATACAGTATTTATACAAGCGGCTGTAAAACACAGCACGCTCTCAGTCTCACCTGTCTGCTGGAAACAGGTAGATTGCATCATATTTCCTGGTGTCGTACCCTCATGGAGCCGTTTGCATTTTCAAGAACAGACCCCCTTTTGCCGATAAAGTAAACAGACTTTTATTAGATAAAGCTTGATGGCGAGCATTTTCTCGACATAACAGCAGGGGAAAAAAGCCACCAGGTGAAAGATGAGAGTGAACTTTCATAAACTCTAGCAGGGGAATATTGCACCGGAGGTTGATTTGTCAGCTGCAGTGAACGCAGTCCTCGATCGACATCGTTTTTTCTAATGTACTCCGAGTTTCTGGAAGGTTCAATTAGACCAAAGTCTTCCATGAATAAATTAAAGACGGCACTCAGAGGGAAAAGGGCAGCTGCCACCTAGTCTTTTGCTCAGTTTGTGGTGCCCTGTGTGAGGCATGAGAGAGAGAGAGAGAGAGGACGCTCTTGGCTCACAAACATTTAAATCAGAGGGTAAATCTTGCAGCGCTCCCAGGGGGGAGGTATGCGACGAGCCGCTGCCTTCCCCCTCTGTTCATTTTCAGATCTTAATCTGCACAAGTTGGAAGACGCAAACTGTTTGCAAAGCGACGGTCCCACAATCTCTGCACGCTGACTTAAAGTGACGTCTCTGCTCTAACAAATGCACAATACACAGGATAAGTGATGTTAACAATCGAGCCTCCCTGATGCTGCTTTCCTCTGAATTCTACTCATACATTCAGAAAAAAAGGACAAAAAGAACTGCTGCCGCACAAGAGCACCAGCATCTCAGACCAAAACAATGGCCGTAGACCAGACTCCATTCACAAAACCAGATATTTTACCTAGAAGATAATTAGACTTCAAACTGGACGGAAAAAAAATCAACCTCATCAAACCAACTTTGTCTGTTTGTCTGTTAATCAACTCTTTGGTCAAAATAAAAACCCTTTATTTACAGAGTTAGATGAGATTAGATGGTGGATTCTTTGCTTCAAATTTGTATTTCTTTACGTCAAGGTTTTGTTGTTTTACTAATTAGCTTTTTGTTATTTTTACTATTATCGCCATTTTTTGAAAACATCCTCCTCTGAGCTCCAATCCAGGCTGTCCGGGGCAGAACTGCTAAGTTAACTAGCTAACAGCAGCTATATTTGACAGCAGTCACTTCACTGTCCATCAGAAGAGTTGAAGTCGAGCCGCCGGAGGATACCAGAGGACATTTTCTCCATAAAATATGATGCAGCATTCTCTATCAACCTCCATCATGTGCGTGGCTAAACATTATTAGCAACCACGACCGTACGCAGGCAAATCATTTGTATGCAAGTGATTTTTGTTCTCTAACCTTTTCTAATCAGGGCGATTCCTTTGAGCTCTCGGGAGTTTTCTCTTCTCTCCAGTTCTCTCAAGTCGTTTACTGAAACTTTAGAGGCAACAGCTGTACAGCATCAAAGGCGGGAGGAGTCGACTTCGTTTGCATTCACTGCAGTTAATGGATGAACGTACAGAGTCTATTCATCCCTCCAGTTCACTCCTGCAACCTGAAGTTTGGGAAATTAGTTATAATTAAAACTTTTTGAACTACTTTAATGTACATTTCTTTGTTCACTCACAACCGCTTTGTGTTCCTTTGATTTTAAAGCCTTTTTTAGCTTCATTTTTATACATATTCACCAGATCACAGCTTCTCTCGATCTGCCGTGGCTTCATGAAGTTGCTAACGTCTCCACAGGTCTGCACAGACATCAATATCCTGCTCTGATTTCATTATTCATCAGGTGGCAGATCTACACTTCTCTTTATTGTCTGAATTCACTCAGCTAAAAAGCATGTAGACGAGGTTCTGACAGCATTTTTAAAACTGTTTCCGTCCCAAGCATGGGAGGATAAAAGAAAATGAATTCATTTAACTTTTGGTCTAAAAACCACAGAAAAACCAACGTGCAGAGACTTCAGACTCGACTGGTTTGAGTGAATCCACCACAGTGAACATCATGTCAGCTTTAATGATCAATGGAGGAGCAGGAGGAGCACAAACACAGACAGTTTGAACTCTACATGCTGTTAGAAGCTAAAGACCTTTGTATTGAAGGTCCAGTGTGTAACATTTATGAGGATCTATTGGCGGGAATGGAATATAATATTCATAGGTATGTTTTCATTAGTGTATAATCACCTGAGAATAAGAATCATTGTGTTTTTGTTACCTTAGAAGGAGGGAGCGGGTCTTTATCTAGTCATTATAGTAATTTTAGTTTACAGTTTAGTTTCAGTTGGTTTCCAGGTTGGTTGTTTCAGTTGAGCTTTTATAAGTTTTCAGTGTTTGTTCAGAATAGGTGTCACAATACAAACACACTGACTCACAGTCATGTGGAGATTTCATCCTGTATATCTTCATTTTATTTTTTTATTTTTTTGTTTTGTAAGTGATGTTTTGTTTATAATCCAGTTTTAATGTTTTAAATCAAGTATAAAAAGCACATTATTTCTCATTTCAGTTACAACAATGTGTCACCTAAAGAGCTTCTCGTTGCATTTTGAACAGTGGATGTCTAACAGTTAATCCCCAACCCAAAATATATCAACTGAATTGTTTAATTGTTTAACCACCACAGATACACACACATACCGGAGAGTTAGCCTCTCTGAGCTATAAGCTTAGCTACAAACAGGTAGCACACAGAAACCTTTACAAACAACATGAATGTGCTTCTAGTGACAGTAAAAGCTCCAGGGGACTCTCTGTGTTTCCAGCGTGAACACAGAGCGTTTGACAGCAGCTGCTCATGAGCTCTGTTAGCTCCGTAAGCATCTGACCACCAGCTCACTGTTTCTGCTACACTCTATCTATCTATCTATCTATCTATCTATCTATCTATCTATCTATCTATCTATCTATCTATCTATCTATCTATCTATCTTTTAGGTTATTTTATTGGCTTTATTTGAGTAGCTGAAGAGTGATATGAAGGTGGGGAGAGAGACAGTATTGATTTGCAGCAAAGAGCCAGGTGGGATTATTTGTACATTATTATTATTTTAAACATATTAAACATTTTTGATTTTTTGCAGCTGAACCTGAAAGTTCTGGTTTCCCTTTGAGGGGTTGTGCATGAAAAGCAGGTGTGTTTGTGGCAAAATGGGTCAATATTGGAATCCAATTTGATACCAAAACAATAATTAAACCTTCTGGAAGCTATTTTTATTTCCCTTGTGTATTTTTGTCTCTGCTGCGTTCACTGTCATCAGGAAACAGCGATGCTCAAAGCTCCTCGTCCAGTTTGTTTTTGAAGCTGCTGTCTTGAAGCCGTCCTGCTTCCATAATGAGCATCGCGACGCTGAAGATGGATATTAAAGAGTAGCGACTCTTCAGATCGGGAGCGATAAAAGGCCAGACATCCTCAGCCGCTCGCAGCCTGCAGACAACACAGCAAAATATTTATCTGCCGTGGTGGAAAGTAATTACATGCTTCACACTCTTTCTCTCATTACTCACAAAATTGTCCTGAAAAGAAGCGAGAGCATCCTGAAGGAATTTTTGTTATAGCAAAGAATTTGCAAATATTAACATTTGTGTTTGCCGTAAGCTTTCTGCTGCTTGGTTAACCAGTAAGACGCTGTAATAACAACAGGCTTTATTAAAACTAACGAAGGGAAATGGGATTTGTGTTATATTGGCTGAAGAGAGGCAGAAACTTCAATTACTGATCTGAGATTTGATCATTTTCTAACAATAAGTCTGTAAATTTAACCTTTTTTAATGGGTAAGTAGATTTTACATGTGAATAATCAATATATAAGACCATTAATGACACAGAGCTGATTAATGATAAACCCAATCAGGTTGAAATAAAATAAAATTTATATTATTATATTTTGTATAATCATTGTTCGTTTGAATCAGAAAATAAAGACAATTTTTTTAATTATTCATTTCAGTCATCCATCAGCTAACAACACTGACCCCTAAATTCCAGCGGACGTGGCCCTGAATGAAACCTGGTTACTGAAGAGACCAAAAGGCTGTAAACATGTTTATTTCTGCTGTAAAGTTTTAGCCTTATGGAGACTCACTGTTGGAGCCGGCCTCTGGTGGCCTTTAGTGGAACTGCAGCTAACCATCATCCATCGTATCGATAAGTCCGCCAGTTTCAGTGAAATTGGAAGTTATTTATTCCGTGCTTTGAACAACCAGACGTGTCTAATATCCTTGCTGGTTGTTCTGACACATTCAGAATCATTACTGCTGTTTCTGTTAGCGTTTAACAGGGCGCTGTTCAAATATAGAGATTTAAATAATTAAATTAATATCATAAATGTGCAACGACTATTCGACTAGTAAAATCTTTTCAAGTGAGAGAAAAGTAATGAGCACATTTAAATTTGTAATTGCGTTATTTCATTTGAATTTAATTTGTGACATTAGTAGTTATGGCCAAAAGTAGAGGGTTTACAGTTTGACAGTGATGGTACAACAGAGTTTATGAGCATAAGACTCCTTTGGGTTGATTCTTCAATGATTGTTTTAAACTAATTGTTTCTGCCTGATGAAAGTCTCGAGTGAGCGAAGGGTTTAGAGACTGGCCTGTGTCTGTAGAGTCTGTGCAGAAAGAAAACGTATGTATTGCACATTAAAGATTCAAGAATTATTGAGTTCTGTCCGCCTGAGATCAGAGCTGAAGACGAGGATAACACATAACTGAGGAAGCCTTTAAGCAGAGTTTACATTCACATATCGTCTCTCTCACACTTCCTCTGTTTTCTGGAGATTTGGAGGGAGTTGTTGTTGTGTCACTGACAGATCATCTGCAATCATTTCTGGTTTGAAACTGTTTGAATTTTGGTGTTTCTCAGCTTTATGTTTTTTTCCTCCTTTGTTTTTTGTCCAATAATAGAGTAGACGTTCATCCCCAAACACACTCGGGCTCTTCCTCTCGCTCTAACTCGTGCAAACAAACTGAGGCAGGAAAGCTGAAACGAGGCGGGCAGCGTAATCCCTCCTCCATCTCCCTGTCATGGCTTCTAATCCAAGTCCCAGATGCCCCGGGATCCTCAGCCAACTCTCTGCGAGTGTGTGTGTGTGTGTGTGTGTGTGTGTGTGTGTGTGTGTGTGTGTGTGTGTGTGTGTTGGTTGAGTCGCTGTCTGTAGCTCAGCGCACACAAACAAGGAGGGGATTTTGTTTGGAAACAAAGCAGGAAACAGCTGGAATGGATGAGGGTCCTGTTAATTTGTTTGGAGACTCTGCAGACGTCTGGACGTGAGTCACGAGCAGCAGAAGGTGTTGCAGCGGCTCAGACCAGCTAATTGCTCACTTTCATGTTAAACTGGTAAACGAGTTGGCTCGCTGTCGGGCAAATGCTGGATGATGCTGCAGAAAGGAGGAGGAGGAGGAGGAAGAGGAGAGGAATATATGCTGTGGTGCAGTTTGAGGCTCAGTTCAATTAATAAATTAATATTTAGAGAAAAAGAGACATCGAACACGGAAATTTGCTTAAAAATGTTCCAACCTACAGAATCATACACATGAGACTTTATATGCAGACAATGACAGCATGTCCCAAGCCTGCATTCTTTCTAACAGCCAGCAGGGGGCAGCTACATCGGCTGCAAAAAAGAAGAAAGACAAAAAATGGTTTGGCAGACTATTTGGAACAATAGGGGAACAAAAACAGAGACTGGGTCATTTCTGTTCGTCAGAACTGATTTTAGGAAAATAAAATAAGGATTTAGTAGAAAGTACACTGAGCTTAAAGCAAGGGCCTCAAACTACCGGCCCGGGGATCACTGATTTAAACTATCTTCCAGCATTCAGTGTCTCTGATGGTGTGAGCGCTGTACGTCAGCTCTGCAGTAGCAGGTAGCTTCTCTCTTTCTGCTACCAGTTGTCGCAGTTTACCGACACAAAGAACGTCTGTGTTCGATTATAAATTGAACTCGTTCAAGAGCTCAGTCGTTGCTGATTCTGCAATGATTACGAGCATTTTTAAAAAGCTTTGGTTTGGCTTCAGAATATGAATTGCTGTGATATTCCTGAAGTGACAGGTCTGCTTTTTAAATGCTGAAAACACAACGTGACAGGACGCCCTTCACAGGACGCTCAGGAGAAATGTCAGACGACAGAGGTGAGGCTAAAGCACGATGGAGGCTCTTTTCATCGGCAGACACCTGAAAATGTTACCAGAAAAAACCCCAAAACCGTTACGTACGTTGTGTGTTTCCCATCGGGAGCGGCCCTTGATGGCTGCGCTGACATTTACAGGGGCCCCGGTGACATCGGGGCACTGGCTGTCTTTCAGCAGGGCGACGCGGCTGTCACAGGAGATCTGGGGGACAAAAATGGAGACGGACCAGTTAGCGTGATCAGACAATGGCAGCTCCCCTTTCCTGTGGAGGCAGTTTGATTACAGACACTTTGACAAACAAGTAGCTGACACCTGAAGCGGAAAATGTCCCTTGTCAATTAGATCCTCTCCTCTCTGTCCACTCTCCACACACACACACACACACACACACACTTGTCATCTCTGTCTAATAACGCCTTAACTGAGGTCCTGATAGAAAGCATTGAGCCGTGACTGCCCTATAATAACCTCATCCACCTTTACCTGCCCGCTGGAGCCCGTCTGAGGGGGGGGTCATGTTGAGGGTCTTCAAACGTCTTTTTAATTAGGAAGTTCCAACCTTTTAAGGCGAAATCATAAGTCTTAAGTAACATTAATATCAGTCTCCACCTTTATATTTGTGTGTTTTCATAGGTCAACATATATCCATATCAGACTTAATAGGCTTCTTTTTGACAAATTCATAATAAGTACTGAGTGTCGTAGTGTGTATTTTGTGTATGCAAGAGATGCCCAGATGTTTTCTAGATTAGCAAGAATATCTGAGTACTGCACATACTCAACAGCCCCATCATGCTTTGCGTGTCTTCTCACTGGTCAATGATGGACTGCGAGGCATTTTTTAACTATTTCCGCATATTATTTCATCATAAAATTCACTTTTGAGAATATTTGAATCGAGAAATCGACTGTGTAGATGGCGAATATCTGCAGTTTTATGCACATTGATGGAGAATTGGTTTTCTCACGCTATATGTATTTCATGTTCTACTGTCAGGATACAGTGTCAGTTTCAGTCGATCGTGACAAAAAGTTAGTTTTATAAAAATTACCTACTGCAGCTTTAATAGTTTATCGCCTATAGGACACGCCTAGACTGGACCTCTTCTTTGTCCATCTGTACCCAATATCTTACAAACATTTCACCTAAATATGGTCCATAACACTGCATCTGATGTTATTAGTATGGTTAGCTGGTCTAGATTAAATTTATCATGCAAAACATACTTTATGATCATCTTTTAAAATACAATTAAACGTATAAAATATTCCAGTTTGCTCCAGTTTTTATCTGTAATAATAACCCAATAATGTAACATAACACCTTGAAAGGAGTAAACGAGTACTTTCACTTTCGATGCTTCAGGACATTTTGCCGATAAAACTCTCACATTGCGATGGAGTAAAAGTCAGAAAACAAGCAGCATTCAAAGACATTCAGATGCATTTTAATGGCAGATTTTTAAACCCCAATAAATTACAGGAGTGACAGTGAGCCTGTAGTGTCAGCTGTCAGCACTGACTCGTATTGTGATTCAGTCTGTGTTTAACTTTGAACTCACAAGGTCAGACAGTAATTGACCTGCCAGGGATTCACTGCCTTTGATTTAAGACGGTCCTGATATGCAGCACATATTCCTCTGCTGGGATACAGAGCGGAGAGTGAATAATGCTGCTGCTGCTGATGGAAACTGTCTCTCAACAATATAAACATTTCTGGAAGGACGAATGTGGGAAAATAAACAGGGCTTCCTTGTGATTTAATTGGATGCTGTGTACTTAAAATTACTACTAACATCATAAAGTGTGACTCATAAATATAAAATGACAACTAATAGTTCATTTGTAGTAGTTTGTTTATTAGCTTGATGTCTGTGAGATTGTAAGCAAAGTGAATGCATCCTGTTTAGGGAATAACCTTTATTTGTATTTCATCATTAATGTTTATTTTATTTATAACTGTTTTATTTTAATATGTCTGTTTTTGTACAACTTCTGCTGCTTTCAATAAAATATTGTTTAAAAAATAAACAACATAGACAGAAATGTAAGTGTGACTTTAAAAATGGAGGAAAAAATGTTAATCAACTTTTTAGCTGTAACTAGAAGCTCTTCCACAGTTTTTCGCTCTATTTGGATGAAATTAGGCGTCTGTGGTTGCAGATATTGCACTAGTTGCACTTGTTTTATAAAGAGTAAATCCGAAGGGTTTGTTTGCAGTGGTGAACCCACAGAAACCCTCAAATAAAAGTACATTTTAAAGGTCGTCCAGCACTGTAATAAATTATAAGGTGGCACAACTTAATAAAGTTTAGTAACAAGTTGCACAGCTTTTTTGAGATTATTCAACTTTTAGAAGTCTAATATTTTACTTGAATGTTGGCTCAATTAATTTGTTGTCTCAGGTAAAGTTGACCCAACTTTTGTACAAGTACAAAAATTAAGTTAATTCAACCGATTACTTTAAGTCATTAGAAAGCTAGTTGGCCTACCATAATACTACAGTCACCCCCACAATGAAATACACAAACATCTCTTTTGTTTACAATTAAAACAGCTTCCTCCATAAAACAACAGTCTGTGGGTTGTTTGGTTAAAGGTGAATTAAATACTTGGATTTGGTTTGGATGCTAATGAAGTGCTATTACATCTGAAAAAACCCAACCTAACAAGCTAATAAACATTATAGATAACATAAATAATTAAAGGTTCAGTGTGAAACATTTAGGAGGCAGAAATATAATATAATATCCACAGGTATGTTTTCATTAGTGTATAATCACCTGAATATAAGAATCATTGTGTTTCTGTTACCTTAGAATGAGCTGTACAGAGGGAGCGGGTCCTCTTCTAGTGGCGGAGTCCACCACGTTTCTACAGTAGCCCAGCGTGGACAAACCAAACACTGGCTGTAAACTGGGACTTTCATGTTTTTTGAGTTTCGCAGTTTCGTAGTTTCTTCTACACACTTGAGTCAAGGGTTTTTATTTAGTTGCAATCTGCAACCCTCACCACTTGACGACACTGGCCCTTTAATTTTCTCCAAATAAACCAAGAAACCAATTGACGTGTTTGTAGGATTATTACAAGGAGCATTATCTAGACTGCACCTCCTCTTTGTCCATCTGTTCTCAGTATCTCACTCTATTGGTCAAAGACATCTTGAAAAAGCTATAAGCTAATGCTATTTGAGGCATTGGCAAGGAAATGTTTGTTTCCAGTATTAGCCAACACACCTGGATGTGAATATGTACATTAGGGGTTGATATTAGAGTTATATTGGTTGTATTATTGTAAAGGTTTGCTCATGTTTAGTGTTTGCTGATGAGTTCTGTTGTCACATAAAACACAAAAATAACATTTATGTTCATCAATTAAGTTGAATTTCTGAATGAAATCAGTGTTTGTGTGCAAGTATTCAGACAGAGATGAACTCTTCCTCCCATAGAGGAGCCTCCACTGTCATCTGCTGCCAACCACGACAGATGCCCACACACACACACACACACACACACACACACACACACACACACACACACACATACACACACACACCTGTGCTGGATCAGACACCTGTAATTCATGCTAACAGTACTGTATGACTCCACATAAACAGACACCTGCTGCCTCCAAACGCAGCACAGAAAAAGACCAGACACACACACACACACACACACACACACACACACACACACACAACATGTGTACATTCATAGGCCGGTCACGGAGGCAGAGCAGACGGTGGAGGTTGGAACTGGTGTTGAGCTCTGTGTGTGTGTGTGTGTGTGTGTGTGTGTGTGTGTGTGTGTGTGTGTGTGTGTGTTGGCCCTGGACTGAAGGGCCATGTGGGCCCCTACATGCGGTGGGACCACAGCCCGTCCAAAGGCCCGTCTGGATGTCACAGCGTGTACATTTTAGTGAATGTGTTGCACAAACATCACATCCAACAACAAACTGCAGACACTGAAGATCCAACTGTTCGTGTGTGTTCAGATCAGACGGGACGAAGAACCAACAGACACAGCAGGTAACTACAGGTATTACAGCTCAGCTAATAGTTCTGCTAACTGCTAACAGACAAACATAACATTATGTTCATCAATTAAGTTGATTTTCCAAATAAAATCAGTGTTTGTTAAGTCAAAATATTAAAAATCAACAATTTAAAATGACTATTATATAGTATTTACCTAAATACTTGAAAGCAGACTATAGGATATATTAAAGGGTAACTACTGTGCTTTTATTTTATTTTTGTCATATATAACGTTAAAATATTGGATGTTGATATTTTACGAGGCTAAAACGAGGTAAATGTAAGTTAAAGATGAATGCAGTGTTTCCAACCTCTATTCCTACTTTATGTGACTAATCAACGTCAGCTCGTGCAAATCTCGCTCTGACCAGGATTAATATGTAATTAAAGTTACATATTTTTTTGTTTTTACTCTGATGTCCTTCAATTCAATTACATTTTATTTGTACAGCAAAAAATCATAACAAAAGTTATATCGCGGCACTTTTCAAATAGAACAGGTCTAAACTGTACACCTTATTAAAATCATAAAATAACTAAGAAATATTGACTTTGTGATACTACTTCAATATGTTGAGAGAGTTTCTTATTATTCTGAGATACTTTATCAATAGCAAAGTGTATTTTAATTGGTGACCTATCAGCAGTGTGTCTGAACGCATCGTGTTCATAAAGTGATGGAGGGGTTAATTATCAGGAATTAATGGATGAAGAAATATGACAACAAAGTAAAGATAATATTTTATTATACTGATGAAAAACAGGAGTTATTGTACATTCAGCATTAATGTTAATTAATGTTCTGAAATCAGCAACATTACATACAGTCTGAACCCAAACTGAGACGTTCCACCTTAAACATGAGACGTCCACCTTAAATAGAAGAACTTCTCCTCTGACTGAATGACTAACAGCAGAATTCAACTGATGGAAACTGAATGAAAACACTGTTACAGACTGAATCATCTCCACTTCATCACATCAAACAGAACATTGTTCATATACTTTAGATCATTTAAACTTATATTTTACACATTGTGAACATTTCATAAGTGGAATTAAACAATCTGGAAACTTTGCAGCTCAAACATGCAGTTATTGATTAATTTGGATCAATTATTTGGATCCATCAGCTTCCACAAACTGGTTGCTGATCTTTAAGTCAAATTAATAAAAATGTAACATAAAATGACACAGTATCAATTAAAAGAAAACCAAACATAAAGATCAGAAACTAAATGAAACAATTTTACATCTGAAAAAGGTCGACAATAGAAACAAAAAGCTGATTTTCAAACAAAGTAACAACAAAACAAATCAAAACAATAAGAATAATAAACATGTTGTTCAGTGCACAAATAAATCTCATGAAAGTAAAAAAAGTCTTGTTTCTGAGAAACAACATGAGAAAAGTGATCTGGTTTTAAGAAAATAAAACATTGCTTTAATAAGATCTTACAGCTAATATAAAGCTAAGATAAGATAGACTTTATTTATACCAGATGGGGAAATTCACTTGTTACAGCAGCTCCAGATAGAAAATATCAGATAAGAAAAAAGAAATACACATTAAATAACAAAATAAAACAGAAAAAAAGAAGATATAAAGACAAAAAATAGAATATGTTTTTTGTTTTTTATTGTGTTGAAAATGAATCGACTGTTTAGTTTTTCATTGTTTTAATAAAAAATGATGAAAATAAGAATATCTCTGGTTCTTTAATTTAGGACAAAGACACTGTTTGTTATTTTGCTGTTTGAAGGAATTGTGTCTTATTCTAAGATTTTCTTTGCTAATCAGGGTACAAATTCTTAAATTCAGCTCAATTGGCAGATTTTTTTCTCAATACCAGAACATTTTATAATATTTAAGAATGTCTGTCTGTTCCTGCAGTGTTGGAATAATGAGGAACAGGTTTCAGTTTAACAGGTTCAATTCAGAGACTTTTATCTTTAAGAAATAAACATCATGAATATTGTGTTGCCTTTCAGGCATAAATTCGAATGAACTTTTTGACGTCGTCGTCAGTGAATAACTTCATAGTTACATTCTTAAGTTAGTGATAACAAATATTATTTACATGAAGAAGGCATTTGATTTATTTGTATTTAAAAACGTTTTATTTACACTTTAAAGCACATGTTACAGAGCTAAATGATAATTTTTATATTTGTCTTTGTTACAGTTTTCACTCTGACCTTGTAAAATGAGACAAAGAGCCACAGTAAAGAGCAACTAAAGCTTACTACGACTCAAGTCTTCATTTGAGAGGAAGTGAGGACAACATGAATATAATCATCCTCTTTATCTCTAACTGCTCTGTTACACTGTCACACTGACCTTCACTGGTAATATCTTCAGTGGGACTTCATCCCCAGTGATAATGTATGGAAACAACCTCTCAGTGAAAGTGTGTTTGAAGGTGTGTATGTGTGTGTTAGTATCAGGATCAGAGAACGACAGCTTTCCTCTGTTCCAGTCCAGATTCACTCTGATCCTCTGGACCTTCTTCTGAACTACAAGATCAGTTGATGGAGCTGGTGGTGACCGCACTGAGTATTTACCTTTATAGAACCCTATTCTCCAGAATCCAGACGGTATGAGTCCCTTCCTCTGGGCAGACTCTGCTGTCACACCTAGTCCCCAGAATGTACTGTCTCCAACCTCGACATCCCAGCTGTGAGTCCCTGAGTTAAAGCCCTCAGAGCCCAGAACAGAGCAGTACAGATCAATCCTCTCTGGATTATCAGGAAGCTGCTGTTCATCTCCTCCTCTCACACTGGTCAGATCTTCAGACAGGATGAGTTCTGGATTAGCAGTGTTTGGGTCCAGAATCACAGGACTGTAGGAGACCATGTCCTTCATCTTGTTCCAGATGTTGAAGGTCAGGTTGCCCAGGTGTTTGGCCTCGTCTATCAGAGCTCCTGAGGGCAGCTGTGGATCCTCCAGCAGGGGGCGCTGCTGGACTCTTTCCACTGCAGCCTTGTAGTTGTTCAGGGATGAGACGTCTTCAGGTCTCAGCTCCTCCTCTGTGGCTCTGACTGTGTCTGAAAGAGCTGCTATCTCTCTGCTCAGAGCCTCCATCTTCTCCTTCATCATTTGACTCTTCTGCTCCTCTTCCTCCCTCAGTGCAGCCAGCCTGGCCTCCTCTTCCTCTTCTAGAAACTGGTGAAGCTTCTTAAACTGCTCCTTAATCTTCCTCTCTGTGCGTCGGGCCTGGACCTTCATGTGTTCTGCTGTTTGATCAAACTTCACTTTAACTCCTTCACAAACCTTTAACTTCTCCTTTAAGGGCTCCAGAGTTTCCTGAAGGTTCCTCTTGTGTTGTCGTGCAGCTTCATCGATGGGTCTGATTCTGTGGTTGGTGTGTTTTTCTGAATCTCTGCAGACGACACACACTGGCTGCTGATGGTCCAGACAGAAGAGTTTGAGTTTCTCAGAGTGCAGACTGCAGAGAGCCTCTGAAGATCTCTGATCTCTCTCCTGTAAGAAACTCTCACACAGGTTCTTTAAAGTCAGATTACAGGGTGGTTCAACCTTTGAAGATCTTCTCTTACAAACTGGACACTCACGTGTCTGTTTCTCTGTCCACCAGCTCTTCAGACAGTCTTTACAGAAGCTGTGGCTGCATGACAGAACAACAGGATCTCTAAAGACATCATGACAGACCGGACAGCAGAGATCCTCCTCTAATCTGGAAGCCATTTTGTCTCTGAGTGCAGCTGGAAACAGCAAACAGCACGTTAAACATTAACTCAGTTGTGTTTCCTCACCCTGCTGTAAAATGTTGCATCAGTTACTTTCACTTTGAGTCTTTGAGTGTTTATTTCAGTCAGCAGCAGGTTGAACTACTTCAGTTTACTTCAGTACTTCATCCTGTAACTGTTCTCCCTCAGTTAAAGTCACAGATTTGTAATGAAGGTAAATCTTACCGTCTGTCTCTCCGTCTGTGTGTCTCTCCTCAGTGAGAACTGAACAGGAACAACCTGTTTCCTGGTTGGTCTCAGGTGATGTCAATAAGGGGCGGAGCTTTGTCAGCTCAATGCTGTGTCTCATTTTAAAGGGAAATATGATCCATCACACTGCTCTGAGATCAGGTTACGTAGAAAACAAGACCAGAGCAAATTGATTGTGTAATTTACTTTCTTTTAAATCATGTTGAAGAAACTTTTATGAGAAAATTAAAAATAATGACTCAATAAAGTCAAAGTTATATTTCACTAATATCTTTTGGTCGTTCTAGTAAGATCGTTTACATTTTCAGATTTTGAGATATTTTAAAAAACTAAATCCTCATTTCCTACTGATATCAAAGTATGAAACACAGAAACAAAGAGGGTACATCGGAGCTTTCACAGTCACTAGAAGAACATTCACAGCTTTCTGTAAAAGTTTCTGTTTGGTACTTATTTAAATAAAATACTAAAGTTAAGTAAGTATAGCAGTGCTAATGGAGCTAACTGTCCATGAGCAACTCTTGTCAGACTCTAAGTTGGTCTGATATAATCAGGAGTTGGTTGGTGATTAAAGCTGCCACCACATATGTCACCTTCCTCCAGATCAGCCAACAATAAAATGAAACTGCAATAGTTTCAACCAGTAGAGGGCGGTCACTATGCAGAGAGAACAATTCAAATACTTTCCACTAAAATGTCAAAATCTGGACCTGAATCAATCAACAACACTATTAAATACCCAAATACAGAGGGGGGGTTACAGACACACACGGTACAGTGAGCACGCGAACAGGAGGGAGGTAGACGAGAGCGAGAGAACTTTGTGCTACATAGACAGAGACACTGGAAAGGTGAGGAAAATGAGTGACAGGAAACGTAGTAAAGTTTGGGCAGAGTGTCGACTGCAAAGTTAAAATTTCATACGGAGCAGCTTTTTGTCTAATTGAGATGAGTCTTTGTTTTTGTATTTTATCATTTATTTTATAGCAAATGTTCTGTTCCATGTTGAGTTTATTAATAAAGCCATATAAATAATAAATATTTGATATAATGTATGTTTTTACATTAGTAATTCATTTCACACATCATTTGGTAATACATTAATTTAAGTAACAAAAAATCTGAGGAGCCACTTTGGAGGTGAAAGAACCGGCTCTCTAAAAAGAACCGGAGTTACCATCACTGATACCCGCCTACACTGGAACAAGACCCCCTGAAAGAGGCCCAACTCGACTACAAACAATGCGGCCACTTTGAACCAGAGCTCTCAGGTGTTGGAGCACTACAACAGTTCATGGGATTATAACAAAGTGTACAAACAACATGCTGTATTCTGGGATTAGGGGGGACAACAGGATCTGGAATTTCACCAATGTTTTTGTTTGGTTTGTTTTCTCAATCATGTTTTGTATTAGAATCTGATTTTAATAAAATATATGGAACATTGTCTTAATAAGATCTAACATCTAATATTGAGGTGGATTTAACCAGTAACAACAATGGTTGCATAATATCCCAGCAGAGGAACCAGATTATTGTCTTTATTTTCAGAGTAAGAGCATTTGCACAACTTCTCAGTTTAAGAGAAAGTCGTCTGGTCCCAGTGTTGGAAATGAAGCAGCTGTTTAGTTTTAATTGTGTTAAAAAATGATAATAAGTTTCTGGTTCCTTCATTTAAGACAAAGTGTCAGCACACACTCTTTGGTCACTGTCGTCAGTGTTTCTTCCAGAGAAACCCAACAGGTGTTTTAATAAAGAGCCTCCACAGGGTGATCACACACACACACACACACACACACACACACACACACACACACACACACACTGCAAATTATGTGGCACTTGCCAAGATTTAAAATCTCATTTTTAGACATCATAGATAATTTGCCTCGTTTTAAAAGTTATTTACTCATTTTTAATTTGTCATTTTACAGTATAATCTCAAATTGAGCATGAACACGTCTTTTATGTCTGTTTTAGTCGAGGAATCTTAAAACGGAGTGAATAACTCTTAAAATAAGCTAAATTAGTTCTTTCACCAAAATAAAACTTGATTCAAGATTCAGTCACAATTCAAGTTGCTTGATTTAAGAATCACATATAAGGCCTCAATGACTGACTTCAAACATGTTGAAACAAAGAGAAACTATACAACCTTAGATACAATTACACATTTACAGTAGAGATGCAACAGGCTGATGTTCAACAATCAGATCCTAATCTGGTGTTTAAAATATTCAGCAGCTGATTCTGTATTATTTTAATGTTTTGTCTGTTTTTCACATGAGCTATGATATTTTATATAGTATGTCGGTGAGCGACAAGCAGGCTGCTCCCCCTGCAGTCGTCAGATACAGAGGGTGCGTCCGTGTAATATGATTTTAAGGATAAATGTGGTATTTTAAAACGTATTTTTAATATTTGTAGTATGTTTTAGCATTTTCTGCACATGCTCAGTTCATGATGTCAGTCATTTGCGTCTAGCGTGGTTGAAGCGATTTCCCGCTCTGAAAGAAACGACACCGCTGAAAAACTTGTGCAAACTTATTCAAGGTGAGTACGTTAACCTACTTAACCCAGGAACGCCTTGTTATTCAGAGACAAAACCGCGGTTAACACAAGTAGCCGTGTTGTAATGTTCACACTCTCCACCATATTGTCCTTATCGTTCTGTTCCAGCCTGGCGAGGACCCTGGGCTCTACCTGGAGAAGCAGCCTCTCTCCTCCCCAGTGCTACTTTTTGATGGAACGACCAGCATCGTTGCTGTGGGAAACAGGCCAGTCTGCAACCTCCCCCAGGAGGATTTTTGGGAAGGAATTTGGCTGTTAACGGCGTACTACTACACTTTGCACTTGACATACCCAAAGTGTGTTGCAACGGTCGTCTCTGTCATTCAGACCGTGGTAATTGGTGATGCCATCCACGATCAAGACGCCACTGCCGCATATAAAAAAGCTGAATGGAAGTCGTTCATTGAAAAATAGGTGAATGGTGAGAAGGATTGTGTCAGGTCAGTTGTTTTGCTTTTTGTTTGCTGTGCCTTAGCTTGTTTTGTTCATCACTTGGCTAGCACATAACACAAGTTGTGTAGGTGAGGTCCCACACATCCTTACAAGGTTTTCTTTTTTTGCATTTTCCAGAGGTCTTATATGGCACTTTAACTGAGACGTAACTGTGCATTTTATGAGTTTTATTTTTCTTGGATTGTCTTTTTGGCATTTACAGTACAACGACCACGCCATCGAATGTATGAAATAAGAAAAGTTTATTGCACATAATGAACAAATGTGAACCAATGTGGTATACTGAGGGATGAGGGGTGAAGGTAGGTTCGAGGGATGAAGGTAGGTTCGAGGGATGAGGGATGGAGGTAGGTTCGAGGGATGAGGGATGGATGAGGTCGGAGGAATGAAGATCGGTTGGCGGATCGATGAATGGATGGAGGGGTTCGGTGCGATGTAAGAGGGAACTGAGTGGGTTGCGAGACTCTGAGTGGGGGAACTGTCTCTTCGTATCTCTTGTAGAGAGCCCCCAAAAAGACTTCGAATCGATTCGTATGCGTGTTTGATATCGTTTTTAGGTTATAACAGACGTACGTGAGATATGCTCGAGAAGACCATCTGCCAAGGGGTTTATTGCCGATATCTGGGATTCCCTGCCTGGGAGCAGTGGATGTGGCCCGGATGCAAGGGAATGCCTGAACTGCATTATGTGAAGGCAGTGGGACTGGTCCCTTGTTTATGATGTTGAATGGTGGTGGTAATGATTTTATTGGACCATTAGTGACCCCAAAGAATGACTGCAGATAGCAGAGGAAGAAGAAAGGGATGAGAAGTCAAGCAGCCGCTAGGCTGAAAACCACCTGCCACAATTAGCAACTTTGGTGGGAGGTGCTGCATATGTGAAGAGCTGGACGTGTTCCAGCTTAGTGATGTGGTAGTCGTAAAAGAATAAAATGCCATTACGTGGTGGGAGGAACTGGTGCCATAATTTGCGTCGTCTGGTGTGTCATGTTCGTGAAGCAACGTGGGTTGGATTGATTCTGAATGTAGGGAACGGTGGACTGGGGAATGGACACATTGTGAATGCGTCTTTATTTTCTCTGTCCGGGAATTTATCAACTATGTTGGGCTCGGAGGTGGCTGACAGAGTTGTGGCATGTATGAGGAATCTGGCGTGACCTGTATACCTAGGTAAAGGCTGTGTAAATCGTTGTAGGTGGTTAACAACCTGTCGATCTGGGTGGCACGAGCGTTGATTTTTATTGGTGTATTCAGATACTTATGCAGGCTGTGTTTAGTTGGATTATGGGGACATGCAGGTCTTGCATGTGCTCTGCTGCAGAAGGAGCAGGTGAGGAGCAAATGGCAACTTGAGATGTTGCTTCTGAAGTTGTTGGAATTGTTACGAACCGGCCTCTTGGCATGGTAGAGGACTGGTCTGTTTCTCTTGTCGACGCCCTTAGAACAAGAGCTGTGGTTGAACGTTGGGATTTGGGGGTGATGGATGGGGGGGCATATGGCGGAAAAGCAGGGCTACGTTGGTTTTGAGGTAGGTTCGGGTCAAAGAAGCTGTGAAGGTGTGTTGTGGTTGGATGGGACGGGGCCGCGCCTCGTTGGTTGTGATTCAGGGAAGGGAACGCCAGTGGTTCTGGATATTGTGAGCACCCGTAAGTTCCCTGATTGAATTGTTGCAGGCAACCGGCATCCTTGGGATGCGAACGGCTGGGTCGAGTATCGGAGGCGTGTAACCGCCCGGCTCTGATCTGCAATCGGGCAACGATGAACGAATAATGTCGCGGAAAAAGGGGAACAGGAAGGTGAATTGTACTGCAATGCATTGTTTAGAGTGGGTAGATAGTGGCTGTTTGCATTCAATTGGACTGAATGCAATTTAACGGTTCTCTGTGGATATGAGGGTTGCTTGTGGACGGATGTATTGAATGGCGAGGTCAACGCGTATATGTCTGAAAACTAATGTTACAATGATGGCTCTGAAATAAAAATGTTTAACTGTTGCGAGGCTTCTTGCTTGTCTGGACTAAGAGGCGAACCGGTATTTTAAATGAACATAGAAAGATATTGCGTACATGTTTTAAGAATTTGCCATAACAGATTAATTATTGTTAAATAAATATAAACAGGGAAGGAGAGGTGACCCTGGAATGAAGGGAGGACAGGGTCCCGGTGGGCCAAAGCGAGAGATACGAGTTAAGACGGATGTATTGAATGACGAGGTTGACGCGTTTATGTCTGTAAACTAATGTTACAATGATAGCTCTGAAATAAAACCAATAACTGTTGCAGGGCTTCCTGCTTGCCTGAACTAAGAGGCGAACCGGTATATTGAACGAACGTGGAAAGATATATTGCGTATACATTTTAAGAATTTGCCATGAAAGATTATTTATCCTTAAATAAGTATCAACAGGGAAGAAGAGCAGACCCTGGAACGAAGGGACGACTGGGTCCCTGATGAGCCGAAACGAGAGATGGTAAGTTCGGACGAATGTATTGAATGGCAATGTCAATGCGTATGAGTCTAAACTAATGTCACGCTGATGACTCTGAAATAAAACTACTAACTGTTGCAGCAATAAGAGGCAAACCAGTATTTGAACGAACATAAACAGATATATTACGTATAGGTTTTAAGAGTTAGTCATGAAAGATTAATTTATAGTTAAAAAGTTCAGCGTGCGGAATTAAATTGCGATGTCCACGTAATGAGAGACGGAAATCTGTCATCTGAGAGTGGTGACACAGGGATGATAGGAAGGATTGGCCGTGCTGGAGGTAATGCGGAGGCTGGATCGAAATTATTATGCATGGAGGATGGGTGGGAAAGCCCACGATTGAGCTACATTGGACCTGTGGGGAAAAAAGGAGGTGTGTTAAGGAAGAGAAACATGGGCTACGTATGAAGAAACAGGAGTAGAATAAGGGTTTTGTGGCTGGGAGCATTCCCAGAAATACATGGATTGTATTTGTGGGCGCGCTCTGTGCGCCTGAGAAGGTCGGTATTGGAATGGGAGGAGCAGAGGCAGCCGAAGAAGACGGAACAGGGAAGTTAGAAATGAGAAATTGAACTGATAGAGCCATCACAGAGGAAGTCCACAGACAAGACACAAACAAAAATCCATAATCTCCTAGAATCAAGTAGCATTTTGGTCCTCAGCTCATTTTAAGCAGAAATCAGAATTCAACAGGACAATCCAGTTACAGTGCAATATAAACATTTTGAAATCTGCCTGTTTTCTCTCAACAACAATAAACAATGTACAGCATTTTCATGGAGCCTGTACCGTACAGGGGCTGCTCGCAGACTCGACGAGCGGTTCAGATGGCGGTGAGACTCAAGACCCATCACCGCTTCCCTCAACGGTCGCACTCGCAGCAGAATCCGGGCCGTCGGTTGAAGATGCCGCCGGGGGCTCTTCGCTCTCGGAGCTGTGCCGGCAGTGAAGAAGTGTCCTGGCTAGCTGAGCTGTCCTCGTTGACGGATGCTGCCTTAGCAGAACAGTTGCTAACGTTTACTAGCGTGAAGAAATTCCCTACTTTCAGTATATATTTTAAATTTTCGGCGTTCCTGATATCATTTTCCTATTTTAATTTCCGTTTAGCGCTCCCATTTAGCTTCTCCATGTTTGCACTTTTTGAGTTGTGTTGTGTAGCGGCGCTACCTGCATCACGCGACCTGCTCAGTGCATGTTGATTGGCGTCACCTTTGACCTGCCTCATACGGGCTGACCAATGAGGAGAGGGTCTCAGCTCACGGTCACAGTCACAGGCAGCCAGGGGCAGAGATTGTGTGCAGCGCACAAGTGCAGCACAACGGCTCCGACGGACAGTTTAACATATAAGCGAGATATAACCAGATATTTTTCTTGTGCCCTCACTGCCCTGGGCCCTTTAGAGGTCGTGGGCCCCTGGGCAATTGCCCAGTTGCCCATATGGTTAATCCGGCCTTGATTGCAGGGCATGGTCTTTGTTCCCGAACCTAGTTATAAAACATCATGTATTACATCTGATTCTTTGCAGTGCCGAATTTCTTTTCCTTTGTTTAGTCCATAAAATTTAAAAAAAAAAAATTTCATGACTTACTTGTGGATTGTTTGGCACGTACAGTGTATTACATGTGATTTACACTGTTGACATTGCAGTGTCACATTTTTGTTGTTTGGGGTCTAAAAAAGGACTTAAAATGTGTTTGATTTTATGATGTTGGAACCCTGACAGTGTTCACAAACAAATGTGGATGTTTATCTTGCAGTCCTGGCTGTGGTTTCAGTATGTCAGTCAAGATGTGTAGTCTAGGAATAAGGACTGGTTTTAAGGTTTTGGGTCTAATTTTAATATGGATTTAGTTTCATTTTAAGATGAGACAACTTGTATCAAGATACAGCTTAATCATACTATACTGAGTCATTTTTACTTAAAATGGAATTTCTATTCAATGTTTTTAATCTGTAATTTGGTACAAATAAAGGGGGGAAAATAATTATATTTAGTATATTTCTCTTATTATTGGGCTGTATTAAGTTCAATTTCAAGTAATTTATTCTAAAAATAACTATTTTCAGCTTATTTTTTAACACTTTGAATACTTATCAGGGACTACTTATTTCTAGATTTTAAAATCTTATTTCAAGATTTCTTATCAAGTAAAATTAACATGCTGCATGGACAGATAATTTCACTAGTTTTAAGTAGATTCTCTTCAAATTTAGTGTTTATATCTTATATTCAGTCTATATCCAGTTCTTATTATTCTGAGATACTTTATCAATAGCAAGTGTATTTTACTGGGTGACCTATCAGCAGTGTGTCTGAACGCATCGTGTTCAGAAAGTGACGGAGGGGTTAATTATCAGGAATTAATGGATGAAGAAATATGTCAACAAAGTAAAGATAATATTTTATTATACTGATGAAAAACAGGAGTAATTGTACATTCAGCATTAATGTTAATTAATGTTCTGAAATCAGCAACATTACATACAGTCTGATCCCAAACTGAGACGTTCCACCTTAAACATGAGACGTCCACCTTAAATAGAAGAACTTCTCCTCTGACTGAATGACTAACAGCAGAATTCAACTGATGGAAACTGAATGAAAACACTGTTACAGACTGAATCATCTCCACTTCATCACATCAAACAGAACATTGTTCATATACTTTAGATCATTTAAACAAATATTTTACACATTGTGAACACTTCATATGTGGAATTAAACAATCTGGAAACTTTGCTGCTCAAACATGCAGTTATTGATTAATTTGTATCAATTATTTGGATCCATCCGCTTCCACAAACTGGTTGCTGGTCTTCAAGTCAAAATAATAAAAATGTAACATAAAATGACACAGTATCGATTTAAAGAAAACCAAACATAAAGATCAGAAACTAAATGAAACAATTTTACATCTGAAAAAGGTCGACAATAGAAACAAAAAGCTGATTTTCAAACAAAGTAACAACAAAACAAATCAAAACAATAAGAATAATAAACATATTGTTCAGTGCACAAATAAATCTCATGAAAGTAAAAAAAGTCTTGTTTCTGAGAAATTACATGAGAAAAGTAATCTGGTTTTAAGAAAATAAAACATTGCTTGAATAAGATCTTACAGCTAATATAAAGCTAAGATAAGATAGACTTTATTTATACCAGATGGGGAAATTCACTTGTTACAGCAGCTCCAGATAGAAAATATCAGATAAGAAAAAAGAAATACACATTTAATAACAAAATAAAACAGAAAAAAAGAAGATATAAAGACAAAAAAAGAATATGTTTTTTGTTTTTTATTGTGTTGAAAATAGTTTTTCATTGTTTTAATGATTAAAAAAATTATGAAAATAAGAATATTTCTGGTTCTTTAATTTAGGACAAAGACACTGTTTGTTATTTTGCTGTTTGAAGGAATTATGTCTTATTGTCAGATTTTCTTTGCTAATTAGGGCACAAATTCTTAAATTCAGCTCAGTTGGCAGATTTTTTTCTCAATACCAGAACATTTTATACTATTTGAGAATATGTGTCTGTTCCTGCAGTGTTGGAATAATGAGGAACAGGTTTCAGTTTAACAGGTTCAATTCAGAGACTTTTCTCTTCATCTAAATAAACATCATGAATATTGTGTTGCCTTTCAGGCATAAATTCGAATGAACTTTTTGACGTCGTCGTCAGTGAATAACTTCATAGTTACATTCATGATTAGTGATAACAAATATTATTTACATGAAGAAGGCATTTGATTTATTTGTATTTAAAAACCTTTTATTTACACTTATTCACATGAGGAGAGCACATGTTACAGAGCTAAATGATAATTTTTATATTTGTCTTTGTTACAGTTTTCACTCTGACCTTGTAAAAGGAGAGAAAGAGACACAGTAAAGAGCAACTAAAGCTTACTACGACTCAAGTCTTCATTTGAGAGTAAGAGTTTAGCTAGTTGTATATCTGCAGTTGCTACACTGCAGTGAGGACAACATGAATATAATCATCCTCTTTATTTCTAACTGCTCTGTTCCACTGTCACACTGACCTTCACTGCTAATATCTTCAGTGGGACTTTATCCATAGTGAAAATGTATGGAAACATCCTCTCAGTGAAAGTGTGTGTGAAGGTGTGTATGTGTGTGTTAGTATCAGGATCAGAGAACAACAGCTTTCCTCTGTTCCAGTCCAGATTCACTCTGATCCTCTGGACCTTCTTCTGAAATACAAGATCAGTTTGTGGAGCTGTTGGTGACCGTGCTGAGTATTTACCGTCATAGAACCCTATTCTCCAGAATCCAGACAGTTTGTCTCCCTTCCTTTGGACAGACTCTGCTAACACACCCAGAAACCAGACTGTATTGTCTCCAACCTCGACATCCCAGCTGTGAGTCCCTGAGTTAAAGCCCTCAGAGCCCAGAACAGAGCAGAACCAATTAAACCTCTCTGGATTATCAGGAAGCTGCTGTTTCTCTCCTACTCTCACACTGGTCAGATCTTCAGACAGGATGAGTTTTGGATAAGCAGTGTTTGGATCCAGAATCACAGGACTGTAGGAGACCATGTCCTTCATCTTGTTCCAGATGTTGAAGGTCAGGTTGCCCAGGTGTTTGGCCTCGTCTATCAGAGCTCCTGAGGGCAGCTGTGGATCCTCCAGCAGGGGGCGCTGCTGGACTCTTTCCACTGCAGCCTTGTAGTTGTTCAGGAATGAGACGTCTTCAGCTCTCAGCTCCTCCTCTGTGGCTCTGACTGTGTCTGAAAGAGCTGCTATCTCTCTGCTCAGAGCCTCCATCTTCTCCTTCATCATCTGACTCTTCTGCTCCTCTTCCTCCCTCAGTGCAGCCAGCCTGGCCTCCTCTTCCTCTTCTAGAAACTGGTGAATCTTCTTAAACTGCTTCTTAATCTTCCTCTCTGTGTGTTGGGCCTGGACCTTCATGTGTTCTGCTGTTTGATCAAACTTCACTTTAACTCCTTCACAAACCTTCAACTTCTCCTTTAAGAGCTCCAGAGTTTCCTCAAGTTCCTTCTTGTGTTGTCGTGCAGCTTCATCGATGGGTCTGAATCTGTGGTTGGAGTGTTTTTCTGAATCTCTGCAGATGTGACACACTGGCTGCTGATGGTCTAGACAGAAGAGTTTGAGTTTCTCAGAGTGCAGACTGCAGAGAGCCTCTGAAGATCTCTGATCTCTCTCCTGTAAGAAACTCTCACACAGGTTCTTTAAAGCCAGACTTATAGGTGGATCATGCTTCGAAGATCTCCTCTTACAAACTGGACACTCACGTGTCTGTTTCTCCTTCCACCAGCTCTTCAGACAGTCTTTACAGAAGCTGTGGCTGCATGACAGAACAACAGGATCTCTAAAGACATCATGACAGACCGGACAGCAGAAATCCTCCTCTAATCTGGAAGCCATTTTGTCTCTGAGTGCAGCTGGAAACAGCAAACAGCACGTTAAACATGAACTCAGTTGTGTTTCCTCACCCTGCTGTAAAATGTTGCATCAGTTACTTTCACTTTGAGTCTTTGAGTGTTTATTTCAGTCAGCAGCAGGTTGAACTACTTCAGTTTACTTCAGTACTTCGTCCTGTAACTGTTCTCCCTCAGTTAAAGTCACAGATTTGTAATGAAGGTAAATCTTACCGTCTGTCTCTCCGTCTGTGTGTCTCTCCTCAGTGAGAACTGAACAGGAACAACCTGTTTCCTGGTTGGTCTCAGGTGATGTCAATAAGGAGCGGAGCTTTGTCAGCTCAATGCTGTGTCTCATTTTAAAGGGAAATATGATCCATCACACTGCTCTGAGATCAGGTTACGTAGAAAACAAGACCAGAGCAAATTGATTGTGTAATTTACTTTCTTTTAAATCATGTTGAAGAAACTTTTATGAGAAAATGAAAAACAATGACTCAATAAAGTCAAAGTTATATTTCACTAATATCTTTTGGTCGTTCTAGTAAGATCGTTTACATTTTCAGATTTTGAGGTTTTTTAAAAACTAAATCCTCATTTCCTACTGATATCAAACACAGAAACAAAGAGGGTACAATGGAGCTTTCACAGTCACTAGAAGAACATTTACAGCTTTCTGTAAAAGTTTCTGTTTGGTACTTATTTAAATAAAATTATAAAGTTAAGTGCTAATGGAGCTAACTATCCATGAGCAACTCTTGTCAGACTCTAAGTTGGTCTGATATAATCAGGAGTTGGTTGGTGATTAAAGCTGCCACCACATATGTCACCTTCCTCCAGATCAGCCAACAATAAAATGAAACTGCAATAGTTTCAACCAGTAGAGGGCGGTCACTATGCAGAGAGAACAATTCAAATACTTTCCACTAAAATGTCAAAATCTGGACCTGAATCAATCAACAACACTATTAAATACCCAAATACAGAGGTTTTCAGCAGGAAGGGGTTTAGGTACACTATATTTTCCGATATTTGCCTCGATATGGAGCTATCGGGATCAATGATTGACATCTCTTGCACACTCTCATTGCAGGGCTCTAAGAGCCGGCTCTTTGTAGTGAACGACGGGATCCGGCTCCTGATTGGGAGTCGGGTCCTAATTTTTGTTTTTTTCTGTTAAAGCCGTGTGATTGGTCAGGATGTGTGGTATCTGAGCAGGAGGGGGGAGGGGGGGTTACAGACACACCCGGTACAGTGAGCACGCGAACAGGAGGGAGGAAGACGAGAGCGAGAGAACTTTGTGCTACATAGACAGAGACACTGGAAAGGTGAGGAAAATGAGTGACAGGAAACGTAGTAAAGTTTGGGCAGAGTGTCGACTGCAAAGTTAAAATTTCATACGGAGCAGCTTTTTGTCTAATTGAGATGAGTCTTTGTTTTTGTATTTTATCATTTATTTTATAGCAAATGTTCTGTTTCATGTTGAGTTTATTAATAAAGCCATATAAATAATAAATATTTGATATAATGTATGTTTTTACATTAGTAATTCATTTCACACATCATTTGGTAATACATTAATTTAAGTAACAAAAAATTTGAGGAGCCACTTTGGAGCTGAAAGAACCGGCTCTCTAAACAGAACCGGAGTTACCATCACTGATATCCGCCTACACTGGAACAAGACCCCCTGAAAGAGGTTCAACTAAACTACAAACAATGCGGCCACTTTGAACCAGAGCTCTCAGGTGTTGGACCACTACAACAGTTCATGGGATTATAACAAAGTGTACAAACAACATGCTGTATTCTGGGATTAGGGGGGGACAACAGAATCTGGAATTTCACCAATGTTTTATGTTTGGTTTGTTTTCTCAATCATGTTTTGTATTAGAATCTGATTTTAATAAAATATATGTTACATTGTCTTAATAAGATCTAACATCTAATATTGAGGTGGATTTAACCAGTAACAACAATGGTTGCATAATATCCCAGCAGAGGAACCAGATTATTGTCCTTATTTTCAGAATAAGAGCATTTGCACAACTTCTCAGTTTCAGAGAAAGTCGTCTGGTCCCAGTGTTGGAAATTAAACAGCTGTTTAGTTTTTATTGTTTTAATAAAAAATGATAATAATAAGTTTCTGGTTCCTTCATTTAAGACAAAGTGTCAGCACACACTCTTTGGTCACTGTCGTCAGTGTTTCTTCCAGAGAAACCCAACAGGTGTTTTAATAAAGAGCCTCCACAGGGTGATCACACACACACACACACACACACACACACACACACACACACACACACACACACACACACACACATAATGTCACTCATTTCATCTATAAAAGGAGACTTAAAGAGTGCCAGGTGGTCAGAGTCACACTGCACCACCTGTGTCATCGCTGAGACCAGATGCTTCCTCACCTAGAAACCCTCTCCCTTTATTATCGCCCCCCGACGCTCGTCTTCACACAGTCGGAGGTGATTCATTAATGTGGAAGGATTTCTCAGTTTCATGGCTCGCTGACGATCGGCCGGCTGAAAGGTTTGCAACCGGCCTCCTCGTGCCGCTGTTGGTATCAGTCCAAAGACCTGCAGCTCGGATCAACTGCCGACTGAATTGCTGCGACTCTCACAAAGAGCAAAACTAATGGTGCGTTCAGGCGGTCCCTGCTGCCTCGTAAAGCTGAAAACTTCCACGGTTATCACCCCGACGTTACCCTGAAACATCTGACAGAGTGTTAAAGGTTCAGGATACTAAATGTGTATAAAATGTCTCTGATCCTGATATTGTGCTGCACATGAATATGTGGTTTGTTATGAGTTTATGTATTACTTAGGGATGTCTCGATCAATGTTTTGTCTCCTCACAGTCCACACAGTAAAATCCGTAATCCAACATTTTAACCACTAACATCTGCTTCAGCTTTGGAGCTTTTTGAGGCAGTAATATCAAACTAACATATTCCCAAAAAGAGACACTGCTCATCTTCCATATTCGACCTTTAAAACTGGTACACTGTCTTCTTCTTGCAGATGATTCCCTTCAGGCGGTACGGCAGCTCTGACCTTTGTTCTTATGGAAATCAAACAGCCGGCGGTTCAATCAGGTAGCGTCAGTCTGCGCGTGGTTGTGTTCGTGTCGTGCTGCGTGAGGGAATCCCTCATGGACGTCAGACGGGCCGCGATTCACGTCAGTCAGGTGCGGTTGGAGGTCTCGACCTTTCCCTGCTGTGACCCCTCGCTGGGTCCCGGCACCCCACCGTTCTGCACCCAAACAGCACCGACACCTCAGGGTGGGTGAAGTCAAACATCTGGGCTCCTGCTGTGTTATTCCCTGCAGACAGTTTCACCAATCTGTGTGTGTGTTTACTGCCTGTCTGTCCAAACAAACCTAATATCTCCACAACAACCGGCCAGCTTGTTGTGAAATGTGATGAGGATATTCTTTGTCTCCAGAGGAAGACTCCCTATGATAACCACAGATCTTTCCTCTAGCGCCACCATAGGTCACAAGGTGGTTTTACAGCAAGACAAAATTATAGAATTTTTATTATTAATTTTACAATGCATGCAAAACTTATTTTAAATGACATTTCAGCAATCTCATTATTATTGTATTTTCTTTAAAATTTGTTTTTGTATTGTTTGTAAGTTTTTAAACTGATATATTTCATTTTATAGAAATAATTTATTTTGCGTACCCACCAGCTTTTTTTTTTTTTTTTTTAAATGGTCTAACAATGTGTGTTCAGCTCTGTAGAGCTTACCACACAAACATGGAGAAACAAGAAAACGCACACACACACACACACACACACACACACACACACACACACACACACACAAATGATCATCACACTCACATTACTCTCTTCCTCCTGAATGATTTTCCTTCTATACTCTAATTACTCTCAATAAATCCCTCCTGTTTGCTCATATTCGAGGTCTTTCACCTTCCTGGTGCCTCTTTCGTCAGTAAGGTTGCATGGACACAACAGCAAGTTGTCATTTTAGTTATGTATGTTTTTTAAATTAATTTCCGCTATTCAACTAAACTCTAAACAGCATAATTCACAGTGTTCAATGTGAAAATGTTTGTATAAAAGGTCCGCAATCTAAACTAACGCTCAACAGGCTACAGGCTCAGATTGTTATTGAACGTTTTTGGCATTTTATCCCTACAGAGACACCTGTTTAAGCAGAAACAAATACTTTATCACTCGCCTACATAGACAAAAATGGTCGTTTTACCTCAAATTACCTCAAAAACTTCATTAAACAGAAACGAAATAAAACTCAACAAAAACATATTTGTTAGTCTTTCCACTGTCTTTTCAGCAATCACCAACACTGGTTTGAAACAAACTCCTAATTCACTGGTTTAGTTTAAATAATCTCTTAATTTACAAAGTTATATCAGAAAATATTTGTGAAAAGGGCTGCAATTTAAGTTAACGATAATACTTGGGGACAAATGCACCATCAAAGTGACAGACTCAGGTTGTTATTGTCAGTGTCTGACAGCATTATGGAAAGGATCCCTACAGAGATAGACCTTTAGTTTAACCACAAACAGCTGTAATATCACTATCACTCTCCACCAGACTCCAGAGACAGAAATGCTAATTTTACCTCCCATGTCGTTCTCAAACTCACTAAAACCATCTTTATTTCTCTTTCCACTGTCTTTTCAACAATCACCAACACTGGTTGGTCAAAATTAACTCCTAATTCACCATGATCGTCTAAAACAAGTCACATTAACCTGTTGTGCTTTAAGTTTTTGTTCTTTTTTTGTGTCTGATAATCCGTAAATAAAATTCATTAATAAAAAAAAACACCTTGAATATGGTGGTTATGTTAAATAATATCTGTCACACTGCTCAGAGAAAATAAAACTCTGAATGCAGCATGGTCATGAAATACAGTCCGTTGCCGTTCACTCTATCTTGGTCGAGCTAATGATCGGAGTGATTTCATTTAGAGAGTGTGTGTGTTTGTACTGTATGCAAGCTGAGAATATATTTGTTTGCGTAGACAAAGTGGAGGTCATCGGTCCATCGGACATCTCATCCTTAATTTGATTAATTTTGCCCCTGTGGCATTGGAGGGTCTAATCTAAACAAGGTGAAATGGGAGGTGGAAGGACACACACACACACACACACACACACACACACACACACACACACACACACACACACACACTGTTTCTTGAAGGACGACTGACATGAAACACGAGTTTCGGCTTTTTCTGCCCCGAAAACAATCACTCGTTTGTGGTTTCGTCTCTGTCTGTGGAGATGGAAAGCGGGACGACAACGTCCAAGGATGTTTATGGAAGCGCAAGATGGAGAAAAAAAAAGATTCTGTACATTATAGTGAGAAAGAGAGAGATTAAAATATTAAGTCAAAATATTGACTTATCTCAATATAATGACTTAGTATCACAAAGTCATTATTTGATGAAGTTTCTCAATATTTCGACTTACAGAATCCTTTTTTTCTATCACTTTGGCAGAAACGAGCTTCCATAGATGACAATCATTGATCAGTTTTTAAACCCCACAGAGATTCAGGCGTCCTGATTGAACAATGATCGAAGGAAACGATTCCTGTGCAGCCTGTGGAGTGTGTGAGGACACTGTGTGTGTGAGGACAGTATGAGTATCTCAAAAGTACGTCTGGTACGCTGTGGTATCGAGGAGGTGTTAATCAAATATGACATTAGAGGAAAACAGGCTTTCAGTCTTCAGGTTTAATTCAAGTGAGCTGATTTAAAGATCGATTGAAGTCGAGTGACAACAGAGCTTCATCTGGATTCATGGACTATTTAAAGAGACACTTTTTGACATACACACACTTGATTCCTGATCAGTTTTCTGTTAAGAACTGGCTCTTTTCCTGTTTGCACACCAATTTTTGGAGCATTTCAACCAAAAATAAATTGGTTCAGAACCTGCAAAGTTGGTTTCCAGCTGGAAGTAGGGATGTTTGATAATTATCAGGGCAGATAAATTATTGGTTGACCTTAATAGTAATTTATTTTACATTCTTATACAAAACGATTGATAGACGTTATGTTCTATACAAGACAAAGTATGGTTTTTTTTTTTATGAACTTTACTAGAACAAGTAATTGAATGTTTGAAGAATCAGAACCGCCCGGGAACCGGAGGTTGATGGAGGAAGCTAAGAAGAGAAGTAAATCTCTTTGATCTCTGAGCTTTGTGAAATAAAAGTCTACAGACAGACTGTGAGCTCGTCTTCTTGCTGTCTGGATTAGTCAGATATAATAGCTGCTGTTAGCTTGTGTAGTTGCACTTGCTTTGTGTTAGCAAAAGCTGTCTCCTCGCTAGTTTTTGATCATAAGTGATGTAATCCTGAGAAATGGACACGAACTGACTGGTAACTCTGTGATTGGGCAGTTCTGGTGAATCAAACAGAGTTTAGAATTACTACATCAGGAGTTTGCCTCTCAAATCTCGACTGATTAAACCTTGAATCTGTGTCAACGTTTAAGAGGTTCATCCATAAGTGATGGGACCTCAGTGTGTTAGGAAGTTCATTTAACCTCTACTGTGTGTCCCTCGAACGCATCATAAAACAACTCCATCTCCGTCTGAGTCGATCTCTCCCCGGCCGGCCTCTTGAATCGATAGCTGGCCTGATATTACTGCGGGCCGCTGGGTGAGTTATTCCTCCGAGCTGCAGACAGACTGCGGCGGCGGGCTGACGGAGGAGGCCGGGGGATGAGTCTGAGCACTGGAGCGTTGACTCTGGACTGGAGCTGAGGAGACTTAAAGATAATATCATCTGTTTGTGTTGGACGTTCAATTTAATGCAGGAAGTTTATGCAGAAAAAGAGGCTGAAGATGACGAGTCAGAGTTATTTATCAGTTCCTCCAGGATTTCACAGGCTTTTGTTGGGATTGTTGCGGCTGAAAACTTCCTGATTCCATGGGAGCTTCTTAAAAACTTACAATGTAAGTTGTTGTGATGCTTTCAGGCTTTTTTTAAATTTAATTTGTGTTAACTGTTCCTGGACTGTTTTATATCGCCCAATATCAGAAGTCACAAACTTGCCTCAAATGATTCATCGGATGAGGAGGAACAGGGAATAATGGATGAAATCTCAGAGGAGGGATGTCTCTCCCAGGACAGACAGACAGGAAATAGATGGTGTGTATAAAATAGACCATTGTTGTGTTTGTTTGACAGCCTGAAAGCCAGTTACGTCCCCTGCAGCAGCCACAGCTAACATTAAACCTTAAGTCAGGCATCAACAACCTCATCGACATCTTCAGGTGATTAATTAATCAGTTGGATAAGGTGTTGATGGAGATATCGAGGCCTTTTCCTTACCATCCAGGCTGACAGACAGACCAGAGTCAGTGTTTCTAACCCTCCTAATGCAGCAGGGAGTGAGTTACTAATATAAGTTGGACGCTCTGTGTTTCTGTCACTCCAAAAATCATGAATATAATTGGGGCAGAGGGTTAAGTTTGCTCTTATGGCTTCGATCAACTACACAGGATTATTCTGATTATTATGTGGCGTTATGTGAACCAACAGTACAGGAGTTTGCACTTATTTTTGACAACTTAAATTACATTTTTGTTATCACAGAAAGAGCATAAAGTACCAAAAAAGTACCAGAATCAGTTCAAATGTGAACGTTACCCAACCCTGTTCTATTGTAACAAAAATTATATTTATCCAGAAGCCTGTTTCTGACAGTGTGACAAAATAATATATATAATATATATAATTAGAAAACTTTATTGTCTTTATTTTGTTGTTGTTTCTTAATATTTTGACATGGCATCTCATAATAATGAGACAATGTAATTATTTTGAGATAATACGTTTATATCTCTTCCTCAACGACTTTGGAAAAAGAGAAGCCTATTAAGTTTTATTGTTAAAAGATAAAAAAAATACTTAATACATAATATAAAAAAATCAGTAAAACTCATCTCTGATCAATATTCAATGTAATGTGTTAAAAATTAATTCAAATCGCTCGTTTACACAAACTTCCTGCAGTTATTGTGTTCACTGTTTACAGTTTATCACTTATGTTCTCTACTGTTATTGTTACATATTGAATATAATATGAAATATCCATAAATATATAATTTAGTCGTCAGTTTACACAATGATAACAAAATGTTGGGAACCAGTGCACTAATGAAAACATAATATTATATTCAATTACAGCAGATCCTCTTAAATGTTCCACACTGGACCTTTAAGAGCGATTCCACCTGCTGATGAATACAGTGTAACATGGTTGAAAGCTCCAGAGGAAGCTGCTAAATGGACTTTGATGAATTGGTATTGTTTTGTGCTGTAAACAGACAGTTGGTGTGGATGTTTAAAAGAAAGTGTCTCTGTTGAGTCTGATATAAGCCGTCCGTCTGTCTTCCTCTCTGTCTGCACACACTTCCTCCGGTGGAGACATTAGCTGCTGAATCACTGGAGCTTTTTGTCAGACACAAACCATGTTGTTCTCTTCATAAAACAGGAAGCAGCCGGCAGCGGGGAGGGAGGACGGATACGCTGTAACACCAGATTAAGCTCAGGATTAGCTATTGATCCATCCCTCGCACACTTTATTTGTGCTCATATTCAACCGCTTCCAGTCTGCTTTCACGCCAACATGTTCACAAAAACACAGATAAAAAGACGGGGTGGAAAGTGAGGACTGATTGCGTTTCGCCGTCAGCTAATGAAGCCACGTCTCGTCCAATCAGCAGCAGAGCTCCGTCTCTCCGGACGCTGATAAGGAAGCCTTTGATTGAAATTGACCAATCGGCCGTGCTGGGTTGAAACACGCCAGGACGGCTCAGACAGTGTCATTATGGAGCGGAGCCAAAGATTTACCTGCTTTTCTTTGCTGGAGAGCAACAGTATCCCAGCATGCATTGCACAAAAAATCTAGGTTCTGTTTTAAGGCCTTTGTGTTTGATCTAAAGATTTAAAACTACGGTGAGCAATATATGACTAATAAAATACTAAAATGTCAACACTGACAATCACATTGTCCCAGTTTTCACAATTTAAATAATTATAATTAAAATGATGCTTGTTTCCAGCACATAGATGTTCATACTCTGTCACACTCACTGTCATAGTTTAGGAAATCTGGATCGGACTCAAATGCAACAAAACATACAAGCAGGTGGAGGTGGGCAGATAAAGATAAGTCCATGAAAATCAAAAAGTCCAACACAGGAAAACACAGAGAAAATGTAACCAGAGACAAAGTAACCGAAGGATGTATATGAGCTGCCGGCTGACACAAAGGCAACACAGAGACTAAATACACAGGTGAGAACGAGAGACAGGTAACAATAATCACAGAAGAAGGAAGGCAGACAAAGACAGGTGAAGTGAAGTAAAACCTGAAAGCATAACACTAACCCAGCGGTCGGCAATCTTTACTATGAAATTAACTAAAAGAAAATCTGTCTGGAGCTGCTTAAAGTATGAGAGGCTTATAACTTCTCTGGTCTCAGTCTCTAGTTTGAGTCTTCTTCCATACAGCATGATGTTCATTTAGTAACTGATGGTCACATTTAGAGTAAAACAGACCATAAAGCAGGGTATGCTTTAGGGCGGGGCTAACTTGTGATTGACAGCTCATTCTCAGTGAGTCCGTCCAGCTCAACGCACCAAACTCAGATCAAACTGTCAAACAGTGCTGATCAACTCAACATGGCGGACTCTGCCACCAGAAGAGGACCTCCTCCTTTCTAAGGTAACAAAAACACAATGACTCTTAGTTTCAGGTGATTATACACTAATAAAAACGTATCTATTAATATTATATTCTATTTCTGCCAATAGATCCTCCTCAATGTTACACACTGGACCTTTAAACAGGTTTCTTTTAAATTAAACATCTTGTTAGTTTTTGGTGTGAATAGCAATTCAGTATCTAGTTTACAAAGTATTTCACACACGTTTCCAGTCCTAATAACCATGAATACCAGTTCCTTCAGCCTCTTCCTTACATTCAATCTTCCTGTAGAGGGATCTGAATAGTTGTATGAACAGAACTTCTAGTTGAAGGCAGAAAAAAATAAGAAAATCAGGGACTGTCTGTTTCTTATTTTACCTGCCGGTTGAAGGACCGGCCTCGTCAACTTCAAAAGCCAGAGAGGTGAACGCAGACAGACTGAATAAAACATCGACTCAGCGAGCAGTCGGACCGGCACAGACGCACTCCACCCTGTTTTCCCAAGGTAGGAATTTATGGTGCATCTCCTCCTTTTCACATCCCCTTGACACTTTCATTACAAAGTAAAATATCACTGAAATTGGACGTATCCCTCACCCGGAGATCAGGCAGTGGGACGGCGGTAGAGAGTGAGGTGAGCCAGACAGGTGAGGTTTTCAATAACAAGGTCCAACTCAACGCCTGACTAATCCTGACACATGACAGAGGGGCCGTCGGAGAAGAAGGATGGCCCGGCTTCGAGCTGGGGTCCCCCGGCGGGGTGCTTGGATGGTGAATTGGACGAGACCCCTGGGTGGTAATGGTCCCTGTGAATTTCAATCGAAGCTCAAAGGATTAAGAAACGAGCTGAGAGACTCAAGTTTTACACAAATGCTGCAGACTCACAGCGGTAAACCTGAGACTGTTACAGGTACTGCAGCACCCACAGACAGTGATATGAATCCTGAAATACAGGACTAAAAGAGGGAAATCTCTATAATTATATTTATTTACATATTCACCGGAGACTATTTGCTCTGACATTTTAACAGTTTTTAATCATTACTGCATGCCAGTAAGTCAGCGCTGGGCCCCAATGCCAGATGATCAAAGCGGGGCCTTCCCACCACTATCAGAACATGATGTAATGTCAGTGGCGAATTAAAGACTTGAAAGCAGCTTTAAAAACGACCAGAAACAGACACCTAAATTAAGTGAAACCAGACAGACGTGCTGTAGGAGATGAGCCTACGCACGGCAACACCTCAGAGTGTAGATTGATTATTATACAACATAAATGTACATACTATAGAGGTTTGAGTTGATTAAGTGTTTGTGTGTAAAAGTGTTTCATGTTATTGTTACTGAATGATATCTGAGTCTGCCAGCATATGATGTCGGTTCAGCTCACGTCAATCAAGATTACAGCAGCGGTGCGGATACGAGCCCCTGAACTGCTCCCGGCCCCAGTGCAACTGCATCGCCTGCACATACAGCCGACATATCTCCTCTCTCTAAACACACTTTTCCATTCTTATATCACATGTACACAATAAAACCCCAAATAAACACAGAATTCACTGACACACGGATACTCTTAAGTATTTCCCAGACTTACTTACAGTATTAATCACTAATCTAAATGTATACAATTCACAATTCAAAGATATTACAACGTTAGTTAATGGAGTCAGTCTGTATGTTAATGTAACCTCAAATAGAGGAGACGTATGCTTCACATGCTCATTAACAGGGTTTGCTTCTCTCAAAAGTAATATTGTATTGTGATTGTAATATTACTCTCTTCCAACAGTAATTAGTTACACTACTAGTTATATTGCTTTTCTGCTACAGCTCATAAAATTGGTAATTGTGTCCTTTCTCCTTTGTTCGTTAAAACCAAAGTAATGTGAATATTTCCAGCAGCTGAACGTTTCTATCTTCCAAACTAGTTTCCTCCACAATTACAAAATCGAAGGATGTGATTGGATTGTTGGATTTCAGATCAATAGTTTTTTGGGGGTGTAACTGTTGCTAAGTAGTAATATTACAGTTACCACTCAAAAAGAATTATTTGATCATTTATTCACATTCTTTAAGTAATCTTAATTATATTTTAAAATGTTTTAAATCTCCTAAATTCCTTCAAAAATCTTCATCCCCAGAGTCAGAGTCCTGGTCGGAGCCGCTGAATATCAGCCGGTCTCCGTCGGTCCGGCCCGCTCCGGTTCTGTGGCTCATTCTGCGTCACTCCTACGCCGCTAACTCCCCCAGCTGACAAAAACAAACAAAGTTTGTGTTTTTCTGCGACTGTCAGACTAATGAAAAGACTTTAGTTAGTAGAATAAATAGATAGATATAGATCTAGAACAAAATGTCATTATATTATTATTTATATTATTAGTTATGTTTATTGTTATTACGTGGATTGAATACGTGCTCGTGTTTCAGATCTTCCTCTGCCCATACTCTTCCTCTTGCAGTGTCACTTTCCTTTGTGTCCCTCCTCAAAATATTATGTATCTCAGCCCAAAGCCAAATCAGACTATATTCCAAACGTACCCTGAAGAGTGTTGGATGTAGATATTTGATGTGAAGAAGCTTTAACGGTGTTCACACGTGAAGGTGAGGCTGTGTTGTTGTTGTCCTGCTGGTTGCAGAGCTCTGGGAGTACAGGGAGATTGAAGGGAGAGCAGAAGGACGATCTATCTGCCTTCTAGTTCCCGCTGTCGGGTCCCTCGTCTGTCACTTTCCCCTCTCTCCCTCTCTCCACAGCTGCAACCATCAATCACATCTGCCTCTACTGTAATGGCCGACTGTGTCTGTGCACCAGACTGCAGCTTTACAACTTCAGCCTTGCTGTCTGAGCTTCGGACTCTTTCTCTCTTCATCAAACACACTCACAAGATAAATACGACACTTTACTGTACAGATTAACAGTCGGGTCCTGGTAGCGGCCCCTAGAGGCTCCAGTGTTTATTGCTGTCACAAAGTGCTGAGCACCAGAGGAAAGGTCACACTGTCAGTGAGATTAAAAGAGTTTATTCTCTTTAGAGCAGGAATGTGCTAATTGACTCTGGTGAAAAGAAACTCCCAGAAGTCTCTTTGTCTGCCAAGAAACGACCAGCATGCAACTGCTGGTACAAACCACAACGTGCTTTCTATTTGTGTGTAAGCTAATACACTAGAAAGTGTTAATCAGAGAGTTTTAAAGGTATTTTTGAAATTCTAATTCAACCAGGCTAGCTCTTTCCCCTTGCTGCTAGTCTTTATGCTAAGCTAACTGCCTCCCAGTTCTAGCGCAGTAGTTAAAGTCTAACCTCCATCAGTCCTGTTAGCTCCCTCCTGCTCAGCAAATTTAAAAAATGTGGGTTAGTAACACCGTCTAATGTTGGATGGACCAGTTAAAAAACTCCTTGTATTACGTCGAAGTAAATGATCTGAAGGCTTCCTGGAACAACCACCAGTGAAGAGATCGCCACTGTCAGTGTCACATGATGTTGCAGCTTTAATCTGACTCAGCTGTTGTTAATTAGGATCCAGTTACTGGACTTTCTCCTGTTTCTGTCCGTCATCTCTACGACGTTCTGTTTTACTTTAATGTAGTTTTCACGCTTTACACTCCCGTGCCTCCATCCATCCATCCTTCCATCCATCCTTCCATCCATCCATCAACCCATCCATTCATCTTACTGACTGATGAATCCATCCTGTCATTCATCTCTCTTTCATCTTTCATCTTCTCCTCGTGATTTGCTCTATTTCCCTTTAACTTTTCATAAGTTTCACCTCCTGCTGAAGATACTTCTGAGTCCAAATGAGAGCGAGTCAAGACTGAGACAGATAAAAAAGAGTTCTTTCTCCAGTGAGATGAGCTTTTAGCAGCCCGGCATACGATTGCATTCGACAGTGATTGGCTGTAGTCAGTTCCCCTTTGTGGCAGCCGCTGGGTGTTTGCACACATGGTCCCTTTCAGCCTTCTAGGTAGCATAAAGGAAACTATATCTGACTTTCGTTCTACAGCCTTGTGCTGTAAATGAATCCTTAAACTTAATGGTTAACATGCTAACATTAGCTCATTAGGCAGTAAATCTTGACCTGATGATGGAAAAGTCAGAGGATCACCAAAGTCGGTAGGATTCATCCTCTGAGAACCACGAATGTCTGAACCAAATTTCCTGTCAATTAATCTTGAAGTTATTGAGATGTTTCAGTCTGGACCGAAGTGGAGGACAGATCGACTTTACGTGTTGGTGCACTGAAAGGCAGGAAGTTGCAAAACTTATCAAATTTCACCATACTACTAACTATCTGCCTTCAAATTGTCAATAAATTATACAAAAAACATTTAAAAATCAAAAGTATTTTTTGCAATTTTCACTTTTCCCCACAATTTTATTGCAAAAAATGCCCCAAAATATAGATAATTTTTTTCTGAAAAGCTGCTGTGAAATCCTACAAGAGGCCCAAAAGGTCCTTGATGGACGGTCAAATAAAGAGAGGGAACAGAAGAGAGGATCTAAATGTAAATATGAAGGCAGTAGATACTCTAACTTTAGTAAAAGTTTAGGATTTATTATCCGAGTTATCACACGGCTTTGAATTTTTAATAACCGATACTATTTAAAACAGTATGGACGCAGTGTTTCAGCTCGCTGATACGTTGGTCCATCCCCAGCCGACGGCGATCCTTCAGGGACCGCATTATGGAGCTGAATAGATGAGTCGAGTCGGAGCAAGTTGAGACGAGACGGGGCGGCAGGTGCTAAAGTCCCGTTCCACCTGAGAAACAGCTCATCTGTATCCCATGAAAGCAGAAGCAGGTGTGAAATTAAATTATGACTTCAGTGATTTTGAAGTACAAGCACGGGCCTGTTGTGCCGCTCCGCTCTCTGAAGGAAGTCTACGTGGCGGGATTGATTGATTGAGTTACACGGACGGCACAGCGGTTGCGTCACTACACAATCATCCTATTATGTGGCGGTTTAAGCTGTCAGACTCTACAGAATGTGCCTCGAGGCAAAGCTGTGATGAAGTTGAGGCAAATACAGTGTGAAAACAAGAGAAAACATAATCTGAAACAAGTGATATCGTCCTGCTGATCCCTCCTGGATCCACACAGGACCTCCATGCTGGGAGGTAACAGTGCAACCACAAAGCCACCTGAAAATAATAAAAGTTTAAAATGATTGAACAAAATTACAACTTAAAGGAACTGCTGGTGTTTTGCCCTCTGCTGGCTACAATGAGGTACTGCAGCACCTTCTGGTCTGGTTTATGTCTCTGCTGGCCTCTAATCAATCTGCTCTGATTGGCATTGTTAGCCATGGTAGCAGCTCCAGACTGAAATATCTCAACAACTACTGGATAGATATTCATGGTCCACAGAGGCTGAATCCTAACGACTTGCATTATCCTAGCGCCACCATGAGGTTGACGTTTGTAGTTTTTAGTAAAAAATGTTGACACCTATTGGATCGACTCCCATTAAGTGTGGTGCAGATATTCAAGTCACCTCAGAACTTAATTGAAATTTGGTGAGATACAGGTTTTGGAAAGCCAGACACCTGCAAGTGTTGGGTACTAATCAAACAATTAAGTCATTACTTTCATTATATAAATCAATTATCTATTAAATGGGCAGATAGAAAAAGCTTTTTTTGCTGGGCTACATGGGTACCAAGTGGGTAAGGGCCCAAAATTGGCATCATATCTGGGCCCCACTTGGATGAACTAATGGGCGAACCCTATGTGGGTCCAAGTTGGGAAGAGAGAATGGGCTCAGACAGCCCAGTCGGGCCCCAACTATCACCCAGTGTAATTATTATTATGGAACCTGCAGACAATCCCCATATAGAGGCCATTTAATACCCACCATACAAATGTTGGATGAGGATCTGATCTGATCTTACAACTTCATCATTAATGCTGCTCAGGACCATCATTGCATCAAAGTGCAACACTGAAGAAAGCTCCTCAACGTAGTTCTACACAATGCCGACTGTTCAAGGACGTTTCACGTCTAATGAGCTGCACCAGTCGACTATAACGCCATACTGAGTGTGTTTGGCTCGTTAAAGGCAGTTATTACACATATGTATCACACATATAACGTGACTGTGAATCTCAAGTTGCGGCGTAACACAAAAGTAATGTAAGAAGTGTAACAAAAGACTTTCTACAGGGAAGTAAAGAGGAACTTTCAGCCCAAATTACCTGCATGTCATCCACGTAAAGCCTGTGTATAGTCCTGATATAACTCTAAGGACCCTGAATCTCACACTATTAAATATCTTTATGCACTGTGTGTGTGTGTGTGTGTGTGTGTGTGTGTGTGTGTGTGTGTGTGTGCAGCTACAATCAACCTTTTTAAAGCCAATAAAAGTTATGTGGAACCACATTAAAACCATCCACAGTCTGTCTCTGAGGCTGTTTTGCTTTTGCATCGTTAGTCTTCATTTGTTTGTGTCACACTGGTTCAGTTTAACTTCCTCCGCCCAGACCTTAAATGCCCTTGCACAAGCCCCCCCCCCACAAGTTACACCGATGCATACATTAATATTTTATGACGAGACCTTCTCTACTTCAACAAGAGTGTAAATTCTCGGAGAAACGTATTTGTAATTTGGGGGAAACTTTTTGGCATAAAAAAAACAGCAGAAGATAATGGCTGAAGATAATGAAAATACTGGTGCTGGCCTTCAGAAAGTCATTTTTGTGGAACCCTGATACGGACAGCTGCTGGAGACAGATAGACGGACAGAAAGTCCCATTAGATTAGGAGAGGGAAGCATGAAGAGGAGGTTCAGCAGAGGGTATAATGAGCTGCAGGTCAGCACACAGCCGCGGTTCTTTACCGAGGGGAAATCAGGGAAAAGTGGGGAAGAGCTCGGCTGCAAACACACACTCTGAATACAGTTATAGTGTGTCGACAGGGCCGACAGACAGACAGACGGACTGATATTCACACACACACACACACACACACACACACACACACACGCTCCTCTGCAGTTTATGGAAGTCAGAGAGGATTAACAAGCCAGCTGACTGCCGTCGCTCTCTTTCTCACTTTTTAAAATCTCATTCTTTCTTTAAACAACATTCAGGTCGACCATCTGTTTCTGGCTGTGAACACAACCGGTCTTAATCTTAAAGCTGCATTAAAGGTTGGTGTGGCCACCAGGGGGCAGACATTTTGTTCAGTTAGACTGAATGAATGAGATGGTTTTAGTTCAGGCCAGGAGGAAAGTTCTGTCCATCCTTTAAGGTAGAGGTCAAAGTGGATGTTTGGTTCTACAAAGCAACTATAGCGACTGTAAAGATATTGATAGATAAGATATTGATGAAGATAAGATATTACATCTCCAGACAAACTGTAACCTTATTTAACCATTTATATGCCAAAATATTTACAAAAAATCATCTATTTCTTTGTATACAGTTTATTTCGTCCAGTGGTTCCAACCCTGAAGGGTCGGGCCCTTTTACATGTATTTATACATCGCGATACATTAAGACATTATTTAGAAGATTATTAGGGTGAATTTATTATGGGTTTGTTTTCCAACGTCCTTGGACAGAAGAGGTGTTTGGATAACAACATCTTTAAACAACAACCGGCAGATTGTGCTGCTTTAAAGAGATTAAAGCTATTTTTTAATAATCTGATCGATTGGAAACGGTGCTGACTTTGTGGCGTTTTGTGCGTCCTCAGCTGTTTCAGGCTGCTGACTCTGAAACTGTTGTGACTAACGTGCTGTTTTAGGACAACTCAGTAAAATGTGCAGTGATTGTTTTGTTTGGTCTGTGTGTGAAGTTTGTCTTTGCCCACATTGGTTAATGGTCAGCGCCTGTATCTACTGTATATAACGTTATGGGCTTAATACACGATATTGCTTATGCTTTAATGTCTGCTAGTTGTCACTGTGTTGGAAAAAGCTACGATTAGTTTAATTTCAGCTCTCTGTGAATTACGCTGCCACAGCTTAGACACACACAAACACCTTTTTTCCTGCTTATTATTTAAGTTTTCTTATTTGAATCTCATTTTTAAAAGTTATAGAACTGTAATAAAACTCATTGTCTGTGAAATTACAGTAATTATTGCTGTTTTCACTGATAAAAACTCTATTTGGATAGTTTACCAATACTTATACACTGATAAACAACATTTATTCAACGTTTTTGTCACAAAAAAAAAAACATAACCATAATTATACAATATATCTGTCAATTAACAAACAAATCAATTTAAAATGACATAACAAATCCTTTTTACTGTTAATGTCACTCATTTTACATAATTTTAGAAATGTTTTAAAGATTAATTTAGCAGTTTAATCTATTAAATAAATGGTAAATATCTGTGGAATAATTACAGATTTTCAAACGCATTTTGTCTTTTCTTTAAATAAACAGTAATTTTATGATTATATACAGTTATTTTACATTAGACATGTTAATTCACAGCTTATTCATTAATCTCCTCATCATTAATATTTACATGTTGTTAAAAAATACAGAAAAAATCTGTAAAATACACAGAATTATTATTTTTTTTACAGGGAAGCTTCTTAAGTTTAGTTGTTTATGAGTTTATTTCCCTGCAGTATTTTACCGCTGTGGACGCGGTTCCTTTGCTTTTGAGTAAATGATCTAAATCCCTGTTTACTGTTGTCGGTCACCTCGATATCCTCTCTCAGTCTCAGCATCCATCACCCAAAGAAAAAAAAATAGGATAAAAAAAATGAACAGCAGTTTGCAGTGAAAATAACCTGCGAATCAATTCCACGCTCAGCAGATTCCTCCTGGTTGTGTTTTTCCAATTAAGTGTCTGGATGGGAGCTCGGAGGAGGGAGGCGTCTGAGGAGAGGTAAGTTGTTTATTTTGGCCAGTAAATGACATTTATGCAAATTCCCTCGGGATGGATTGCTGACAGAGGTGTGCGGCGTGTCGATGCAGACGTTTTTACAATCAGTCTGCTCCTCTGGACCCTCAGCGCAGTGGTCGGATTAAGAGTCCTCAACATCGGGAGCAAGTTTACAGACTGAAGATGAAATAAACGTGATCGATCAGGAGAAACCTTAAATTAGGTTGTGAAATCTATAAAGCAACTGAAACTACAGGTTGGAATCAGTCAATATCGACTGTTTGTAGGACGCAAACTGCAGGTTAGAGACCAACAACTCACTTACAACTCTAATTTCTGGCTATTTTTGGGGTGAACTGCCCCTTTAGGCGCACATGGTTTCATTGAATTAACTGTTTGAGACCCAAAAGATATAAAAAATGTTCTTTCCTCTCCCATTAATCATCTGACGACCCCTCAGATTTATCTGGTGACCCGTTGGAGGCGCCCTGACCCCTCAGGTTGGGAAATAAATAAACTGCATATAAAGAAGTTTGTATGCAGCAGTGAAAATGCTGCTCTAACACTACTTTAAACTTGAAATGCTACGTAAATGTAGCTAATAATGCTTTTAATCATACTTTTCCAGTAAAGTATTGGTACTTTTACTTAAAGTCCTGGTGAAACGGCATTTTAAGAGCATTTAGCCTCCGTGTCTTGACGTATTTCTGAATGAAACAGGAAAGGCGGGCAGGACATAAGGTTTGATTTGACCATTTAAAAGTGGGTGGTTCATATCAGCTAACAGCAGCTTCATTAGCAGTTAGTTGAGTCAGAGCAGCTGGAGGACGTCAGAGGGAAAACCAGACAGTATTAGATTGACTGATGGGTGAATGTCAGGATATTATTGGTTGAAATCAGTTGGTTCAGGAAGACAAAATGATCAGATTTTGATATAAAAATACAAATAAATTGAGTTTTTGTGAATTTTGTCGGCACACATTGTTAGATTGTTAGAAATAGACGGACAATATAACTGCAGATGTGATCTTACGGCTCCCTAACTGCCTGTTTTTACTGTAAATATGTAAATATGTGGAAGCAAACAGCTCTCTGATTTCTGTTCTCCTGGTAAAAGATCTGTGTATTTGTTGTATATTTGTTGAGCCTCAGAGTGTCACACACACACACACACACACACACACACACACACACACACACACACACACACACACACACGAAGAGCTGTCTGACTTTGATTAAACATCCTCTTTGGTTCCCGGGCTGCCGTCAGTCAGAGCCGAGGTCCCTGAGAGCCGCTGCCAGCACTCAAACATCAGCAGTGTGTTTACCTGCAGACGCCTCAGGTAGCGTGTGAGTGGCTCTCCTTCACCTCTGACGTCTGCAGCTGTTGGAGAGTCCAGATGTTGATCACTTCCTGTCGGACGTGTTAATCTGCGGTCTGTGTGACAGGCTGCATTTTTCCCATGAGCCCCCGTTCATCTCCACCCTCACCTGAAACACAAATAGAGTTCATGCTCTCAATGTCATACCTTTGTGCTTTTATTTGGTGATTTCCTGTTTCACTTTGTAACTTTCCTCCACTGGTTTGATTGTTTTCACCTGTGTGTTCAGTCTTCTTTGTGTTCTCGTTCTCCGTCAGTTCATTTCTATCATGTCGCTGCATGCTTTGCTGATTGTTTCATCCCTGGTTACATATATTAACATCCCTACAGAGATAGACCTTTAGTTTAACCACAAACAGTAATATCACTATCACTCTCCACCAGACTCCAGAGACAGAAACACTCATTGTACCTTCAGATCATCGTAACTTCATTAAAGTGAACAGAAACAGAATAAAACTGATTAAAGCGTCTCTGTTAGTGTTTCCAACAATCACCAACTCTGGTTTGGTGGAAATAAATCCTTAATTCACCGACGTAGATGATAAAAACAGCAGTTTCAGTCGGAGCAGACCGGCTATGGAAACAAACCACAGAGAGGCTGCGATACAACACAGGCAGTAGCTCACATTTAGCGGGTTGTAACCTGAATCTATTTAATGTTACATACTATAATTGATCATATTTTAAAATGTCTAACATAAAACATTAGCTCATAAACCGCTAGTTAAACTCACCTGAGGAGGAGTTGGGTTGATTAGCTAACTTAAGATGTGACTGTATAAAAATATATACGGCCATATTTTAGTTTATTATTTTTGGAGAAAATGTTATAAAACAATTCTTTTATTTCTAATGAACCTTTAGATATTTATATTTGACATAATGGTCGCCATTTGTGCCGACGCTTTGACCGATTTCATCCACATTATGGTTCCCGTCGGTCTCACAGAGAGTGAGTTTCCTCCAGCTGATCCTCAGCGTGAACTGTGAGCTGTTATAGGACTCAGCTGATCCTATCAGGACACACTCATAAACATTCATTAGAGGGGAAAACCACTCCACTCTCCGGATTAAACACACAGAATACAGTCAGCCAAATTAAAGTTTACATTTTTATCAAATACAATTCACACACCGAGATAAAGATGCCCGAACACGTGCACCATTTCATGTTTGGAAGACAGTCGGTTATAAATGTCATCATTTTGTCCAGTAAAGATGAAAGTCTGAAGTCAAACTTACCAAAAGAGTTTGAATATTGTTGGAAACATTTGGGATAATGTAAAAACACAACAGCTCCATTGTAGATTGTAGCTTTAAATCAATATTCAGCACAAAACTTAGAGTAGAACTTGAAGATGAGTTTGCTGTGGTGTGTAGCAGGGCTGTGTTGTTGTTGTTGTTGTTGTTGTTGTTGCCTGGAGTGTATCCTGTTACAAGCCGCTGCTGCAGTGAGCTGTGTTAACTCGGACGTCGTGATCTACTGGCTGGTGCCGGGATTTAATTCCGACGGCAAACAAAGCCAGGGCGAACCCACAGATGGTCCCATATATCCAATGGGAAATCTTGTCAGGGGCATCTATCCAACAACACTGCAGTGTGTGTGTGTGTGTGTGTGTGTGTGTGTGTGTGTGTGTGTGTGTGTGTGTGTGTGTGTGTGTGTGTGTGTGTGTGTGTGTGTGTGTGTGTGTGTGTGTGTGTGTGTGTGTGTGTGTGTGTGTGTGTGTGCAGGTGTGTGTATTTATGTGTGTTTTCAAGCCAAAAATGGGATTCAGGCGTCACACAGACAAAGTGATTCACAGCTCTATTTTATTAGCTTAAAAGCTAATAAATTAAATGCTGATGTAAAAATGTTTTTTTATTCTGTATTTTAAAAAAGCAAATATTTGATACACACAGAACAAAATGAGCCAGTGTCAAAAAGGGTTTGACTTTGAGGTTTTCCAGGTAAAAAATATGTCATAAATATATCTGAAAGTCCCCAGCGTTTACGAGTGTCCTTTCTGGATTACTTGTCCTCACATAAACGTGTCCCGGTCCCCGTGGGGGCGACTCTGGGTGACGTGAGGTTGAAGATGATTATTTCTGCTGCATTCTGGGTGACAAAATGGAAACAGTTTAATCCAAGTTATAAGAAATTGATAGCTGGAAGCAACAGAAAATGTCAGAGGTAGACGACAATGCTGACTGATACAAACAATGCAACAGAAGTGAAGGTTGTAAACAAATATAAATGTCAATCCTGTTTTCTAGAAATTGTGTTTGTATGCAGCAAAGAAGTATTTTTTATTAACATGATGAGGACACATTGTTCATATCCTTATAATCTGTACAATCTGTTCAATAAGTTAAAAGTGATATAAGTAAAGAAACTAAAACAGTGAAGATTTCTAATGTAGAAACATGAACAAAATATTTCTGGGAATTTTTTTTATTTTTTATAGTTTTTAAGATATGCTCATTTTTATCTAAATTTCTCAAGTTCTCCTCTCTTCTCCACCAGCGGCAATCAGCAGGCGCCACTGCGCTTTGTCACCACATTGTGCACGTAATGTAACGTAACTTAAAGTTATATAACGTAACTTAAAGTTATATAACGTAATTTCACGTAACATGACTTAAAGTAACATAACATAACTTAAAGGAAGGATCTTGAACTGTTAATCAGCGAATCTCACTCATCCACCCAGACCAACCGAACCATAACGAGTGTGCTGGAAAGAAATAATAGATCTTCATCACTGTGAAGTGTTGTGAACAGAATCCCGGCAGTAATCACCTACGACGACGTGAGTTTGAGAGTTTCTGTGTGCTTGGTAAACGTCTGTTCCCTCCTGCAGCTCTCACAGGGGTGCAAATGACTCTGCTGGCGTTTCCTCGCCCTTTTGCTTTGTTGTTGTTTTTCTTCCTCTGAAACATGTTGTTCTCTCCTCTCCAAAGCCCCGATAGGCAGATAAACAACAACTGAGCTGCTTTAAAGGAGAGACGGCTGAGTGGAGGAGACCAGACTCCTGCTGTGGTTTCTACTTACTGCCACAGTGGAGTTACTTTATTGACAACATTCAAATATATTTATAAAAATATTACATATCAGGTGGTCATTGACCAACGGATTTATGTTTTGAAATGAAAAAAAAAACAAAATTGGGAAATCAGCCGTTTTCATTTTTTTGTTTTGAAAATAAAAACAGAAAATTAGTAACGTAACATAATGTAACTTAAAGTAACGTAACAAACGTATCAGGTGATCAGCGTACTTTGCGGCCAAAGGATTTCCGTTTTATAGTAAAAAAACAAAATTGGGAAAACAGCCATTTTTTACTTTTTGTTTTGAAAATAAAAAACAATAAATTTGTAACATAATTTGAAGTAATGTAACAAAGTAATGTAACTTAAAAAATATAAATCAGAAAATTAAATAATGATTTACATTTTTTTTAGCA